>NC_090930.1:534808893-535111923 GCF_040938575.1 Ambystoma mexicanum
TCAAATAACCCCCAACATTACTCAACACCCATAAACATATTCACAAATGAAGTGCCATGTCAACTACAGCATACATGTAATACACACACACGTACACCATGTACATTATCGGTCAACATGCCTGTGCTGCAAAGCACGAAGTAGGCAAGCAACAAATGCACATGACAAAGATGTGAAAGAAGTGATTCTCCAAACATGTAAACTCCCCACATCTACAATAGTCCACATACACAAAATGACCATGAATTGACCATACTGAACATCATACACACATGAAGCATGCACACATGTCCCCATCAAACAGCCAGTTACTAACATGACCCACAGAGTGTGCCCTAAATCCACATGACAGCCATAGACATACTCACATGGAGATCATGTTCAAACGAAAGGTGCACATGGACAAAGAGACCGTAAACAGTGTGGTTGAATTAGGAATGAAAAATGCATTAAAGACAAAGTATGTACGAGCATGGAAAGAGAAAAAATGCCACAAAAATAAACACATGAAGGAAACCTACAACAGTGAGCTATATACATGAGTCAGTGGGCTAGTCCATGGCAATCTCTGTCAATGCCTCTGCCGATTCACCCTCCACACCTGCCTTTTGCAGGCATGCCTCTGTTGTTTCCTGGAGGGCTTGCAGGGCTTTCCTCATCTAAGACTCAATCTACTCCACTGCTCTGCGAGAATCCTCCAGGATAGCAGCCGGTGCCAACCTCTCTTCCACTTTGGCCATGGTCCTAGGTATTGCCGCTTCGTGCGCTGCCTCTCCTCCTCCTGCTGCTTCACAAATGCTTCACAAATGTCACTTGCAAAGGCACCAGTGCCTGCAGGCCCCATCGTGCCTCCTGCCTCACTTGCACCATGTGTGCACCTGCTTGCCTCGTGGTTGCAATGCCATCCACGACTTGCCCCCCCAACATCAACATATCCTGCTGCAATAGTGTCTGCGGTGCAGGTACTCCCTCTGACTGGATGGCAATCTACATTAGAGGAGTACAGCACCTGCACTGCCATTAAGTGCCTGATGTTCCTCCACCTCCTGTTACCCTGAATGTTCCTGGGCAGGCTCAGTGACCACCTCAATTGCCACAAGCACACCCAGACTGGTTGATGATGGGACAAGTGCACAGGAGGCCATGGTGGCAGCTGGCATGAAGGCCTCCGTTTAGGTTCACTGGGCAACAAAGGAGGAAAATGGGGCCATTGCAATGGCCTGTCCAAAGTGGCCACCAGAAAGGAGTGCAGTTGCCAGTTTGGTGAACAGGTGGCCCATGACACACTACAAGCAGTTCATTAAATGATTGCACAGCATCAGGCATAGGTGCCTGCCACCTTACGCCACCCATCAGCATGGGTAGCAGTACATCCCAGATGGCCACATTGGCTGGAAGTGTGGGCTAGGTCTATGAGGAGGCATCGATGCAGGTGGGCAGTGCTGTAGCAGATGGCCCTGAGACAGGAGGTTGTACTGGCCCCTCCAAGGTGGGCTGCACAACCTCCTGTTTCAGGGCAAATTGTGCAACCAGCACATCCCCCTCGGTACTCTCACCTGACACTGTGGTCAGGCCTGCAATGGCCTCCTTCTCCCTCTCCATCAACCCAGATACCTCCAATGAGGTCTCCATGCTTTGGGGCCCTTGTGTGTCAATGACACCACCACAACCCTGTCCCTCTGCTGCTGAGGGGTCCACCATGTTGATGCCACCCTGGGACAACTCAGCAGCAGTGCCATCAGAATGAGGCAATCCCCAGGCACATCACCCTCTGAGGTGGTGGACACAACAGGGCGTGCCCAGGGTATGTGCCTGCACCTGGAGGCCTTTCCCCTGGGATGCAGCTCCTCAGCACTGGTAGCACACTCTTCTTATGCTGCTGCAACTTTGGAAAAGGGAACAAAGGAAATAGGTATCAATCATCAGTTCCCATGTATGTGTACTCACATCAATTCTATCATGAGCATGCTGTCAGCATTAATCAACCCTGAACTGTCTCACACACTCAGGCCCATGCTCTGAAGAATCATGGAATTTAGACTCACAGGCGAAAGCAAAATGATAGACTTGCAAATGTAAACATAATACATCAACGCTTGGCCACATGCACAGAACCATGACTCATTTCACATCACCATCACAATTAAGCAGTGGCCCATGTTTATCCTGCAGGCATGGCCATGGAAAGGACACCTGGCCACATGTGTCTGTAGCAATATATCAATTGTACATATGGGCTCCTGGAAAAAACCCTATTCTGCCCAGGAGTGCTCAATCAAAAATAACAAAGTGAAAGGGTTAAGTGCTCAAGCCCCTCACTGCTCATTTACCATTTTCATTTTGCATCAGTAAAGAAAGCACCACTCCTCATTATTTGTAAGGTACTTCTACTGATATATGAGAATATTCAATTAATGTTTTTTTTTTAAGTTGAACATCATTTGTTTTTAAAGTAAAGCAAATCTATTTGCACAAAAACATAAAATGAAACAAGTGCACATCTTTGCACATACGATTGTACATATTACACAATACTGTTACTGCTGTCGATAAATATCAAAAGAACGACAGGGGTTGATACATAAATACAAATTGAACAAACAAGTCTACAAATGTTGTTACATAAACAGTGATAAAACATGTGACACTGTGGTTTACAGGGAATAATTTTGTCTACACCAAGGTGTTTCAGCCAGTTCTAAGGGTTGTCTAAACTGTGTTTTTCTGGCCTTTGTCAGGACGGGGTGGACAATGTTGTCAAGATGTTCAAGTTAAGCTGAAATTGGAATGGAAGAGCGTGAGAGGACTGTTCATGTGTTAATTAATGTTTGAATGAATCATAAAGTGTCTAATGTATAAATCACAGGCACTGCTTACCTGTGGGTTTTATTAGCCACAAAAAGCTGGGTCCCCGGCAAAAGCAGGGGAGGATTATGGGACTTGTAGTGTCCTGTGTTTGTGAGTTGTAGTTGGGTACCTAATACACACATGGGAGATATAAAGGACAACTGTATTGTTTCTACTGCTCCCAAAGTATACTTCAACCATGTAATGATTGGCAAAACGTTTATATTTAGCGGAGAGAGTGCTTACCTGTTTACAGGTAGCGCTAGAACGACGATCTCACTCGGCGTGTGACTCGCCTCATTAGGTGGATCGCCTGTTGAAAAGTGGTCTGTCTCCTGTTGAGTAAGAGGTATATTTAGGAAGATGGGAGCTTATGGCATGACACCATTTTAAATAGATCAACTCGTAGATCTGTCCAAAGTCCTGTAAATACCTTGTTGCTGCACTATTCTATCTGTATGGGCGAGCGCCATAGAATCCCTCAAAGAACTGAGGCTTGGCCGAGAGCTGGAGCTGCTGTGTGTCAGTAAGGTGAGCCCCTCGCGGATCAGAATCCAAAGCACGGACGAGTCGCGATGCGAACGCCGTTGCTATGACATTCAATGATTAAATACTGGCGGCCATGTTGGGAGTGGCATTTTGCAACGCCAGCGTTTTTGGTGGATATCTGCCTAGTGGTGCTGTCCAAACTTGTATAGTGTAATTTAGGCAGGTGGCTAGGTCTACTGTTACAAATTGCATTCGAATTTAGGGTTGTTTACACCCGTTGCCATGGTAACGGTGCAGAAGCATATTAGCATATATACCACGGGAGAAAAACCGAAAGGTTCTTGTATGGTCAGAAAATACTTTTTATTGCATATATGTTGACAGTTGGGCCGTCCTTTAGGGGAGCTGAATACCAGTGTTGCTGGATTATCATAATTATTCCACATGGGTGTCCCCAATGGTGTGACCAGAGCGCTTCCGTATTAGTGCCTCAGTCGTGTTTATGCACTGTCCGGGACAGGACAGAAGGGGGAATGTATGTATCATTGTGACAAAGTGATTGGCCGCACACAACAGATGGATACACATATGTTACGACAGATGTAAATACAAGCGTTTTCCCAAGGGTGTCCTAAAGGATGATGCTATCACTTATATTTAACAGATATCCACAATGAATCATTCAGTAGGACGGAAGCGTCCCTTTGAAATCGAAAAGTGACAGTTCAAAAGAAACACTGCTACACAACCAGTGGCCAGATGACATAAAATGAGTACATATATTTCACAATACAATTATGTACAAATCTAATTGCTAGTTTCACAACTGATTGATGCGTATGCCTCCCTGGTTTCTCAGAGAAACAGGTCATTAACAAGGTGCAGTTATCACACTTTGGAGGTTCTGATAAGGTCTAAAGTCTTAGTGGGAGGACTCACACACACGTGCCAGAAAAAGCAGTCTCATTTGGATGTTATTGGAAAAAGTATAGTCACATAAATGATTTCCACTCTACGGAGATGTTGAGGCCTGAGTGTACAGTATCTAGCTTATGACCCACCTTTGTTCTAGTTGGGTAAGGGTCTTGTTAAGGTCTCCCCCCTTAGTGTTGGTGTAACCTTTTGAATGATAAACCACCTAAGATTAATGTCCTTGTGATTCTTGAGGTCAAAATGTTCTACCAACGGTTTGTCTGGGACGTTGTTTCTGATGCAGGAACAGTGTTCTGAAATGCGCATCTTAATTGGGCAAATGGTTTTGCCTACATACAGTAGGCCGCAGGGGCATTCGATAATGTATATCACCCCTTTGGTGTTGCAATTTGTGTGTTCTTTCATTGTCCATCTCACTTTCCTATGTTCAAAGACTTTCTTTTGAAGGGTCAATGTACAAGCCACGCATTTCCTACATTTGTAGTGGCCCAAAACCGAAGGCAGGTTCCACAGTGTGCTGTTGGTTGGTGTTGTCGGCTCCAAAAAAGAGTGGACCAATGAGTCTTTAAGATTTTTGTTCTTCTTGAAAGCAAAGCACGGCACTTTACTTAGTTTGCCCGCTTGTTTGACTAAATGCCAGTTCTTTCTGATGGTTTTTTGTAGCATAGTGCTCAATGGACTAAAAGTGGTACCAACCTCTCAAGGGACTTTGTTGATTTTACCTCTAGGCACACTTCTCTGGGTGTATATGTGGCTCTTTTCCTGGCTTCCCTGATTGCCTTCTTCAGGTATCCTCTCTCTGTCAGCCTTGCCTGTAGGTCTTCAGCGTGGCTCCTGAATTTTTCTGTTTCTGGACAATTTCTCCTGATTCGTAAGAATTGGCCGTAGGGCAAATTATATTTCAAGGCTTGTGGATGGTAGCTCTTGAAGTGCAGCAAGGTGTTGCGGGCGGTCGGTTTCTGATAGAGTTCTGTCTTCAACCGTTCTCCCGTTTTGTATATATGAAGGTCGAGGAAGTCAATCTGGTGACGATCCCAATTCATAGTGAACTTTATATGTGGATTACGTAGGTTGAGCCAATGATGAAATTCCTGTAGTTCAATCGAAGACCCTGTCCAAACCAGTATGACATCTTCAATGTACCGTTTCCATAACTCTGTGTGTTTACGGTAGGGATTCTGGTCACAAAAGATGTTGGTTTGTTCATATTGTGCCATAAAAAGGTTTGCGATGTCCGGGGTGAAGGTAGCCCCCATGCTGACACCTTTGATCTGTTTGTAGATTTGGTTATTAAATAGAAAGAAGTATCTTGACACGGCCAAACTTGTGTACTCTAAAATAAAATTAGTTGGAATGGACATAGTGTCCCTCCTGGTGTTAAGGAGTTCTTGGATAGCTGTGAGACCATATGCTTGTGGGATAGAGGTATATGCATGGGGCTACCTTTGCCCCGGACATTGCAAACCTTTTTATGGCACAATATGGCATCATTGGGTCAACCTACGTTGTCCTTTATATCTCCCATTGTGTATTAGGTACCCAACTACAACTCACGAACACAGGACACTACGGGTCCCATAATCCTCCCCTGCTTTTGCCGGGGACCCTGCTTTTTGTGGCTAATAAAACCCACATGAAAGCAGTGCCTGTGA
Source organism: Ambystoma mexicanum (assembly GCF_040938575.1). Lineage (NCBI taxonomy): Eukaryota > Metazoa > Chordata > Amphibia > Caudata > Ambystomatidae > Ambystoma > Ambystoma mexicanum. The sequence continues at coordinate 534,814,815 of NC_090930.1, forward strand.
TTTATACATTAGACACTTTATGATTCATTCAAACATTGATTAACACATGAACAGTCCTCACACGCTCTTCCATTCCAATTTCAGCTTAACTTGAACATCTTGACAACATTGTCCACCCCGTCCTGACAAAGGCCAGAAAAACACGGCTTAGACAGCCCTTAGAACTGGCTGAAACACCTTGGTGTAGACGAAATTCTTCCCTGTAAACCACAGTGTCGCATGTTTTATCACTGTTTATGTAACAACATTTGTAGACTTGTTTGTTCAATTTGTATTTATGTATCAACCCCTGTCATTCTTTTGATATTTATCGACAGCAGTAACAGTATTGTGTAATATGTACAATCGTATGTACAAAGATGTGCATTTGTTTAATTTGATGTTTTTGTGCAAATAGATTTGCTTTACTTTATAAACAAATGATGTTCAACTTAAAAAAAAAAACAGTAATTGAATATTCTCATATATCAATAGAAGTACCTTACAAACAATGAGGAGTGGTGCTTTCTTTATTGGTGCAAAATGAAAATGGTAAATGAGCAGTGAGGGGCTCGAGCACTTAACCCTTTCACTTTGTTATTTTCGATGTAGCAATATATCTACATATTCTTCAACCCCACCCAGCAACATGCACCCCTGACAGTCAAACATGGAAGCATGCAACACTACATGCATCTGATGCTGAGGATCAAGCAGCAATGCTATTTCTCCCAACACAAACAAATGCTATGATGACGTACCATGTATGCCCCCCTCATCCAATGACCTGATAGGGCCCAATGTTGATTTGGATGTTCAGATCCATTGAAATTACATGACTACACCTCCCTGCTCATGTGTCAGTCTCTGCTACTGAGTGCAGATGATACCATCATCACACGCAATTGAAAAACCCATAGAGGAGCTGCATGAATGTGTCTCACATGGCCGAAACATCTCAATCTGGCTACTGTTCCTGTCAGGGGCCTTGCTGCTAGCATCACACAGTGCATGCACATTAGTACATCTTGTCATCAAATGCTGGCAGTGCACATCCCAAGTGAATAGGAGGACCTACTGCATCCCCTCCATGAACTTTGACATCTGTGGACCCAGGCAATGGAAACGGGACAGAGACAGAGGCTGGAAACGGGCGCCCAGGCAGTTGCTTTAAAAGTCATCTTTACTGCATGTTCACAAGACACCAGAAATAGCTGCACTGATCTCCAAAAACCATCTTTCCTTTATACACTTTTGAGACTGATGCAACATTACATACAATTACACAATATAAAAATTGGATTGGTCCCTTCAACCAGAAATAAACCCCTGCTTGTCTGTGATTAGCTGGCTTAACTGTCACTCACCAAGCCCACATGATTTCATTTTGGCAAGCATGGTTTGACATTTGACTGACACACAATCTGATATGCTTGTGTGAGACTCAGCCGGAACTCATTATACATCCTTAGATGTCTGCCAAGGAGCAGCCCCTTATCTGATTGCCGAGACCTGTCAACTTAACTTGGCAGGCTAAACAGTAGTGTATACCAACCTTAATCCATTCCAAGAGAACATCCTATGTTGGTTACGCTACGTAGATGACGTTTTTGTCATTTCGAAAGGGAATGAAGAGGAATCACAGTGGTTTGTACAATGGCTTAACCAACAGAACAGATACCTGAAGTTTACGAGTAATATCAGTAATGAACGGATACATTATTTGGACATCTGTGTCTATCAAGATCAGGGATTGTTGCTGGTCAAACCTTATACTAAGGAAACTGATAGAAATGCCTTATTGCACTACAATAGCCACCATGCACAACACGTGAAAAACAATCTGCCCTTCGGGCAATTTCTCTGTCTGAAGAAAAACAGCAGCACCAATGCTTCTTACGAGAATGAAGCTAATATTCCTATTGACAAATTGGTCCATAGAGGCTACCCCACCCCTCTAGTTAAAAAGGCTGCCAAAAGAGCATTGAACAATAATCGAGAAGCTCTTTTAGACCAATAAATTCATAGAGATGGAGAAACAAAAGAAACACCATTGGTTTTTGTTAACACATTCAGTAATCTCTCGTATAAAATCAAGAGTATTATTTACAGAAATTGGAAGAAAATTATGACCAAAGAAATTGGGAACCCTATTGTAGCCTTTAAAAAGAGCACCACTGTACGCAACTTAGTCATGAGAAATGATGTGAAGAACAGAAAGAGAGTCTGTCAACAGACCAATTTATGGGGACTTGCGCCAGTATTAGGACATCATCCCTGTGGTAATTGTACAATGTGTACGCAAACTAGAAAAACTATGAATGTGGATTTGGGCTTAGGTAAGATGTGGAAAATTGCAGAGCATACAAATTGTGAAACGAGTAATGTTATTTACTTAATTAAATGTCCCTGTCAACGTATCTACATAGGAAAAACAAACAGAAAATGTAAAACAAGGATGATCGAGCATAGAAGTTGAATTAGGAATGGAATTGAACAGGCACCCATGGTGGAACATTTTATGGAAAAGAAACATACTAGTAATGAATTTGAATGGGTGATCCTGAAACAAATAAAAGGGGAGTCACAGGAATTGATTAACAAAAAGTTGCTTCAATTAGAACAAAAACTGATTTTCTTGTCAAAAAGCCATATCCACGGTCTGAATGAAGGGGTGGAATGGCATAATGCCTAAGCAACTTGTTTTGACTCAATCACCGATGTTTGTAGTAGTGCTTTTGGGTTATTGTAATCATGTAATCGCCATAGTACCCAATTAATATTCTACTGGCTGCACAGCAGCTTATTGGAGATGAAATTTGAGAGTGGGATCTGTCTATAGTATGGATACAGGCGTTTAGAACATACTGATAGTTCTGCCAAGAGATTTTTAGAGTAGAGTAATACGCCTGCCAATTTGTTGTAGTGTTTATATCTATGTGAAACTTTGTATGTACATGCAACGTTAGGTCTATTTGCAATATGAACTGAGATATTGGTCCAATTGTTAATTTGAAAAATGTACGGGGTCCCCCCCTCTCTTTTCTTTAGCTCAACAGAATCATTTGTGCGAATATCCACATATATCTATACTGCATAAGTTTGCAGATCCACATAGGAAAGAGTCTATCTCTTATAACCCAGTTAAAGCGCCTGCATTTTGGGTTCTTTAAAACAACAGATACAGTTCTTTATGGGCTGCTTCCCGCACTACGGGCTGCTTCCCGCACTACATCATCCATAAAGAGTTAGATGTTTATGTCCGTGCGCGCGCGATGACACGACTCGTCATCACGCGACGTCGCGTGGTTGGCGTGATGACGTCATCACGTCCCCCGCAAGAGCGATCCTGGGATACTGATTTTTTAAAAACAGATTCAGTCAAAGGCACTCCGTGGATCGTGCTACCTGTAACTTTGAGATTTACCTAGTGAGTATTTTGTATAATTATTACTTTGGCTATAGCTGATGACTAAAAGACCAGTGATCTTCATGAAGGATCCATTATTTTACAGCTTCTAAAACAAAGAGGACAATTCCTCTTGGGAAGCGACAACTAGCCCATTTGACTGGGCGTTTTGGAGGTTTTCTCTCCATCACTGTTACACAAGTAAGTTGATGCCTCAAATTCATCAGCATTTTCATTTTAAAATTAATAAGTGGACAAACCATCGAGGGTAGTTGTTTCCTTAATTATATTTTTCAGGGAACAGTCAGCCTCTTGAAGATACGAGTCTCTTCGAAAAGTCGGAACATACCATGACTTGATGGAGAGACATTGTGGCCATATATTCATAACAATATGGTAAGACCTTTATTTATGAAAGCAGGATATGATGATACAGTACATTAGGCCAATATGAGTCTAATACCAATATGTGTTGTATATTAGGACAGAAGATGGAGGAAACAAGGCATCAATTTCTAAAGTAATTGGAATTTTGCCATCAAATTAACCAATCAAGATTAGAGAAGACTCCGGGATATTGATCCCTCGAGTTAGAGAGGTATGTAAGACTTAACATGCTTTTTCACCCTTATGGGGATAAGGGTTACACAGCCAGTTCAATTAATGGACTAGTATTGTGACATGAGGGAGTAATATAGTGCCTCCTTTTTATTAACCGGGTACATTGTCTTCACAAGAAGACCAAGGTTTGGTAATACAGTTTCATCTTGAATAGAATCGACACAAGATACATCACACCCATGAAGAATGTCCTACATTGTTGTGCTAATGGGACAGAAACTTGTACAAGTTGGGAATCTGGAAAATCAAAATATGAAATAGCCAAAAAAACATCTTAGGCTAAGGGAACTCAGTGTGATTAGCCCACACGTGTTTGACCAAATATCGAATTTAAGATGAGAACCTATTTAGGATGATTCACTTGTGTTGTTTTAAGGTTGATTGATTGTTTTATGTGATATGACCATTTTTATGATGGCTTTTTTAGTAATGAACTTTGTATGACTAACAACATTTGTATTTTTTTAGTATTATAGTATTACTTAACTGCTAGATAGGATACCCATGTGTTTGGCACCTTTTAGGAATCGAACTTCTTTTTGTAGATAACATATACTGTGGGAAACATCATGAATTCATTGTATTTGTTGCTAATTAAGCAGCTGTTCTGCCTAAGTCATAGTCTTCCCATGCTCATTAACTGATTTACTATGAATCACTGTCTGGTTTCAATGCCAACATTTCTAAATGTACCGCCCCAGACATACTTGTCTACAATGAACTGACAATGAACTGGTAATGAACGCTGCCAAAGGATTCATAATTATTCTGCATGAATAAGGCTTTTGACACCATTTTGTTTTCGGTATCCATCTTAGAAAATAGCTGAGCCTGTTCAGCCTGAATCTTCTGTTCAGCTACCAACAGTGATTAACTTTTATGCGTAAAACATCTTCTAACGAACTTCTGGACTACCTTATTAGATATTCATGATGTGGGTGTAACACCTGAGACACCTTCCACTGCCTGGGTCATTCTGACCCTAAATAAATATATGTTGCCCTAGAGCACTCTTTGTCTTCAAAAAGCACTATAATTCTGATTATTGCAATACTGGAACCACTGATCAGCCCACCATGATATTTTCCCCCAGCTTGAGGGGGTGGGGGGGTCGATAACCTCCTCTACACAACAGATGTCCACTTCACCGATGTGTGCCATCTCAAACCTCCATTGTCAGCAGGAGCCAGTATGCCAGTGAAGTATTGTGCAACACACACGCTGTGAAAAGTATTAAGTAGCTGAAGTCATGCTTACTCATGCAGGACATACAAATGTATGTGGAAATGTTTAGCCTGTGAGTACTCACCAGCAGCTTGGATATGTACCTGCAGGTCAAAGACCTGGTCATGGACTGCTGGGTTGATCCTCTCCAGGATCCAGAGGTGAAGGGGTAACACTCAATGGCAGTCTTCACCAGGCTCCAGATTCTGAGATCGTCCCAGCGCTTCTTTGCATGGCCCAATGTATGGACTGACACCCCTTTTGCGTTGATGGCAGCCTTGAAATCCCTCCATTTCCTCTGATGGCCACACATTGCAAGCTGCTTCTCCGGAACAAAGAGGCCATCATAATTAGCCAGGACCTGCTCACTGTGAGAAACCAGAAGGTGTAGCACCCACTAGTCTCTGGGGATCTGTCATCCAGGTGGCCAGGACATGGCCATCACTTTTGCATCCAGTTCCTGGGGGTGGACCAGTGCAGGAGGATCACCTGGGTGAGAGGTCTTCGGGGAATGAGAGTGGGACACCGGATGGTGATACGCGGTATCCCTTTCCCTATAACACCTTTACCCCAGGTAATAGGATATTTAGGAACTCTACCGCCAGCCCCATTTAAGACACAAACACTTTCTCATGAACAGCACGCCATGAGAGAAAACGGATTAACACCCGAGCCGTATACCTGTTGTGTCCCAATACAGTGGTCAGGCAAGGCCAGGCAATTACTGACCATCACACACCCACCTGACTTCCACTAAGCTTCCCCACATGGATAACAGGTGCAGCATGAGAGCACACTATGAGCAAGGTAAAACACACGAGGAAACAGAAGTTCCAAGATGGCAGCTTAACAAGAGAAGACAGACGGCAAAACAGAAGGGGATCACAAGGAAAGAAGATCCTTTGACCTTTCGACAAGGAACCGTTGCTTTGATGAACCCTCGAGATTGGAAAGCATAAGACCAGGAAAGTAGGCTGAAGAATCCTGCATTGTGTGTCAGAGATACCCTGGGCCCTCCAGCGTCAATAATCAAGGCAGGGAGGCAGGGAGGCCATGGTACTTCAAGAACAAAGCAGCGTCAGTGAAATCAACAGAGCGGGTGAGTTGGGGAGACTGATACAAGAACGGTATGTGTTGAAGCCAAGGTTGGAAGCAGCAAAATTGTATTGCGACCACTGGAAGAACAGTATTTGAAATATGTGTGATAAAAGACGCAAGTAAAGTTGACCTGCTGATGAGTGATTGGACTTTGAAACCAAGATACAATACCTTTGATAGAGTGGTCCAGCACCACGTGTGTGCTCAATCGAAAGTCTCTGTAAGGTATCCAGCTGAAAAATGAAAGAGTTGTAGAGAATTGTGTATCAAAGTGGTCCTGGGATGCGTCAAGCTAAATCCTGCACACAGTCAAAAGTCTTCAATTTTGAAACAGCACAGAAAGTTTGTGGCAAAGTAGATAAAATTGGTTGAAGCCCAGCAGAGGAAGTACAATTGAATGTTTTGTGTTAAAGTGGGTCTGAGCCTGGCAGAGGGGGACCTGGGGTGAAGAGAAAATCGCCCAAGAAGCTTTTGTGTTAAAGCGGGTCTGATCCTGGTGGAGGGGGGCCCGGGGTGAACAGAAAATCACCTGAGAATTTGTACATGTGAAAGAAGAAAGGAACTTTGATGTTTGTCGTGTTGCATCAGGCCCTCTGAAAAGAGACTTTGAATGGCAAAGATACTTTGGCACAGAAGGACATGATATTGTAAGTTTTGAACTGCACCCTCGTGTTAGAGAAGTCCGACACTGTGCTAAGCTCGAGTGTGCCGCCTTGTCCCATGCTGAAAACGTGGGGAAAAGAAGCCAACGGCGTGAATATCCTGACATATCATTTCTTGAACACTTTTCTTTTGCATAACACTGTACCCACACTATTTATATTTAGAAGTAAGGATTGGTAATAGGTTTATTAGTATAGGACCTTTTATTTTGACAAGACACCACTAGGACTACGTTATTATTATTTGATGGTGGTAGCTTGCTTCCATCTTTAGATTTAGGATTATATAGGTGTTTTCCAAACCCGATTGAAGTTCAATAAACACCCCTGAAATGTGATCACTTGTGTCTGTCTTACTGTTTGACACTATACATTCCTTATATCACCCACCCAGGATGCCAACCTCAGCAGCTAAGAAGTTGATAGCCCTTAGCCTTGCCTTGGGGGTGCTGGCTGATGTTCCAAACATGGTGCACCTGAGGCTGGTGGGGTCCTGCTGAGCCCTGACTTTGGATACTGTGGAGCTGTGGTGATGTTGTGGAGGCGTGGAAGTCCCAATATGGCAGCTAAGGTGGCAACAGAACCCGACATGAGAGCCACAGAAGAACAGGCTGTGGAGGAATATCAAGGACTCAAAGGCAGTGCTGGTGGTCAGTCAGCGACACACAACCAGGCAGCAGGAGATGTTGAGGTATGGAGGCAAGAAATGCCTGGATAAGGCAAGATATGGTACAAGGCAGGAGCTACAGCAAGGCACAGGTGTGTATTCTCCATGCACGAGGGAGCAGTGACAAAATCAGACGACAGACCCTTTGCATGTAATTTCTGCACAGCACGCAACATGTAATGTTGTATATGACATGCCCCCCTCATGTGCGCATAGGTGGAGATATTTAGGGGGTACAACATGGATTTCCTAGCGTACACGGAGTCAGCGTTATCTTGGGGGAAAAACACAGATCACCTGATGTGCGCAGAGTCAGCGATATCTAGGGGGTACAACGCGGATTTGGTGGGGAGATCTGTAGGTACCTTGCTTTGAACGCTACTTGCACCATGAGTGGGAGGGCTCCATGGAGAGGGAGATGATGAAGACAGGGAAAAGGGCAGAACAAGGGTCCACCTGTTAAACCTGGTGGTGAACCTACAGATGCACCTGCACCACCAAGGCCCAGCATGTCCAACAGGAGGCAGCTTATAGAGCAGGAACAGGCAGTACCCCATGAAGAGGCACAGGTGAATGAGAAGAGGATACCAAGGAAGAGGCGCTTTACAGATGAAGAGCTGACAATCCTCACTGATTACGTCAACGAACACCAGGTCAACCTGTACCATTGGGCTGGCAGTACCCTTCCTGTGACCCAGCAGTGGAGGATGTGGCAGGAGGTCGTAGATCACATTAATGCCTATGGTGTAGAGAGGCACACTGCAGAAGACGTCCACAAGAGGATGGGGGACCTCATGCTATGGACCAAGGAGAAGTTTGGCAGCAATGAGTGTACTGTAGGTCGATCACCACATGTGGACCCAGCCAATGATAGTGCACTCACTGTGATGGGCCTGGGCTTCAGCATCCCGACTTGGTAGGCCCCGCACGCGTGGTGGACATGTGCTGCCAGACACTCAGAGTGGGAGAAGTAGTTACTGCATGCAAGTTCCCAATGGGGCGAGGTCCTCTAGGAGATGGGCATTGACATCCATCAGTTGGTTGAAAATGTCAACTCCTGAATTGGTGCACACTCTGCTGTATACCGCCTATTGCAGCAGGAGAGGAGAGAGGACATGCTACAGTAGAGGCAGGTGATTTGCAATGATGGATTGGCTTTGAGACAATCCCTGCATGATGAGTTGTTGGCCTCAAGGGACCACCAGCAGCAGGCGATGGACACCTTGGGGGGGAATACTGCATGTGGCGATGTTGGCCTCAAGGGAATACCAATGTCAAGACACGAATAACCTGTGGAAATTCCTGCATGTGGAGTTGTTGGCCTCAAGAGAATCCTGCCATAATGGCACAGATTCCTTGAGACAGTCTCTGTATGATTAAATGTTGGTTACAAGGGACATCCACCACCAAGAGATGGATTAATTGAGGCAATATCTCAACATGTAGTTGTAGATGTCAAGGGTCAGCATGCATAATTACTCTTTGGCCACTTGCGACATCCATCAGCCTCCATCCATCCCCCTCATGCATGTTTCCCTCTCATGAGTAGCCATAGCCAATGAAGACCTGGCTTTGGCATTGCGTGGTCAGAGTGCACCATTCCAGGATCCACCACAGGATGGGGGTTCCATTTGAACCATGCAGGTGATGCCATCGGCCCTCTCCGCACAAACCCCTATCATCTTGCCACCACCACCCCATCTTCATGCACCTTGGTGTTCTTGAGCCTGTGGAGAGTGCATGGATCTTTGTGATTTGTAACCCCTCCTCCCGAGGGTGGACATGTATTTCTTTTTCCTCTTTTTTTCACCACATCCATGGTGGACTGCATTTTATTTTCTCCCCCTTCCAATGAGGACTGTATCATTTGTATTTTTCCTCGCCCATGATGAACTGTGTTATTCTGTTGTTGTCCTCATCCGGGGTGTACTGTATTATACTTTTTTTTCCTCATGTCAGGGCCATTTTTGCTCTCAAGAGCATTGAGTCAACTGCTGATGGTAGTCGGCTCACCTTCCAGCTGGGGGAATGGGCATTCAGCCATGCTTAGTGGAGTCAACTTACGTGGTCTTGTGGACTACTACAGCCTCCCACATACAAGTGAACATTCCATTCCATATTGATGTGCATATATGCAGTCTGTCAGACAGACTCCTTTAGCTGGTTGAAAAAAATGTCCAAGGTAATTTCAGGTATCTTGCCTCATCTGGTGCCCACACTCCCTGAGAGGACCCCCCCCCCCGGCCAGTGCCCTATTTCTACCCAAGTCCCCATTCACTCTGCTGGACACTGGCCCTCCTAGTCCCAATGTGGAGGCCCAGTGTTAGGTGGAGGTGATGTTGGATTCACAGCACCACAGCTGCACCACCAGATAAGGTTGTGCACTGTCATTAATGTCAATGGCTGGTGACATATGCATCCTAATAGTGTCATGAAGTGGCGAGCATAGGGTTTGCATGAGTGATGTAATGTGGTGATGATTGGGTGATGGTCACTGTCACTGAAGATGTGAGTTGTCCTACATAATTGTGTGTGCGTACATTTCTCCTTGATCAGGTATGCATGTGCTTTGTGGTACTGGTTGTGCATCCATGACTTGCTGCTCTGAGTCAGTATCCTCAGGATGTTTCTGTGCAAATATTTTTGGTGAGGGCTGATGCAGTAGCTTCTTTCTTTTGTAGCATTGCATTTGCACTCCTGTCATGTCAGCCTTGCATGCCGTCTCCTGACATGTTTCATGTTGAGTAGCCACTGCGTGATCTGGGATGGAGTGGACTTCGTGGGAGTCTGGAGATTTCACCGTACACCTCTGCACCCTGGCCCTCTTTTGTGTGGTATTTAGATATTGTGTCATGGGAAAATGGCTGTGCTTGTTAACGGATTGTGATATTGGTCCACTCTGAACATTCTTCCAAGGACCTCTTTTGGTTGCCAGACCACCCCTGTCCATGATGCATGGGCATACTAAACGCCTGACTCTCACTCTCCACATAGGTAGATTATACAGAAGTATGCATGTGGTTGAAGTGTGAAGCATGTAGTGTATTGCTGGTGAAGTGTGGGCGGCCTAAATGTCTTTCTCATGTGTCATGTAGCTGCTGTTCTTCCATTGATATAATCATGGGATGTTGATGGTGAGGGATGTGTAAATGTGCATTTCTTTTTTATGTTTGCCTATCCTGTGAGTGGCTAGATAACTGTCTCTGAGATTTTGTGTGCATCTTCATGGTGGGACAAGGGACATGTTGAGGATATGGGAGACATGCATGATGAGGCGGTCGGTGAGCAGCTGTTCATTTTCCTCATCCCAGGAGCACGGAGACATGCATGATGAGGCGGTCGGTGAGCAGCTGTTCATTTTCCTCATCCCAGGAGCACGTATATGGCAGTGGTGAGTGGTGGTGAGTAGGACCAACTCCAGTAGTGCAGAGGGACACAGCATCAAGATGTCAGTCAGGTGAGACATTTTCATTACACTTGATGCATAGGACTCAGGGGTACGCATGTGATGTATTCATCATGACAGGGTCTGTCTTTACAATATCTGATATTATAGGCATGTGTCATATTCAGTTTTCTCTCAACTTGACATCCATGTGAATGTTGTTTGTGCACTTTATGTCAAGGATATCAATGAGGTTGCAGTGTACTTTTGATCTGATGGGGCACACACAGTTAGGCAATAGAAGTGGCACATTCTCAGGGTGTTGTTATGGGCAAGCTAGACTGTCCTGATTGCATCATCGAAGACCATCAGGGATGTGGTTTTACTGTGTGTGTTGCACAGGAGATGTCAATCATGAGAAGTAGGTTTGTACTACCTGGTTGCGTGTGTCCTGTCCCTGTGCCCTTTGGCCTACTAAGGTGATGGGAGGTGCCTGTGGATGAGAGCTGAAGCCCTCCTTCACCTCTAGTGCTATACCAAAACATGAGGCAATATTTTCAGGACACAACACACCACAGTGAATTTGCATACTACAGGGGGTGCATATAGCAATACACCACCTGAGTGGTCAAGGGAGGAGAAGAGTGACTTAGGCTTTCAGTACGTGCACTCCACTATTCCTCTGGTTGCTATGCATGCTCCATTGTAGTGCACCTCACCTAGGGTGGCTGTATTCACCTGCATTCTCGAGCAGTCTGCCTTATTAATTCTGACCAGGAGACTGCTACAGTAGTCCATTTTGGTACCAATGATGGCCCTAGACACGGTGGCACAGTTCTTTTTAGAAAGACATGGCGATATCTCTGTATCTCTGTCAGCAATTTGATGTAATAATCCGATGTTGATACTAGGTTATTGACCTGAGCCCACATATTGATATTCTGGTAAAAGTAGCCTCCCAATGTTTTTACCTTAGTTTGAGTAGCTATTTTACAGCCAGCAATAGTAAAGTGCTGATATTCTGAACCAATTTTATGTAACCTGCCTGCTGATTCCGGCGAAAATAAGCTCTGTCTTTTTGTCATTAAGTGCTAGGCCATTCTTCACCATACAGGTTTGAATCAAAAGATATGCTCTATTTATATGTTCCAGGTCCTCTTCATATACCCCGGACAAGGGAATTAAACACTGAGTATCATCAGCATAGTATGTAAGTTTAACTCCCTCATACTTCAGCAGTTGAAACAGTGGCAGAATGAAGATATTGTACAAGGAAGGCAAAAGGCAAGTCCCTTGTGGGATCCACTGCTGCCATACCACTGCATACCCTTGCTGATCGATTCTCCAGAAAGGATTTAACCCAACACGCTGCTGAGATGGAAAAGTTGGCAACCTTCTGTCTCAAATTCTTAAGTCTCTTGATCAAAAGGGCATGATCCACCAAGTCAAATGCAGCGCAGATGTCTAGCAGCAATAGGTACACAGCTTGGCCATTATTTGGTTTGAGATCCAGTGGAGCTGTTTCTGTCCCATGGGCTGGCCTAAACCCTGATTTCCTTTTATTCAAGATGTTATTACTCAACAAGTGTTCCAAGACTCGCAGGTAAGCCACTCTCTCTAATATTTTCAACAGGAACGGCACATTTGTAATTGACCGATAGTTGGACGGGGAGAGAGGATCTAGACCAGGTTTCTTCAATAATGGAGTAATTCAAGCATTCCTAATGCAATAAGGAACCTGACCCTCTGCAAATGACAAGTTTAAAAATGTAGTTATGGTTGAAATCAAATGAGACAAACAAGCCTTGACTGCAATTGCAGGACAAACATCCTATGTGACTTGAGAGATGCTGTCTATCATCTCAGCCCCTGTAACTGGTTTAAATTTGAACGCTGTGTGTGTGTTTTCCAACGAGGACAACTTGAATCGCTCTGGTGTCTCCTTAGTGATACCCAGTATATTAACATGCAACCTGCTACGTTTGACATTAATCTTTTCTTTGATCTTATAACGTTTTCCAAGCATAGCATCATTAAAATCACAAGCAATTATTAAAGAGTGTACACAATGAAACAGATAATATCATATATATTGGTGCAGGATGCTAAAGGCTGTCAGAATATTGGAAGGGGCCGCACATGTGCACATGTAGCGTGCACCCACTGTGTAGCTTTCTTCGATTTGCCAGATCTATCCTGATCCTCCTGCATGGACCCAGCTGGTGAGGTAGAGGTGAAAGCAAGGTTGACTTCTGTAGAAAGAGAGTAGAAACAGAGCAGCTGAGCGATTGAGGGCTGTCTTGGCTGCTCTCCTCATGCAGAGGTATTGTGAGAGCCTGCTAATGCCAAAGCCAGCAAAGATGAGTAGCCCATCTGCTTTGTTCAGCCCGGTTGCTTAGATTAACTGTATTAGGTGAGCTGTTTTCAGGTCCTAATTGGACAGCCTCTCTGGAAGTGAGGGCTTTCACTTCCAATATATGGAGGAGGAGGCTGAACTATCCGCGATACTTCAATTAAAGCCAACACATGATTACTCCATTTGTAACAGCGTCTATAAACAAATCATTAATGGAGGGCCATGTTCCGATTTCCCTGAAGGGGTCACTGGTGAAACCCTTGCTAAAGAAACCCAATGTAGATCCAAAAGTCTTAAAGAATTACCGCCCAGTGGCCAACCTGTGCTGGCCAACAAAAATTATGGAAAAAGCGGTATGTGTGCAATTGCAATGCTTTGTGGACAGTAAGGGACTATTGGATGCATTCCAGTCAGGGTTTCAACCCAAGCATGGGACAGAAACCGCACTGTTGGCGGTCCAGGATGATCTGCTGGAGGCTCCGGATAGAGGGGGATCCACAATATTGCTGATGTTGGCCCTATCTGCGGCTTTCAATACCGTGCATCATCAGATCATACACCAACAAATCGAATAAATTGGGATGGCTTCGAAAACAGTGGTGGAATAGTTTGGTTCCTTCATGAAGGATAGGACCCAACCGGTGACATTGGGAGGTTTCCTTTCAGAGTTATTATGGCTAATGTGCAGAGTCCCACAGGGCTCAGCACTCTTGCCATTGATCATCAACATATATATTCGCCCGGTACTTAACATATTGAGGCGGCATGGGCTAAGATTCCATTCCTATGCCGATGATAGTCAGATTTACATCGAGACTGAGAATATTGTTGATGCATTTCAGAAGATCAATACATGGTGATACTATTCCGACCAGAATGTAAAATGAGGGGTGAAAGATAAAGGGCACCCCCCTAATTTTGGGTGAGGAACTCCAGTTTTCGAGGAAAGTTAAAAATCTTGGGTGTATGTGGCAGGAAAACCTGGGCAGTGAAGGCCAGGTAAGTGCCAAAGTGAAGGCAGTGTACGATTCACTGCGCATGCTCAGGAATGTGCTCCCTTTTGTTGCAATGGAAGACCAAGCAGTGGTGGTAGGGGCCACGACCAACTCACTCCTCGACTATTGTAATTGTCTAATGGCAGGGATCCCAGCGAATCCGATGGTTAGACTCCAGAGGGACCAAAATGCAGCGATTAGGCTGATTGGCCACCTTGGGAAGAGGGACCATGTTTCGTCCCTCCACAGATCTATACACTGGCTAATGGTGGAAGACTGAGTTAAATTCAAGGCGGCCTGTCTGATGTACTGATGCTTTAATGGTCTTGCACCAAAATATCTGAGTGACAGGCTATGTCGCTATCAGCTAACAAGAGATCTCTGTTCCGGAGATAAATTGTTGATGTGCGTACCTCAGGCCAAACAGGTTTTAAAGGCGACAGGAGGTTCTCCGTGTTCGGCCCTAAACTGTGGAACCAGTTACCAGTTGAAATCCTGGCATGTCAGTCTTTGGAGGTATTCAGACATTTTTCTAAAATGTTCCAATTCAAATGAGCTAATCAGTTATAGGTCATGTGTAGTACTTATACACTCTAACCCTGATGTATAGTTATCACCTGCGCCCGAATGCAGTTAAGTCTGTCTGTTGTGCGTAAGAAATGTCCAAAACCAAAATCAAAATCAAAATTCAAAATCCTCTGGGCCTGATTCATGGAACGTTTTCCTATGGGAGTGTGCCATTATAAAACACTTCCAAGAACCAGGCCCTATGTGTTTACATTGTGTGTGCCTGCTTGCCTTAAGGTACCTTAATCATCCTTAAATTATCAAAGATTATTGAGAATGAGTGAATGAGTAATATTGAGGTTCTCAATATCTTTGACGTCTCCTCGATTCTTCTGTCTCTCCTTTTTCCCTTTTATTGTAGTACCATCTTGGTTTGTAAATTCTTCATGTGAGACCACTTGCTAATTTGCACAAAGTGGCACAGAGTGAAATTATGATGATAATTAGAAGTGTTGTGCGGGAAAGTATTTCCACTGATGCTTTCAGCTATTTTCTTTGAAACCCGTCACCCAATTATGTACCCAAAGATCTATTTGAAGAAGGAGGATAGAAAGGAAAAGGATAGAATTATGCCTTTAAACTAACTACTCAACAACATGTCATTAAACATTCCTAAAACAGGAGAGCTAATCAGGGTCCCTAGTATGAGCTTACAGGCCACATAAATCTGGCCCTGGTCCACAAAGCCTTTTCTGCTGCACCTACGCCCCCATCTAGTTCAAGAGGTTCTAGATGCCTCTGGCATCTAAAATAGGACTGAAATATGAATGCAGGGGGAAACTGATCATACTCTCTGTCAGATCTCTACATTTTCTCTCTCCCATAGATAAGTGAAAAAATGGGTGAAAAAAGAATACTATCCCTGTTAGAGAAAAACCAAAGAAAGGCTGAGGAGAGGTGATTCTCAAGAGTCTGTGGTATATTGTTTTTACTTGCCAAACCTGCTCTACATCCTTCTACCCCATAAGATGAAGATGGTCATTTAGGAGTGTTAGGGTGCACATCCTGCTCCTCGGTCCCCTAAAATGATTCAGACTCTGATAGATCTATTAGTGCACAAGAAAATCGACAAGCACATTCGCACGGGGGGCATGAGCAGAGATGTCGATGATAGATGCATTTGTTTTGCAAACAATCATAAAAGCTTAGGTAGGTCCAGTGATAGGGCATGCATGACATTGTGTAGCAGTAGTTAAATAGAATGTGTGACGATGGGAATGTCGACATAGGGCCTGGGTGCGGGGATAACTGAAGCATCACCATATTGAAAGAGAGGCCCAGCATTTTGTGCATTTTGTTGGGAATAGAGCAGCGTGGCCTAACAACCAGTTTGAATGATTTATTCCTTCCCAAGCCGCAGCAGTGAAGCTGAAAATAACAGTATTCACACCATCCAGATAATGGTTGAATTGTATCCAGCTGTAGGCTTGCGAAACCTGAATGGAATCTGAACAGCGGAGCAAGGTTAAGGCTGTGCCCCTCCCAAAGGACAAACCTATATGAGACAGTGTAGAGGTCTTGAGCTGCCAACATGCTCAGTTAAGACTTAGGGTAGTAGCGCACCCAGGAGAATGGCTGTCCTATTTGAACTGCCAGATGGCTGAAAAGCAGAGTTCCTATGTCCATCAGAATTGGGTCGATTAATCTGGTCCACGAGGCAGCAAGAAGGCATAACAAGGAAGGTCAGTTGATGAGGGGGGAGTGAGCAGCAGAACATTCCACGATTTGTGTTAGAAGGAGCAAGAGGTGAGGCCAACAAAAGTAGTCCTGAGGGGGAGGCATGGTGGAGTGCCTGCATTTCTGGCATCAAGAGAAGAGGCCAATATGACTTCAGAACTATCCACTGAACGCATGTTAACGACCAGGTGCACACCACGTTATTAGGCCAATGGGGTAGGTAACATGCCAGGTAACTTGCTAATTCAGTAGCTGGAAACCAAGGTGATGGTGTAGGGGCACCATGTGTTAGAGGGCCTGGATAGATTAGGATGTGGCCAAGGGATGAAAGGGGACTGATAGTATGTATATAGGTGGTAGCCTTTGAGGGTGGGGGATTGACACTGTATATTGTCCACGTTATGAGTTACAATATCTTTCTTTAAAAACCTTGTACTTGCTTTGAACTAACAGAGAGCAGTGTGGCAGTTTGGTTCTATGGGACCTCCTGTCACCTCATGTTACCTTTTTCCAGTTTGTATTAAAATAAATCTTGTTTTCCTTGCAAAGAGGTTCACCAAGGATGTCTGGCTTATTGATGGGACCCCATGATGGAGGAACTGGGGAGAGCACATAGATGCAAGTGCACCTTTGTAGGAGAAAACAATACGGGAAAAGGGGTGAGAATGTTGAAAGGTGTGTGTGTGTTGATGGTGAAGTAGCTGTGGAGTGATCGGACCACGTGGCATTATATATAATTGTTTGTTATTAATATCGAAGGTAAAATGATAAGAGAGTAATGGGATCATCTCTGATGGGGGGGGAGAAAATGAAGAGTAAGGGAAGACGCCCAGTTTATTGAAAAGGCTTGGGATCCCTCCGCCTGACATAAAGGGGGCGTGAGGACGAAAAGTCCAAATTTGGGTGTTTTTATTTGTGTTTTATTGTGGTGTACAGACCAAGGTGGGGTCCAGTTTTGATGTATTAGGATGTGGAATGATGGTGAGGTGTGTTTGGTTAATGTGAGAGTATGTGTGTTGTAGTTATGTGGTGAAATGAGGTGGTGTGAAGAGGGATGAGTGGGGAGAGGGGACCGAAATGGGAAAAGAGGTGGCAATAAGGGTTTTAAGGCACCACTGGGTCGGGCCTTGGTGTATTGTGAAAGTTACGAGTGAATAGAAACAATCAAAATGGAAACGACACTGCAGGGAACCAGAGCAGAGACAACACAGGGACTGAGAGGAGGTGCTAAGAAAGACAGAAGGGGAGCTAGTGAGGTTATAAATGGACAGGGGGGATGGGCAGCGAGTCCCCGTAGGCATGGATGAATGGAGAGTAGGGGACATCTTGCTCAGGATCGACAGTGCTGCCATTGTAGATACAGAAGAGAAGGGAGGCCACGGGCAGGGAGTTTGGAGTACAGATCGGTTCAGTTCCATGCTGATGTGGCCCCAGTCATGGAAGCGCAGGAGTGGGGCACGACGGAAGAGCAGGGAGACAATGAGGCCCCACCCGCAATATCACCATGGATTGAAAGTTTGTGGGGGGGCAAGTTGAGATCCTGCCATGGATGCATTATGATAGTAAAAGCGAAAAGAGGAAGGAAGAGGACAGTAGGTAGACAGGTAGTTTCTGCTCTTGCACAAAGTCTCAGGGAGAGCACAGTATGTACCTTGGCCACAGATGGATAGGAATAATTTGGTAGAAATGTTACCACCCCTCAACGCGGGTTCAGGAAAAAGTTTAGATGTGTTTGAGAAACAGGCAGTTGGCATCACCCTAGCTGTGGGAAACATAAAGAGCTTGTTTGCTGTAGTGTTAGGAGACCAAGCAGATGACATTTTAGCTAAGGCAGGATATTCAGGGGTACACCAGGAGACGACAGCCACAATAGGGCCCACTTTAATGACTGTAGGGCCCGAGTATGGGCGGTGCTGCGGCACATGTACCCCAACACCCCAGATGTGCAGTTGATAATGGCACGAACTATGAGAGATGATGAGGATCCGCCACAGTATACATTGCAAATGCAGGAGATGTGGAGGTAGAAACGGGTGAAAAGAGTTTTTCTATTATATGGTGAAAAAAAGCCTTCCCTAAGGAAGTGCAGAAGGCGCTAGACAAGGTGGTAGGGATTGAAGCGAAAGGGTGGGTGGAGATGCAGTTGATATTAATAGGCCGTTGAAAAAGGGTTAGAGAAAAGGCAAAGGAAATGGCAGAAAATGTAAAGAAAGAGGATGTGAAACTAATACAGAATAAGTTAGCAAAGTTGACAGTATACGTAGAGGGCAGCCAGAGCAGTGGCCAATACCAAGAGATGCACAAGCCACTCACACTTGGGTAGAAGGGCATGATTGGAACACTGAGTATTTAGGACTATACAAAGGAGGAGGCCCCCAATGTGGGTACCCCAGAGGAAGATGGGGATTTGCTGGATTTAGGGGTGGCAGAGGAGGATTCAGGGGGATGGGCTGGCATGGGTGGCAGTGTTGGACATGTGGGAGGATGGGCTACTTTTCAAAAGAGTGTAGGAGTAGACAAGCAATTGCAAATGACCCATGTATAGCCCCTATACGCGCATTGCGGACCACCTCCCTATCCCCAGCCACCTGGGACAGCCCACAGAGAGCTTTAGCATGTCCAATCCTGTCAGTCACTGTCAACCAAGAAGAGGAACCATTGGTGGGCGTGGAGATAGGAAACAAGCCATTTGTTTTCATGGTAGACACCAGAGGTACAAAGTCATGCATTAGGGATAGGCATTTCCCCTTATCAGATGAAGTAATGGACATGCAAGGGTTCTCTGGGGCAGTACAACTCGTTCGATTTACAGTTGAACTACCCATTAAGGTAGGTAACACAGTAGTGTGAGCACCATTGTTATTTTGAAAAGCATCCCCTGTAAATGTGTTGGGGAGGGATGTGCTTAGCAAGTTAAATATGATGATTTAATTCACAGAGACAGGCAAAGGCTGCTTGACACCAGGTATATTTTTGTAAGGGCAATGGTTATTGTAGATTTATCTATTTATTTATTGGGTATTTGTAAAGCGCCTATACAACAAATGCTTTTTCAATGTGCCAAATGATAAAACAGTGGGGGTGGGGGGAACAACAATCGCGGTTATGCTAGGTTGGATGGAGGTGCAGGGCAAGAGCAGGTATACAAGTGAGCCACCCGAGGAGTGCCGGTGCACTCAGACTTGTTTGTGTACAGGGCCATGCTACTGCTTCATCTAGTGCTGGATGTCACCAGGAAGCCCTGGAGAGAGCCATCTGAATACGTATTCCAACCACAGTTTCCCCATGAAAACGAGGCAGGGATGATCATCACACTAAACTTGGGGGGGCTAATTGTAGCAACAGACAAAATAGTGTTGATAGGCACTGATGCGGAGGGGGGAGAATGGTGGACCATCCTGTGCATTGAACCATCCCAAACATTAAGGGAAGTGACAGACAACCAATTGTTTGAAAACAAGGATAGGGACGTGGAGATAAAGGGGTCGATTCATGGAAATAATGTGCGCCGAAAATTCCCGCGCAGAGGTGACAAAACGTGCGAATCGCAGGAAAAGAGCGAAAATCGCAGTGCAAGTGCGAAAATCGCAGGGAAACCAGCGCACAGCGATTCATGGAATTCCGTGCGCGAGAAAAACATTGGATGTGCGCTAAAAATGTGCGCCGCGCAGGTCATCCAACAGCGTGTGCCACGGCCACTGCGAAATCGCACATAGCGCGGCGCACATCACAAAAGTAGGCGGAACACGGGGCGTAACACTCGGAATGGGGAACAACGCGTGAAAATATGGGCGTCACGGGGGAAGTACAGGAGGCAAGTGCGCGGAACGCCCACACGCTCGCCTACAACCTGTATTCATGGAATCGAATAGGGCAAACCAGCGCACGGTCAAAGACGCGCACAGGGCCAAACAAGTACACCACAAGAAAGCAGGCGGTAGCGCCCCTGCGACTCAAAAAAATGTGCGCCAAAATGTGCGCTAACAAAAAGCACCCATATACAGCCATGATGAATGGGCCATACAGTGGCCCTCTAGCACAAATGAGGTGCAAAGGGGCACCGACAAACACGGACACCCGCTGTGTGAAAAATAATGTGTACTACGGGGTGCGCAGGAAGTTCCACACGTGATTGGCCTGGGTAGGTGGGGGTGCGCGGGAAGTCCCACACGCGATTGGCCTGGGTACGTGTACTTCAGGGTGCGCGTGAACTTCCACACGCGATTGGCCTGGGTAGGTGGGGGAGCGCAGGAAGTTCCACACGCGATTGGCCTGGGTACGTGTACTTCGGGGTGCGCGGGAAGTTCCACACGCGATTGGCCTGGGTACATGTACTACGGGGTGCGCGGGAAGATTCACAAATGCGATTTCTGCAGGGTACGTGTATCGGTGGTGCCGGGGAATGCTACACGTGATTTGGCCATGTGGGTCCTCCCAGGTGTTCCCTCTACACCCTCCACGGCCCCTGCAGGCAGCCCACACCACAGGGGACTACCCTGCACCCCTGATCATGTCCCACAGGCAACCCATCCACCATGGCCATGCCCACCGGCCAACCCACATGTCACCTTGCACTACTGATCACCAACACATGTCTCCCATCACCCCCACCCCCCAGCAGTGCAGGGACAGCCTCCACCAGGCCCCCACTCATGTCCAACTCATGTCTCCCCGCACCCCCACCCCCCAGCAGTGCAGGGGCAGCCTCCACCAGGCTCCCACACATGTCCCCCTGCACCCTCACCCCCCAGCCACCAGGGGCAGCCTCCACCAGGCCCCCACACATGTCCCCTATCACCCCCACCCCCCAGCAGTGCAGGGGCAGCCTCCACCAGGCTCCCACACATGTCCCCCTGCACCCCCACCCCCCAGCAGTGCAGGGGCAGCCTCCACCAGGCCCCCACCCATGTCTACCACCACCCCCACCCCCCAGCCACCAGGGGAAGCCTCGACCAGGCCCCCACTGATGTCCCCTATCACCCCCACCCCCCAGCCACCAGGGGCAGCCTCCACCAGGCTCCCACACATGTCCCCCTGCACCCCCACCACCCAGCCACCAGGGGCATCCTACACCAGGCCCCCACTCATGTTCCCTATCACCCCCACCCCCCCGCCACCAGGGGCAGCCTCCACCAGGCTCCCACACATGTCCCCCTGCACCCCACCCCCCAGCCACCAGGGGCAGCCTACACCAGGCCCCCACTCATGTCCCCTATCACCCCCACCCCGCAGCAATGCAGGGGCAGCCTCCACCGGGCCCCCACTCATGTCTACCACCACCCCCACCCCCCAGCAGTGCAGGAGCAGCCTCCACCAGGCCCCCACTCATGTCCCCTATAACCCCCACCACCCAGCAGTGCAGGGGCAGCCTCCACCAGGCTACCCACTCATGTCTACCACCACCCCCACCCCCCAGCAGTGCAGGGGCAGCCTCCACCAGGCCCCCACTCATGTATACCACCACCGCCACCCCCCAGCAGTGCAGGGGCAGCCTCCAGCAGGCCCCCACTCATGTCTACCACCACCCCCATCCCCCAGCAGTGCAGGGGCAGCCTCCACCAGGCCCCCACCCATGCCTACCACCACCGCCACCCCCCAGCCACCAGGGGCAGCCTCCACCAGGCCCCCACTCATGTCCCCTATCACCCCCACCCCCCAGCCACCAGGGGCAGCCTCCACCAGGCTCCCACACATGTCCCCCTGCACCCCTACCCCCCAGCAGTGCAGGGGCAGCCTCCACCAGGCCCCCACCCATGTCTACCACCCCCCCACCCCCCAGCCACCAGGGGCAGCCTCCACCAGTCCCCCACTCATGTCCCCTATCACCCCCACCCCCCAGCCACCAGGGGCAGCCTCCACCAGGCCCCCACTCATGTCCCCCTGCACCCTCACCCCCCAGCAGTGCAGGGGCAGCCTCCACCAGGGCCCCACACATGTCCCCTGCACCCCCACCCCCAGCCACCAGGGGCAGCCTCCACCAGGCCCCCACTCATGTCCCCTATCACCCCCACCCCCCAGCAGTGCAGGGGCAGCCTCCACCAGGCTTCCACACATGTCCCCCTGCACCCCCACCCCCCAGCAGTGCAGGGGCAGCCTCCACCAGGCCCCCACACATGTCCCCCTGCACCCCCACCCCCCAGCCACCAGGGGCAGCCTCCACCAGGCCCCCACTCATGTCTCCCATCACCCCCACCCCCCAGCAGTGTAGGGGCAGCCTCCACCAGGCCCCCACCCATGTCTACCACCACCCCCACCCCCCAGCCACCAGGGGCAGTCTCCACCAGGCTCCCACACATGTCCCCCTGCACCCCCACCCCCCATCCACCAGGGGCAGCCTCCAACAGGCCCCCACTCATGTCCCCTATCACACCCACCCCCCAGCAGTGCAGGGGCAGCCTCCACCAGGCCCCCACCCATGTCTACCACCACCCCCACCCCCCAGCCACCAGGGGCAGCCTCCACCAGGCCCCCACTCATGTCTCCCATCACCCCCACCCCCCAGCAGTGCAGGGGCAGCCTCCACCAGGCCCCCACCCATGTCTACCACCCCCCCAGCAACCAGGGGCAGCCTCCACCAGGCCCCCACCCATGTCTACTACCACCTCCACCCCCCAGCCACCAGGGGCAGCCTCCACCAGGCTCCCACACATGTCCCCCTGCACCCCCACCCCCCAGCAGTGCAGGGGCAGCCTCCACCAGGCCCCCACCCATGTCTACCACCACCCCCACCCCCCAGCCACCAGGGGCAGCCTCCACCAGGCCCCCACTCATGTCTCCTATCACCCCCACCCCCCAGCCACCAGGGGCAGCCTCCACCAGGCTCCCACACATGTCCCCCTGCACCCCCACCCCCAGCCACCAGGGGCAGCCTACACCAGGCCCCCACTCATGTCCCCTATAACCCCCACCACCCAGCAGTGCAGGGGCAGCCTCCACCAGGCTACCCACTCATGTCTACCACCACCCCCACCCCCCAGCAGTGCAGGGGCAGCCTCCACCAGGCCCCCACTCATGTATACCACCACCGCCACCCCCCAGCAGTGCAGGGGCAGCCTCCAGCAGGCCCCCACTCATGTCTACCACCACCCCCATCCCCCAGCAGTGCAGGGGCAGCCTCCACCAGGCCCCCACCCATGCCTACCACCACCGCCACCCCCCAGCCACCAGGGGCAGCCTCCACCAGGCCCCCACTCATGTACCCTATCACCCCCACCCCCCAGCCACCAGGGGCAGCCTCCACCAGGCTCCCACACATGTCCCCCTGCACCCCTACCCCCCAGCAGTGCAGGGGCAGCCTCCACCAGGCCCCCACCCATGTCTACCGCCCCCCCACCCCCCAGCCACCAGGGGCAGCCTCCACCAGTCCCCCACTCATGTCCCCTATCACCCCCACCCCCCAGCCACCAGGGGCAGCCTCCACCAGGCCCCCACTCATGTCCCCCTGCACCCTCACCCCCCAGCAGTGCAGGGGCAGCCTCCACCAGGGCCCCACACATGTCCCCTGCACCCCCACCCCCAGCCACCAGGGGCAGCCTCCACCAGGCCCCCACTCATGTCCCCTATCACCCCCACCCCCCAGCAGTGCAGGGGCAGCCTCCACCAGGCTTCCACACATGTCCCCCTGCACCCCCACCCCCCAGCAGTGCAGGGGCAGCCTCCACCAGGCCCCCACACATGTCCCCCTGCACCCCCACCCCCCAGCCACCAGGGGCAGCCCCCACCAGGCCCCCACTCATGTCTCCCATCACCCCCACCCCCCAGCAGTGCAGGGGCAGCCTCCACCAGGCCCCCACCCATGTCTACCACCACCCCCACCCCCCAGCCACCAGGGGCAGTCTCCACCAGGCTCCCACACATGTCCCCCTGCACCCCCACCCCCCATCCACCAGGGGCAGCCTCCAACAGGCCCCCACTCATGTCCCCTATCACACCCACCCCCGAGCAGTGCAGGGGCAGCCTCCACCAGGCCCCCACCCATGTCTACCACCACCCCCACCCCCCAGCCACCAGGGGCAGCCTCCACCAGGCCCCCACTCATGTCTCCCATCACCCCCACCCCCCAGCAGTGCAGGGGCAGCCTCCACCAGGCCCCTACCCATGTCTACCACCACCCCCACCCCCATCCACCAGGGGCAGCCTCCACCAGGCCCCCACTCATGTCCCCTATCACCCCCACCCCCCAGCAGTGCAGGGGCAGCCTCCACCAGGCCCCCACCCATGTCTACCACCCCCCCAGCAACCAGGGGCAGCCTCCACCAGGCCCCCACCCATGTCTACTACCACCTCCACCCCCCTGCCACCAGGGGCAGCGTCCACCAGGCCCCCACTCATGTCCCCCTTCACCCCCACCCCCCAGCAGTGCAGGGGCAGCCTCCACCAGGCCCCCACACATGTCCCCCTATCACCCCCACCCCCCAGCCACCAGGGGCAGCCTCCACCAGGCTCCCACACATGTCCCCCTGCACCCCACCCCCCAGCCGTGCAATTTGCCTGGGTACGTGTACTTCGGGGTGCGCGGGAAGTTCCACACGCGATTGGCCTGGGTACGTGTACTTCGGGGTGCGCGGGAAGTCCCACACGCGATTGGCCTGGGTACGTGTACTTCGGGGTGCGCGGGAAGTCCCACACGCGATTGGCCTGGGTACGTGTACTTCGGGGTGCGCGTGAAGTTCCACACGCGATTGGCCTGGGTACGTGTACTACGGGGTGCATGGGAAGTTCCACACGCGATTGACCTGGGTACGTGTACTTTGGGGTGCGCGGGAAGTCCCACACGCGATTGGCCTGGGTACGTGTACTTCGGGGTGCGCGGGAAGTTCCACACGCGATTGGCCTGGGTACGTGTACTACAGGGTGCGCGGGAAGTCCCACACGCGATTGGCCTGGGTACGTGTACTTCGGGGTGCGCGTGAACTTCCACACGCGATTGGCCTGGGTACGTGTACTTCGGGGTGCGCGGGAAGTCCCACACACGATTGGCCTGGGTACGTGTACTATGGGGTGCGCGTGAACTTCCACACTCGACTGGGCCTGTGAGAGTGGGGTACATGTATTCCAGGGGTGGGCGGGAATATTTACCCGCGACTGGGCCTGGGAGAGCGTGCTACGTGTATTCCTGGGGTGGGCGGGAAGATTCACACGTTCGCCTACGACGTGCCGAACAATAAATGGTCCAATCCTGAGACACGTACGCCAGCCTGAAGCAGGCGTATGTTGACCCGCACAGCATAAATGTGCACGCAAACAACAAACAAGCTCATACACCAGGATGAATATACCATTCCTTGCAGCAGTGGCCGTGGGTTATCAAAGGAGGAGGAGGAGGATAGTGAGGGCCCGAATTTTCACTCCCAGAACCAGCCTTTTTAGGATGCCTGATGACCAGGTGTATGGGAGGTACAGGTTTCCCCCACACATAATACTGGACCTGGTCAGTGAGTGGGAGGATGACCTCACATCACCCACCCTGTGCTCACAAGCACTCAGCCCCCTGGAGAAGGTCCTCAATGTACTGCACTTCTTGGCCACAGGATCATTTCAGCGGACAAGTGCCATAGTGGGTGTGGTGTCACAGGCCACGCAGTCACGCTGCCTACACCAGGTCTTGAACATCATCACTGCACGCCCATCAGTCCGTAGGCACATATACCTGCCCAGGACACCTGCAGAAAGGCAGGCTGCCACCCTCGATTTCTACGGTGTGGCACAATTCCCAAAAGTGCTAGGTGCCATTGACTGCACCCATGTGGCACTACGTCCCCCCAGGGCATCTGAGCACATCTATAGGAACCGCAAGCACTGGCATTCCATCCACGTGCAGGTAGTATGTAATGCTAAGGGAATCATCACCTCAGTATATGCCAACTATCCAGGGTCCACCCACGACAGCTTCATTTACCGAATGTCTACCCTAAGCCGGGACCTAGAAGCTGGGCGGCATGGTGATACATGGCTGCTTGGTGAGTATGAATGCCACTGCACATGCATGCATGTCAGATGCAGAGTTATGTCACTACCCCACTAATGATACCCATCACCTCCTCACCAGGGGACAGTGACTACCCTCTGAGCACCCACATGATGACGCCAATTCGGAACCCCATCACGCCTCCAGAGGTAAGATACAACACAGCCCATATTGCAACCCGGGGCATAGTGGAGCGTACATTCGTAGTGCTCAAGTCACGCTTTCGCTCCCTTGACCGTTCTGGCGGGCAGCTGTTATATGCGCCCCCAGTAGTGTGCAGGATCATAGTGGCAGCATGTGTCTTGCACAATGTTGCAACACGCCGTGGCCTGGCTGTGGACATGGTGGTGTCCCCACATCCCCAACCACATGCACGGCCGCTGCGCATGGGAGGGGAGAGGGCACGGGGTGAGGCAGCCCGTACGCAGCTGGTGGCTAATTACTTCACATAGAAATCACACCAAAGTGGAGTGCACACAGGCCTGGCACATACCATCTGATAAGCAATGATGACTCGACCTGACAATTAAGACGAACAAAGGGACTGTCAACTGTCAGAACCATAGCAGCCTGAGATTGTTCATGTGGAAGTGTCACAATGTGTGCATCCCTACCTACACAAACACCACCAATGCAGTGTCATGAAAAGACACTTCCATGCTGCAGAAATGAATACCCACTCGCAAAATACTACATGAAAACAGTGCCATGTCACCCACCCCCTCCCCGGTACGGCCACACAACACACCATGGCATGTCATGCAATGTGAGAGGAAAGAAATTAATCCCCACAACATGCCCCAAGTGTCACCAGGTACAGTGTCCCTAATGGAAACATATCCACACATGAAATGCTCACAGTAAGGCAGGACCTACAACCCACATTACCAAATACTTACCAAGAATACCAATCACCTACACAACCTCCAACCTACCTTAAACATGACATTACAGACCTAAAAATTAGCTAGCCTCACCACCTGATGATGACAGTCCTCCGAACACTTCCAAGTATACAGTGTTAGCGCCACGCAAGAGTGTAGGTGCACTGCTTACAACATGGACTCCAGTTCCAAGGTGGACCGCATTGTGAAGACATGAGGAATGGACCTGCAAATATGGAGGATAAGATGGATGCAGAGGCACATATCAATACACCATGCAGTGTACAATACAACAACAATATGCACTATGAATGTATACACAGTATTGACTACAGACTGCCCACACAGCTCATGGGAGTCCAATGTCACCATGTACGTCAATGTCACTTGGGCACACCCTTTGCAAGCCCATGGAAACGGGAAGCAGGAGGGGTGTGTATGACAAAAACCCAAGCATCTTAACCAAATCCATGACAAGCCTGCATGTGCCCAGCCACAATGCAGCGTATGCCCACGGGAGCCACACAAGGCAACACACTGTCCCAAAAAAAAAGAAAAAAAGAAAAAAAAAGAAAATCAAAAATGGACATTAATGGGCCCGGGGGGGTTGGGGAGGCCACCCAGGAGGTCCGAGGACAGGGTGCACACCAAAACCCACCTGTGTGGATCTTGCGGAAAAAAAAACACCTCCATGGGCTCATGGCCTACACGGCTACCCTATTGTGGGAGTATCACTGCTGTCGCTATCCTCACCCTCTGCAGCTGCATCAGGAGGTGGTGGCACTATGGGAGGCAGCCCACGCAAAGCCCTAGTCTGTTCCTCCATGGCTGCAAGCATGCGGGTGTGGTAGGTCTCGTTCTGGAGGATAAGTGTGCGGAGGTCCCCATGCAACAACTCACGAGATGCCCGGACCTCCGCCCTAGTTGCCTGCATCTCAGCTGAGAGCGTACGGGTGAGACGCTTCAGCTGCTGTTCTGTCCTTCGGTTTGTTGAAGCCTCAAGCTCAACAAGAGTCGTCCTAAGGTGAAGGAGTTCCAGCCTCAGGGCTTCCCTGTGGCCCTGGGACTCTATGGCGATGGCTTCCTGCAGAGTCGCCAGTGCCGACCGCCTGTCCCTGTCGGACGCCAACATGTCCTCCCTGTGTGACTGGCAGATGGAGTCAGTTGCTTGCTGTAGTCGCTCCATCAGCCTTTCGGGGGGGACAATGGAAGTGGCCACCCTATCCATGGCCTGAGCCATCATCTCTGATGATGCTGCCTGTTGGGTTGCCATACCGTAAATGGATTGCTCCCATGAGCTATTGCCAGGTGGCGTACGGCCACCACGTCGGCGGGCACCACACCTGTCTGGGGCAAGGAGAACTGCGCCTTGCTGTGCCGGCACTGCCTGAGGCTGCAGGACTGCATTCCCCCTCTGATCTGCTGGCCCAGGAACAGGATCAGATGTCGCGGAGTGTGACCCTGCATCCGTAACCACCAAAGGCATACCTGCCAACACTGACATCCCCATTGAGGGTTCTTACCCTGGTGCAGGTGGGTTGGAAGGAACAGAATCCCTCCCAGGAACACTCACCTGCGACGGCACGTAGGTCTCATCATCCGAATCGACACCTGAATACAGCTCGGGGGAGGTGCAGCCAGAGACACCCCTTGAGAGCACGACCTGCTGCAGTTGTGGGTTCTCACCCACCACCACACCACGTCCCTCACTGGTGGTCGGTCGGCCCTCAGACCCCTCCTGGGTCTGCACCATCTCCACAACCCCAGCAGTATCAAGTGCGTCTTCCCCTGCAAAGACATAAAAGAAAACAAATGGAAACAGGCATTAGCACTATGGCACACAATTAGGGCTGAGAGGCTACAGAAACAGTACTTGATTGACACATGTCCCACATGACTAAAACACTGCCATGCATGCACCGTCACTGCGTGTGATGGGGAGGCAGATGGCACACATTGATGACACCAAGATGGAAGATGAACACATTTGCTGCATGCTGCCTAGCAGTGGCATCACAAATTGGCCAGTGATTGGCAGGTCAAATACACATGCCATCACACAGATGGCATGTACCCTAGCCATGAAGTAAAGAGGGAGAGGAGGTCACCAATTGGTCATTCAGTCCAGTCTGCTCATATAATTGATCATTTTCATTGTAATGGTTCAAATGTTTAACCTGCAGCTGCCAGTCAAAAATGGTCCTATAGCACAGGGACATGCCGAAACTAATCATGTCCTGGAAACAGAGCCAGTCCACTGTACCATAGCCATGTCAGACATGTGACAATAGGACTGAGAAATCCAGAGTAAAAGTGGTGGTATGCAAACAATCTGCCTGAATAAACAGAGGTAAATAAGCAACAGTGTTGTGGCAAGATGACACTCCAAGGGCAACTGGCGTGGTGTTTGGCTGGATGTCTAATGTTGGCCGAAGGGATGCTGCTATACCCAAATGCTGGTGCCAAGAATGTATAGGAAGTGGCACATGGGTGGCCCAAACCACTCAGGCACACACACCCTCCCCTAGCACCCAAACAGAAGCCCTCCCACACACACCATGCACATGGATGACACACACATGCATGTGCACTCACCGGACAATGCCTCGTAATCTGCCAGTTCTCCCACGCCTTGGATCTGTTCCTCTGTGACGTAGGTCCCAGCAACCTGCTCATGTGGAGTGAGTTCTATGTCGTCTGCTGGAGACCCACCTCCAGTCACTAGAGTTGCGGCATGACTTGAGGACAGCTTATTCTTTGCCCTGCACTTCAGGTCATTCCAGCGCTTGTAGCATTCATTAGCTGTGCGCCTCACGATTCCAAGGGCACTTATGATGTCCGTGTCGGGGGGAAATTCTCCCGGGGTCGGCTGGGCCGTCCGCGGACCTCCGGGCAGGGAGGCCCCAACTCCTCCAGTATATCCCAAAAGAGATAGAGTATGAGACACACACAAGAAGCAAGGTGATTCTGCTGTTTATTAAACAAAACGGCAGGGATGGGTCAAGGATCGTACGCGTCCGTCCTGACACTCTCTCAACATCGTGGGGCTCGCAGGCCCTTTTTACCTTAGTATGACGCGCTACTTGCGTCACCTGAGAAAGTTAGCAAAAAACCTATCGCCACTCTGGATTGGTTCCCCGAGTGGTAGGGTTAGTATAGCATACGTATAGAGAACGTTGTTAGTGGTTAAGGGTCAGTCAGGTGGTATACTTGGGTTGTCCCTTCAGTTTGATACATAAAAATTGTTACATGAAAACCCCTGAGGATTGGTCAATGTTAATGGCGTCAGTGGTAGGAGCCCCATGTTCTGATTGGTCCACCCGTGAGCCCCCCAGTCTGGGACCATCGCTGTTCCCAGCTCGCGGTGCACCTGTCATTTGCAACAATGTTTCACTATGGGTATGTGCAGACAATGTGAGGATTTATTCATAAGCAGGAAGGCCGACTACTCCCACCGCCGCAGATGTCCATTGAGTCGCTTAATTGTATCTGCCTGTGTCTTGAGACGGGGGATCCAGGCGCCTTCCTCCTCCTGGGCTTGGCACCCTATCAGGTTCGGCTTGGTCACGTGAGGTGGGACCGTGGTTGAGGCAGAATTCTGCAAAATTAATATTGCATTTTTCACTGTGTGCCTGGCTTATCTTGCAGGTGTGACCTTGGCGTCGGCTTGCGGTATGAGAGTTTGCAACGTTGTGCCCTTGACTGTCTGCTTTCGCTGGGCTCATTCTGCAGGGTCAGCAACCGAACTCTTGCTCATTCAATGTTCATGGAAGCTTTTGCTTGCGGCCTACTTGGGCCTGGTGCATAGGTGGAACCGTTTGATACAGAGCGCTTTAGGTTATGGTATCATATTGCTCTATCCCCAGTATCGTGTCTTCGTTATATTTCTCATTATGATACATGGGTTTAGGAGAAGCGTGAGCAAGCCTTTTTAGATGAGTTCATTGTGCGTCTTGCGTTTCTGCATTTTGAAAAGCCTATGTGGAAAATAATAAAGATGCACGTCCATGGGTGTGTCCGTCGCCTACGTCATAGCACTGAGTATGTTCTTCGTGTGGATTGGTGTGGGAGTGTCCTGTGTGTATGTTTGCATGGGTGTGCTGACCGTTGGCTAGGTCGTCATGGCATCTCTAACGATGTGTTGATTTGGTGCTGGATGGTTCAGTCGAGTCCATCCATGCCGCAGGTGTCGGCATGTGCAGGGCAGGCTGGTGGGCAGGCGGGTGGGCACGCGAGTGGGCACATCCGTATGTTCCTGTACCAGGGTATTTGGTCGTCTGGTAGATGGGCAAACTCCTCTCGTGGCGGGTGTCTGGGCCGTGATCCTCTAGGCCAGGGTTGAGAGGGGATTGGTGGGAGCCTTTTGTTCACTTTTCCCACTTCAGTCCCCCCTCTGGTCGACTTGTCGACCACAAACATATCCTTTTCCTTATCTCCTCTCACTCGCCATATTTTAGTTACTCCTCCCAAATGCCCATAGTGGTTAACATGGTCTTCAAATGACCAGTACATATATACACAGGTTCCTCCAGGTGTGCAGTATACCCATTTCCCTATGTAGCTCCTTGGGTTTCTTGGGTTTTCGAGCTTCACAGATGGTGGGTCCAGGTGGTTGGTGATGATCTGGTTGCGCAACCTCTCTCTCTCTTTTATTATTGTGCCTGTGTGTTGGCCGTCATCTGCTGGCATCAAGGGGTGCATACTCACCATTTCGATCATCTCGTCTGTGGTGCGTGCCTTCCGGGTCTTCCAAAATCTTATTATGATAAGTGCAGCTCCAGCCAAAATAATGCATCCAACTATAATCTTCAGTCCATCTGACAGCCAAGATGGCATCCATGACCATAGCGTCGAAAACCAGCTCTCATCCTTTTTCACACCTTTACTTTCATCCATCATTTTGGAGTGCATCTGGGCCAATTGTGATACTGCTTCTGTCAGTGTACCATTGTCAGCATCGTTAGCAGGAATGAATGTGCAGCATGATTGTCCTATCTTTGCGCAAACTCCTCCTTCCATTGCTGTGAGGAGGTCCAGTACATATCTGTTCTGTAGTGCTACCATTCTCACTGCTCGCAGTTCCTCTTTTATTGCGTTGAATCCATTTACTGTAGAGTTAATTGTCATCATTAGTTCCCATCTAGTTATCTGGAGCCATTTTGCGTTTGCGTAAGCCTGTAGTCCCGGATGTATTATTGAGGAGAAGAACATTGCTGCTCTGCTGAATAGTCTGTGTTCTGGCGGAATTGAAGTGAGTGCTGTTTCCGACCTTCCCCATAGGTAATTTCCTGTCAGAGGTTCTCCTTGTCTTTTCTTTCTATTCAGGACAGTGTTGTTGCCGTTGTTTTGGTTCTCTGGCCCCTTCTGAAGCTGTGCAGATCTCTTCTTCCTCTTGTTTCCTTCGTCCATTTTGGGGAAGTTCGCCACATTCACATGTTTCTGGGGCACCACTAGTGATGGTACATTAACGTGTACCATTGTGCATACACCATTCCACAGAGGGGGCAGTGTGTGGTATGCCTTGTCTCCACAGGCCCAGTAATGGTCCATTACTACTGCTGTTCCTGCTCCCCCCTCAGGTAGCTCTGTCACGCTTGCACAGTTGGTGTTGTATCCCACGTCCACTTCTCCTTTATGTTGGTAGCATACCTTAGGTGCAGTCATCGGCAGTATTGTTATTGGGTCTTCATCCTTCTCTATCCACGTTAGCATGGGTACGTACTTGACCCAAGTCATCCAACATCTGTTGTTGTGTTCAGCAATAGTTGTAGTATCCTCTCTCATTACCATGTTGCTGCCAACCACTCCTGTGTCCCATTTGTCACCCAGGTACACCTTCCCTGTTATTATTATCAGTGGTCTTTCCCAACATCCTTGTTTACCAGGAACTTCAGTGGCGTACCAATCACATGGTAGGTACTGTAGTGTAACTTTCTTTGTTTCTCCTTTTTCAGGGCCACTTGTTATGTATCTGAATGCTTCAGCATGTAAACTGGCCTTGTGGTAACTCAAATAACTCTTAAGGAAGTTATTTTCGTACGGGTATGTGTCTCGTGTTTTCCATACCAGGTGCACCGTGTTCCCTTGAAATCTCCCTTTCGTTTGGAACAGTGCCAGGTATATTATACACTGTGCTGTTTTTTCATCTATTTCCGTGGCAACGAAAGTTCAGGAAGCACTCATGGCGTATGGGATCAATGAGCAGACGTAGCAGCTGTCTTCTGTTATTTGTTTAACTATTTGAGTCATTTGTTGGTACCACATGTTGTTTGAGACGTGTGCTGAATTTTGTATGTAGTTGTCAATATCTTTATTGTCTGAGTATGTGCTGCGTTTAACTCTATTTCCCTTGTGTGGAATTTTGCTAGTACCACCTGACGTAACACCTGTTGCAGCAGGGGGTGGGGGTATATTAGGTTTGGGTACAGCAAAAATATTGATAGCATAACTGTTCTGCCATATAGAGGCAGCCACGAACCCGGTGATCATAAAAATCCCTATCATCTTTATTACAGAGGCTAGTCTCACCGGCATTTTGCTCTTACCTTGCTGCAGTCCGGCAGCTAATTCTTGCGACGTTAAAGTTGCCCGCCTGAAAATTCTCAATATGCTTGTTATTAGTGTTAGTTGTTGTTTTCAAGCTCTCCCTATCAAGTAGTCGTTCAGCGTCCAGGCGAAGAGCTGTTCCCATGCCAATCTAAGTGATCTATCTCTTAGGACAGGCAAGTATGGGTGGAGGTGGGGCATTGATTGTTCTATAGCCAAGAGAAGTGCTGTGTAGTAGACACGTACCCTCCTCCTTTTCAGGTACTTTGGCCCTTTTATGTAATAGACAAATTGGTGCGATAATTCTTCAGGGTAGTTATTGTCTGAGGGTATCATCTACTCCTGGGCAGTGAACTTTGTTAGTTATCTGTTTTCTTAGCGGTACAATAATACACCGTACCTGCATGTGTGAGAAAAAAGAGAGAACATTCAAGTGTTTACATGTGTATGTGCAAAACAATGTCCTTCAGTTGGGTTATTACTGCAGTGGGTAGGGGGTCGATGGGCAGAGGGTTTGGGGCTCAACTGGTAGAGGTCTCTTTACTCTTTGATCGTGTGACCATGGGGTGGGCGGTATGGCAATTACCCCTTTCTATTTCAGTAGTTGTCTCTGGGGAATCAGGGGGGTGGCAGGGTATGGGGACACTTTGGCCGCTAGCTGCGGTATAAGTCCCTTCCTCCGTTGGCGACGCTGTTGCTGTTCTTCCAAAGGCCCTGTCGGTGACGCTAGGGCGGGTCTGGAGTTTGCAGATCTTTACGTCGTGTAGGTGATTCCAGGCACGTTTGTCCTGTAGCTTTACTGCTCCCGTTGATACTTCCTCTACCAGGTGGGGGCCAGTGAAGCGTGGGCTGTTCCACTTTCTGTTGAAATTGCGGAGTAGTACGTGGTCACCTTTAGCAATTTTGCACAGTTTTCCCTTTTCCAATTCTTCATCCGTGTCTTCTTGTTGATCACTCTTAGACCCGCCCCGTGTGCGCTCGAGCTGTTGAGACACAAACACTACACTAGTAATCAAAGAAGACACATATTGGTACATTTCATCACCAAGGACAGTTGCAGTACTCTCATGGTCGGTGAATGCTCTTGATGTTGGCGTCAGAGGAAGGCGTATTTGACGTCCGGTCACCACCTCGTGAGGGGTGAGGTGGTGGTCGGAGCCTGGTCTATTCCTTAGCTCAAATAGGGCTAGCGGAAGGCAATATAACCAACTCTTCTTTGTTGTTTGCTGTATTTTTGCAATTGCCTCCTTTAATAGGCCATTCAGGCGTTCACATAGACCGTTGGCCTGCGGGTGATATGCACATGCAAATTTATGCTTGATGTTCAGTAAGGATGTGATATGCTGGAACATTTCATTGGCGAAATGCGGGCCATTGTCTGACCGCAGTATTTCGCACACTCCCCACCTGGGGAAGACCTCCCTCACTAGGAATTTAGCTGCTCGGAATGCATCTGGGTGTGAGCAGGGCCCTGCCTCAATCCACCTCGAGAATGGGCATACAACTACAATCATATACCTATTTCCTTGACATACGTTGATCATATCAACATAGTCAATATGGATGTGTCGGAAGGGTCCCTCTGGCCGGGGTATAGTACCTTTTATCACCTTCAGCGTGTGACCGGCCGTGAACTGCTGACATGTGAGACAATTGCTGATAAAATTTGACACATGGGAATTTAACTCGGGGTAGAACCAATCTTCCCTAATTCGTGCTGCAATGACTTCCTTGCCTCTGTGGGCTGGGTGGTGTAGTTGGCTCAGGGCGGTGTTCAATAGTGCCAGTGGCATTACCATCTTTCCAGTGCTACCCTGGCGCCATAGAGCGTCAGTTGGTGACATTGTACATCCTCTTTTTACCCATATTTCTTTTTCTGCCATTGGTGCAGCCGCTTGTATCTCCATTAACTGTGTGGCTGGGAGATGGGTGTACCCTTCTCTTATTAACATCTCCTTAGCTATTCCCCTCCCTCTCCCTCTCTCTGACTCTGGGGGGTTCCATATCTCGCCAAAATATGCAGCATACTTCGCGTGTGCGTCTGCTGCTGCATTCCCTTTTGAAATATGATCTTCTCCATTAGTGTGTGCGGTGCATTTGACCAAGGCTAATTCTTGGGGGTCATTTATTACTTCAATTAGTTCAGCCAATAAGAGGGCATGTTGCACTGGAGTGCCGTCAGCTCTCCTAAACCCTCTTCTCCTCCATTTGGACAATCCTGAGTGGACAGTAGACGTGACATATGCACTGTCGGAATATATGGTCACTCGTTTGTCAAAGCTTTCCTTCAACGCCAAGATCAGTGCAACTAATTCAGCTGCTTGAGCAGAGTAATGCTGTGGTAATTGTACGCATTTCATCGCCACACACACCGGTACCTCTGTCATTTTTACCACTGCTGCCCCAGTTCTCCTTATCCCGTCACTTTGGTCAATTGTTGATGACCCATCAATGAACAAGAGCTCACCTCCGTCTAGTGCGTTCTCTTCAAACCTTCTAGTACATGAATACATTTCAGTAGCCTTTGTACAATCGTGTGCATAGTCTCCTTCCTTAATTGCTTCTGCTATAAACCTTGCAGGGTTGACCGTGCTGCATCTAACAATTGATAGTTCAGCTCTAGATAATATTATCTCATAACCTGATGCCCTCTGCGTGGTTAGTGTGGACTTAGGCTTGTTCAATATTGCAAATAGTGCATGTTCCACAAATAATGTGGTTGGGCACCCCATGGTGATTGCTGATGCTTTCTCTACCGCAAAGGCAGCTGCGGCGAGACCTTGTTCGCAAGGGAAATGACCTAGCATCACAGGGTCCAATTGGCCGCTGTAAAACGCTACTGGTTTGTAGCCCATGCTTGTTTTTTGAGCCAACACTGCTTTCATTACTGCTGAGTCGCAATGTGAAAATATAAAGAATTGTCGTTCATAATCTGGGGTGGCCAGTACGGGAGCGGTTGATATTGCATCTTTCAGTTCATCAAAAGCCTCTTTCATTTCCATTGTCCACCCCAACTTTTTCTCCCCTTTGTTAGCTTCTTTTAACCCCTCAAGTAGGGGTCCTATGTATGAGCTGTAATCAAATACCCATGCTCTGCAGTAGTTTCACAGACTCAGGAACTGCTGTAATTCTCTCACTGTTTGTGGCAATGGCGTTTTTGAAATGGCCTGTGCTCTTTGCGGTGCAATCTTTCTTCCATATTGGGATATGAGCTGGCCAATGTAAAGTACCTGTTCCTGACAGTACTGTAACTTTTCCTGGTCTACCTTGTAACCTTTTTCAGCCAATATTGTCAGCATCTTTAATGAGTCCTCTCTGCATTTTCTTTCGTTTGTGCTGCAAATTATTATGTCGTCAACATACTGCAACACTGTGCTTTCTACTTCAATGTTACCCAAATCCATCTGTATTACTCTGTTGAATATTGAGGGTGACTCGCAGTACCCTTGTGGCAATCTGGTGTGTTTCCACTTTGTGTTTCTGTAAGTAAAGCTTGTCAGATCTTCTGAGTCTGGGTGCAGTGATATTGAGAAAAAGGCATTTTTAAGGTCGATCACTGTAAACAGTGATGCCTCTGCTGGAATGCCGCACAATATTGTGGCCGGGTTTGCTGCTATGGGGTATTCTGCTTCCACTATGTTGTTCAAAGGCCTGAGGTCCTGTATGAAGCGCCAAGACCCCCCTTTAGCCTTGCGCACTGGGTATACAGCTTGTCGGGGGGAAATTCTCCCGGGGTCGGCTGGGCCGTCCGCGGACCTCCGGGCAGGGAGGCCCCAACTCCTCCCGTATATCCCAAAAGAGATAGAGTATGAGACACACGCAAGAAGCAAGGTGATTCTGATGGGACCAATATGCCATTATTTATAAGGGCCGTTATTGTTTCATATATGCCCTCATCTGCCTCTTTTGATAGTGGGTACTGTTTCACTCTGGGGAGTATTGCACCCTTTTTCAATTTTATTCTTACTCCCCCTATGCTTTTTATACACCCCACGTCATAGGGGCTAGTAGTCCATAATGATGTGGGTACTTTTGCCATATCCTCCTCAAAGAAGGGAACTGGGGTGGACGTGGGTGCCTCAAGTGCCATTGCAATTTTCTGTGCCACTTGTTTGTACGTCACCCTTAGCCATATTTCCACACTCATCATAAATACCATTTCACCTTCTTCCTTTTCTCCTGAGAAGAGCTCCTCATCTGACACCTGGGTGAGTCTACATCCCTCTGCTAGTGCTATCACTGCCCTCCATGCTCTTCCTTCTCTGTCTTGGGCATGTACTGCAATGTAATCAGCGGTTGCTATAATGCTCTCTATGTCCACTGAAATCACCTTTCCTTCTGGTTCATTGGCTGGTGTTTCTGGTCTAAACAAATAGGCTGCTGGCCTCCTCCAGATCTTTCCTTCTATCCCTGGCATCCATGCAAATGCCATGTCTGTCCCGTACTGGAACAGTTCACCATCTACTGGCTCAGCCCTAATCACTGTCTGTCCACAGTATGCTTGCATAATCTGTCGTGCAGTGAGCATGTTAATTCCTGGAGTGGAGCAAATTATGCCGTCCTCTGTAAAGGAGATCGTCATATTCAACCTGCTCATTATGTCTCTCCCCAGTATATTGACTGGTGAGGCCCTAGAATATAAAAGTGGGACTGACATGTCATAATCCCCTATTGATAAGGGAATGTTATGAGTAAAGGGAACCAACCCTCTAGCCCCAGAGAATCCTTGGGTGTTCATGGCTTCACCTGACATCTTAAATTTACCTTCCCTTATGCAAGACCGGGTCGCCCCGGTGTCAACAAGGAATGATCATTTTTTGTCACCTATCGTTACCTCTATGCGTGGTTCCTCCGCACTATTAGGTGTTACCGACAGGATGGGACACACCAAGGTCGTCTGTGGGCTGTCCTATTGAGGGTATAATTATTGACCACTTCTTGTGTAAGGGTTGTGTCCCAGGACCGTCACCCTACCCAGTTGTGTTTGCTGTAGTTGGGTATTGGTAGAGGTTATGTTATGGTCTTGGACTTGTGCAGGTTGCTGTACTTGCTGTGCTTGGGGTTGTTGTGTTATCGCCACCTGTTGTTGAGGCGGTGGATATGTCCGTGGCTGTTGTTGTGTTACTAGTTGTTGCTGTCCATTTCCCTGTTGCAATGTCTGCTGTTGCTGGATGCCCTGCTGTTCCTGTGTGAGCTCTTGTTGTCCCTGTTCACTCCACGATGGTGTGCCTGGTCTCACTCTACACGTGCGTGACATGTGTCCTACTAATCCACAAATCCAACACACCAGTGGTTCCCTGTTCTGCCATGGAAAGCTTCC
This sequence comes from Ambystoma mexicanum, assembly GCF_040938575.1. Lineage (NCBI taxonomy): Eukaryota > Metazoa > Chordata > Amphibia > Caudata > Ambystomatidae > Ambystoma > Ambystoma mexicanum. The sequence goes on from NC_090930.1 coordinate 534,854,172, forward strand.
TGTGTTGTCCTGGTATACTGGGTGCCCGGTGGGGTAGGAATTTCTAAGTCCCCCCACCTGTTGTTGTGTGTTATATCTGTATCCTCTCCCTCTCATTATTCCTCCCCTTCCCCTGTTGTAATTATAATACCCAGCTCCTGGCGTTGAGTATCCTCCTCCCATGTTAGTCGTGTATGGTTGGAGTGGTGGCATATGTTGTGTTACAGTCTGCGATGATTGTATTTGGGAGGGATCTTGTGCAGCCACTACTTGTGTGGGGCTTTGAGTCATTGTTGTAGGTGTCGTTATTAGTGCGCCTTCCATCGTGTATTTAGTAAGTTTTTTTCTGTACTAGTTTAGCCTCTTCCGTTTTCCTGTCCTCTTCCTTTTTTTTCATTTTTTCTTGCCATGTCCTGCAATGATGTACTATAGTCAGTTGTATTTCTGGCCATGCTTTTGCTTCCATCCCCACTACTTTCTTCAGTTGTTTCTGAACTGCTTCTGGGAGCCCCTGTACTAGTATATGATAGAATATTGCTGGTGTTTTGTCCCATTGTTCTCTAGTTTCCATACGCCACTTCTCTTGAATTTCCTGGATATAATCAACAGGATCTTCGTTCTCACGCATCTTGCGCGAGGTAATTGCTCCTATGTCTGATGTGTCTGGATACTGTACCCTCAGTGCCTGCCATAATGCATGTCTGCAGTTTGCGAATGGTGCCCCATCGTGAGATGTGTTTGTTATTGTGACCCCGGGGAAGCCCGCTCTCTTCCAGATGTCATCCGCAGCATCCCCTAATATTGATATTAGAAGGCCCTTTACATCTCCCACTGCCAATTTCTGTCCTGTGGTGTGTTTTTCCATTTCATATATCCATTTACCCGCACCTCCACTTAATGATGGGAGTCTGCACTTTATATTTTCCTTGTCTGCATGCTTCCAAGGGACGTATTGTGGTCTAACCCCTCCCCTCTCCAGAAGAGGCATTAAGTTGTGTCCCGTTTGACCCCCTGGGTTCCACAAAATCGAGTCCGCACACCCCTCCTCTTCTTCCGTCTCTTCTACATCGTCAATTTCGTCCATATTTCTCCTGGTCTTGACTCTTTCTCCTCCACCACTTCCCCTTCTTTCATCATTTCCTTTATTTAATGTGGGCGTGTGTATTCGTTCTCCCTGCCTGCGTCCAGGGAGGTCTCTAAGCCTTCCTGCATAGGGTGTCAGTTCGTTTGTGAAGGGCGCGAGTTTAGATGGGCATGTTGCACGTAATGAGTGTGAGGTTGTGGAGCATATAGGACGGGACGGTGATGGCATGGCTTCACGTGTCTGCCTTTCCGCTATTCCTTGCTCTTCCTCCTCACTTCTCTGCAGTTCTTCCTTTCTCCTGCAGATCCATGGTGAGTCTCTATTTGTCCGGGTGGTGTATAGTTTATCTAGGCTTTCCCTTTCACTATTTCTTCCTTCCTTCTCCATTCCTTCTTCTTCCTCACTACAAAAGTCATTCATAAATGGCAACCCCCAATCTGTCTTTTTCCCCCCAATCGTTACTGTTCTTAAGTCTATTAGGTCCGTTCCTCCCTTTTCTTCTTTACTAATCGCTCCCCTTTGTGCCGATGTTGTTGCTACTTCTGTACCTCTATATACATGCCTCCTTACTTCACTCTCCCCTCTCCTATCTTCTCTTTCCCCTTCATTTCTCTCCCCTATCTCTCTACCAATTTCCTCTCTTTTCTTTTTTAATTCTTCCATTACTTCACTACTCATTTTTTCCAATATCTTTTCATCTTCTTTCTTCCTTTCCCATCTCTCCCTCTCCCGTTCTAATATACTCTCTATCATCCTCCCTTCTTCGTATTTCCTGGTCGCTTCTGACAGCAATCTCTTCTTCCATATTGCCATTTCTTTTTCTTTCTCCTCTTCCTCTCTTTTCCTGTCGCGCAGTGCTGCTCTTGATACCCTTTCTGCTACTGCCTTTACCCTTTCGGCTTCTCTCCTTTGCTCCTCAGTTCGTTCTCTGATTTTTTCCAACTCATTCTTACCTTCTTTCCTTTCCCGTGCTCTCTCTCTTTCCCCCCTCTCGAGCTGCTTGATCAGTGCAGTCTGCTCATCCCTTAATTCTGCTAATCGCTCCTCCAAAGTCTCTTCCTTTTCTCTTAACAGCTCTTCCCCCTTTCTTTTCCCCTCTTCTCCTTTCATTTCACTCTCCCTGGTATTATCCTCGTCCATTTTCCTTACCACCTCCTTCTCTTCTCCTGTTAATGAACCTCGTAATTTTAATAGTATCTGCGCAGCTACCCACTCATCATTTCCTACGTCCATAGTCTGCTCTTCTTCAGTCCTCCCCTCCCCTGCTAGCATCTTCCTATGAGCTGATCCTGTTGTACTAGTCAGCTCCCCTCCCGTGTGGCCACCTGTAGCTGTATATGGAGGCGGGCTGTATGCCGGGTTCGAGTACCCCTCAGCCGCCCTTAATTGTTCTCTTGCTATTTCTCCTAGTTCTCTTAAAGGATACAACCCCCCTCCCTCTGTTTTCACTACCTTCGCTAGGGGTATATCGTCGCTCTGTTCCTTTTTTATTTCATTTTAGTTTGAGTTGTCACTCTTTTCTCCTCCCTCTTGTCCGTTCCCCGTGTTCTGTGTGCCTTCACTCTCTTTTTCCCCATTCTCTCCCTCCTCCTTAATCTCCTTATCTCCCGTTGTTTCCCCTACAATGAACATTCCGTTTGGTCCTGGTCGGGACCCTTGGAACATCCTCCATAAGTTGAACACCTCCACGTGGTGTGTCAACTTCTTCCCCTTGTATGTATTATGCAGATGATTTAATAGTGAGTGTTGGGTATATGGATCGAAGCTACCATTAGGCGGCCATGGTGTCGTCATTTTGTTGTCCGTCCCCTGTGTCCATTCTATGCTATACTTGATCAGTTTCTCCCTATGGGGTGATAGTGTTTTACATATGTGTTGCAGCGGGGTAGTGAGGGTGTTCCCCAACCCCCCCGATCCTGCCCCGTATGACATAGTAGCGCTCCAATTGTTATCCTTCCCCTATTTGGTAGCGGTTATCTTACTAGCAGTTTACAATATACAGCCTTATATCTTTACCTGGCCCCATAAGTTTGGGGACTTGCGATAGTCCGCTAAGGAAAAATTAGTAAAATATAGTATTTACATTTGTATATTCTTTTCTTTCGTTTCTTCCTTTATACAACACCCTTACGGCCCCCTGCGGCCGAGGCGCACGTAGCCCCCTGCGGCTGCGTGCCCCTTGTGACGTTCTTATACTGCCGTCCTACTTTCACTTGCTCCTCCTCCCTCTTCTACACTTGCCGTGACCGGCGTTCTCCGTGCGCAGCCACGTCCCCCTTTTTGCCTTCCCCCGATCAACTCATTACCGTTTACCTCTGTTTCCACGCCCTTAACACAGCTCTCCTCCCCGCCACTCAAAAATAAAGATGCCTGGTTCTCGAGATGTCCTATGAAAGCCCTGCTGGTGACGTCACCAATCTCTTCAAACTAATGGTAAGTTCTTCATATATTCTTTAAGTCCAAAATACACTTGCAATCTACCCCCGTTAACCCCACAGCTGTCTTCCTGTCACTCCTGGAACAAGGTAATCAATAATATAATCGGACTGCGCACGCTGCGTCGCCTCGCGTGTGATACGCCCCTCGACAGGAGGGCTTAACCAGCCAATTATCTTCCGTATTGGGCAACTAGCTAGCTACCGCCTACAGGGAAACGTCATCTATCTATCGAGTTTCCTGCTCGATCAATAGGGATCCTCATCTACTCATTGATCAATAATTGCCAAATCGTAGGAAACCACGCACACACACACCCTTACACATGGTCGCGACCTAGGCCAATCAGTTTCTATGAGCGGCCGCACGTGATGTTTTCGTGCTCCGCCCCCTTCTCTCCCGTAACGTAGCGGACTGCTCTCGCATTCGTCCGGCTACCATTCATTTCATTGCCAACACTAAATTATCAAACCTTCGCCGCGCACCTGTGCAATACCTCCCGTATTCAATTCCTCCCCCCTCCCTCACAATTTCACATTGCTTGTTGGGCGTGGCATACTCACCAAGTTCTCTTGATGCGGGGCCGCTCGACTGCGTGCACCCCTACAAGCGGCTCGCCACCTCCCCTCATCTGGACTACGTCTGGACACTCGCCAACCGCGGGTGGGATACTTCTCAACCGGCTCCCGAGGGCCAATATCCGGATTGCGCTGTCCGGTCTTCTCGCAGTTCCGAGATGGTCCTGTAGTCCTCAAAAAGGGGGCAGAGGGGGCCGCGCCGCCGGGCCTCCCCGCAACGGGAGTACTTGGAAAAATAAAATAAAAGCGGACCTTAAACAGATCTCAGCAGTGCCTCCAACTTGTCGGGGGGAAATTCTCCCGGGGTCGGCTGGGCCGTCCGCGGACCTCCGGGCAGGGAGGCCCCAACTCCTCCCGTATATCCCAAAAGAGATAGAGTATGAGACACACGCAAGAAGCAAGGTGATTCTGCTGTTTATTAAACAAAACGGCAGGGATGGGTCAAGGATCGTACGCGTCCGTCCTGACACTCTCTCAACATCGTGGGGCTCGCAGGCCCTTTTTACCTTAGTATGACGCGCTACTTGTGTCACCTGAGAAAGTTAGCAAAAAACCTAACGCCACTCTGGATTGGTTCCCCGAGTGGTAGGGTTAGTATAGCATACGTATAGAGAACGTTGTTAGTGGTTAAGGGCAGTCAGGTGGTATACTTGGGTTGTCCATTCAGTTTGATACATAAAAATTGTTACATGAAAACCCCTGAGGATTGGTCAATGTTAATGGCGTCAGTGGTAGGAGCCCCATGTTCTGATTGGTCCACCCGCGAGCCCCCCAGTCTGGGACCATCGCTGTTCCCAGCTCGCGGTGCACCTGTCATTTGCAACAATGTTTCACTATGGGTATGTGCAGACAATGTGAGGATTTATTCCTAAGCAGGAAGGCCGACTACTCCCACCGCCGCAGATGTCCATTGAGTCGCTTAATTGTATCTGCCTGTGTCTTGAGACTGGGGATCCAGGCGCCTTCCTCCTCCTGGGCTTGGCACCCTATCAGGTTCGGCTTGGTCACGTGAGGTGGGACCGTGGTTGAGGCAGAATTCTGCACAATTAATATTGCATTTTTCACTGTGTGCCTGGCTTATCTTGCAGGTGTGACCTTGGCGTCGGCTTGCGGTATGAGAGTTTGCAATGTTGTGCCCTTGACTGTCTGCTTTCGCTGGGCTCATTCTGCAGGGTCAGCAACCGAACTCTTGCTCATTCAATGTTCATGGAAGCTTTTGCTTGCGGCCTACTTGGGCCTGGTGCATAGGTGGAACCGTTTGATACAGAGCGCTTTAGGTTATGGTATCATATTGCTCTATCCCCAGTATTGTGTCTTCGTTATATTTCTCATTATGATACATGGGTTTAGGAGAAGCGTGAGCAAGCCTTTTTAGATGAGTTCATTGTGCGTCTTGCGTTTCTGCATTTTGAAAAGCCTATGTGGAAAATAATAAAGATGCACGTCCGTGGGTGTGTCCGTCGCCTACGTCATAGCACTGAGTATGTTCTTCGTGTGGATTGGTGTGGGAGTGTCCTGTGTGTATGTTTGCACAGGTGTGCTGACCATTGGCTAGGTCGTCATGGTATCTCTAACGATGTGTTGATTTGGTGCTGGATGGTTCAGTCGAGTCCATCCATGCCGCAGGTGTCGGCATGTGCAGGGCAGGCTGGTGGGCAGGCGGGTGGGCACGCGAGTGGGCACATCCGTATGTTCCTGTACCAGGGTATTTGGTCGTCTGGTAGATGGGCAAACTCCTCTCGTGGCGGGTGTCTGGGCCGTGATCCTCTAGGCCAGGGTTGAGAGGGGATTGGTGGGAGCCTTTTGTTCACTTTTCCCACTTCATCTGCAATGGTCTGCCAGTGTGCCTGATGTTGTGCAGGTGTGGTCTTGGATCCTGCAACAATCATCGTTTTGCGGTCATGTGCGGACACATACTCTACAAGTGCATTCAGTTCGGCCTCATTGAAGCTGGGCTTCCTTGATGGGCCGGACTGTGTAGCGGTGTCTGGGGCATCAGCCTCTACTGGACGAGCACTCTTCCTCTTCCGCTTGGAAGGTGGTGGGGATCCTGAGTGTCCTACGCCGCTCTGGACACTAGGGGCAGGAGCGTGGGATTGCACACTCAGCATGGGAGTTGGTGCAGGCATTAGCTCAAGTGTGATGGTGTCAGGGGGAATGTCAGCATGATGGACTTGGACCGACACTGTCCTGGATGGGTGTGTGAGAGGTGGGGTGGATGGAGCTGCAGCTGCCCCTGCAGCCTCCCCAGCCTGTCTACGCGGGGCAGCAGATGACCTAGTTGCCCCTGATCCACGTGGCCTGATGACACCAATGTTCACCGGTGCACGTGGCCTAGACCTGCTGACCTGGAAGTCAGCCATGGAGTCACCCTGTGCCAGGTCTGGTTCCACAGTGGGCTGGTCCAACAAGGGCTGAGCATGGATGGTGTCAGCCACGGTAACCTCAACCGGGGGGGGCATGGGTGTCCCTGACTGCTCCTCCACACATGGGGGGCTAGGGGCACCCTGCAAGTCACGGCCACGTCCCCTACTGGATCCACCACGGCCACCACTTGGGGCTCGGCCACCTTTGCCACCCTTACGGCTTGGTTGCCTCCCAGCCATGGCACAGATGTTATTGTGCGTATGGGAGTCGATGTGAACTATTGTCCTGGGCAATTGGGGGTCAAAGGGGTTGGGTACCAGATGGTAATCGTATCCTAGTGCTCTAGCAAGGCTGTATGTCACCCCTGGGGAAAGATGACGGGTCACGCAACGCACAGGCACCCCAAAAAAGCGAAGTAAGGTGCACGCAACCCCTCCCAGACCACGTGCGTGGAAAAATAAACCTGCACTACGCTGTGGCACCCAGAAACACAAGAATGAACGTATGCGTGTCACACGCAGCCTAGAATGACCTCTGAAGGGGTATGCGACACACGGGGCAAGCACATATGTTAAATACGTGCGCGACTCACCGTCTGCCAGGAACAAAAGCGTGAAAAAATATGCGCGTGTGCGCGTTGGCAACACCCCCGCCAAAAGTAGAATTGTACGCTCTCTGAGGAGACAGGACAACAGTAGAAGGGAACGCTGTTTGAGGAAACAGGCCCAGGAAAAAGAGGAAACGAGAAAAAGCTGTCAGAGGTAACAGGGAGTACGAACTGGAAACGCTGTGAAGTAAATCTCGTGCTAACCGACAAGAAGTACAGAATTCACCCACTCGCTCTCCACGAAAAGCACGTACAAGGAAATGGCGTTCTACACGTACCTTTTATACCCACGTCACAGACGCGCATACGCGATGAGGACATTTCCACCAATTACACGCTTTGACACTCGGACGTGTATCTCTTCGTTTTTACACGCACCATTCTCTACGGCCATGCGCGTGAACACAGCTGCGCATGGTGGCCTTTGGACCAATGGAATCGCATATGCGAGCACACGTGGTAAAACTGTACGTCCGAGTGTCATCGCGTGTAATCGGAAGGAAGTGAGCGTACACGCGATTGGCCTGGGTACGTGTATTTCTGGGGTGCGAAGGAAGTTCCACACGCGATAGGTGGAAATCCACGTGTGCTCTGTCATCACGTGTAATGAGGGAAAGACCCGCGCGTGTCACGTCACAGACGCGCTTACGCACTAAGGGCCTTTGGTCCATTGAAATCGCATATGCGTGCTGACGTGCATACGCGCTAAGGGCCTTTCCGCGATTCACACGCAGACATGCAGGATTTTCACGTGCCTAATCACTCCGTATCAAGCTGGCCACGCGTAAGCACACGGAAGAACACGCTCCTGCCCAGAAGGCCGAATTACTGCCCCCCAGAGCCCCGAGCACACTCCCACCTGCCATCTGCTGCTGCCTGACTGCCTGCTGCCCACGTGCCCTGCCATTTGCTGCCTGCACATCAGCCAGGGGTGCTGTTGCTGTGACCACCCCTGCTGGAACCGAAGACTCCCGACTGGGATTCCATCGCTCCACAGCCCAGCCCCAGGACCCAGTTGCCCACTCACTCCTGCCTCTGGGGTTGTCATGTCGGGCACTGCAACATCTGGCACCACTGACAACCCCCGGCCAGAGAGGCAGTGGGGCACCAGCTTCAGTGCCAGGGAAGTTGGTTTCCTGGTGGAGCAAGTCCTGGGGCAGTATGATGCCCTCTACGGAAGTGTGCGTGCCGACAAGGAAGGACAGACTCGGATCTGGACGGACATCGTGACTGCCATCAACGCGGAGGGGGTGGCAGTCTGCGACTTCCAACATGTCAAGAAGCGCTGGGAGGACTTCAGGTCCAGGACCCTGAACAAGGCCCGGCGCCTCTTGAAGGCAGCGGATACTAAGGGGCGGCGGGGCCACTTGTCGGAAGATCAGATGAGGGTGCTGGACCGCATATCCCCAGCGCTCCACGTCCAGGTCCTTGAGAAGCAGACCCGTCTGGAGTCGAGCGGTAAGTGTACATGCATCATGATTGTAGGCTGTGCGTGTGGTGATGTGCCAGTAGTGTGCCGGTTGCACATCTGTTTGTATGGGGCCGAGTATGGGTGGGGGTGTACAGGGCTGTGAGGCTAACATATGCGAGGGCTGTCATGTGTGAGACATGGATGGTGCTTGTGTGTGTAGGCTTGCATGCCAAATGCAGTTGTGTGGGCACACATGTTTGGATGAATGTGTATGTAAGTGGGCATGTTCGTGATGTAACGCATGTATGTTGTTTTTCAGCTGCATGTATCAGCACTGTGTACATGTGCATGTGTGTGTATTTGACAAGGGTGCAGCAGTGATGCAACATGGATGCATGTGACAGCGGGATGTGGAAGCCTGATTGGCAGATGTGACATGGATGCCCATCGGAACACTGCGACAGTTGGCTGAGATGTACACATGCATGCAAGTGTGGTGGTGTGCGTGCTTGTGTAGTGCACTCCCTGTGTTGCATGTGATGTCTGGCTCACCTTTGCCTGCTCATGCTGTTGTATGTGTATGGATGGTGCTGGCAGTTTCAATGTGGCTGTGGTATGGCTCATGTGTGCAAGTTGAAATGACATGTGTGTTGCCGATTGTGATGCCATGTCTGAGGTTTGCCAATGCCACTCATGTGCAACTGTCATGTGTGTATGTGTCCATTGTACAGTGCCCTGATGCCTGTGTTTTATTTCTCCCTGTCTGCAGCGTGAACTGATGAAGAGGGCGGAGAAGGTGCTGTGGAGCACAGCGGCGGGGATCGCACCGCCAGCCGGAGACACAAGGCCCGGCTCCCCTCCCAGGTTGTGATCTCATCGGGGAGTGAGGAGTCCGGTGCCACGTCCCAGGCCGCAGCTGCCGGGGGGAGGTCCAAGAGGCGGAGGTCGGAGTTGGACTCCTCGGCAGCAGAAGGGGCAGCTGGGACCCCACAGGGCCCAACGGGGGAAGATGGCACGGAGTCATCCAGGTTGGTGGGGGGTTTGGTGGAGGAGGAGGCCGTGCAAGCAACAGAGACGGGGTCTGGAGGTGGGGATTCCACTGGTGCTAGTGGTGCAGTGCAGGAGCAGGGACAGGAGGCAGCACAGGTCGCCGCGGAGGTGCCTGTGTGCAATCCTGTCCTTGATCCTGTCACTGCATCATCTTGCACCAGCAGGGATGCCTACGTCCAGACCCGTTTTCGGGCAGGGGATGAACTCACGACAACTGGCCTTCCTCTGCCTGCGGACATGGCTATCCGGGTCCGGGTTGAGCCTGTCCTGACTGGTGTGGCGTTGCGTCAACGGGCCATGCGAGGTGACCTGCAGTCTTTTCATGAGGAGACTGCACGTCATCTCGAATGGCTCGTTGACGGCGATGGGGCTTGCTATGACCCCCTCAACTGAACCCCCTATGCGCCAGTCGTCCTCTGTGCCATCTTCCCACCCATCATTCACCTGGGTGCCCTGTGGAGCTGCCTCTGACGGTGCAGCCAGGCTGGTGGAGGAGGCATCCCTGCCACAGTCGGGAGTCGGACGTCCAGCAGGGGTCGCCACATCAACAACTTCACCCCAGCCAGGGGAGGATGTGCAGGCAGCAGGAGGCAGTGCACGGGCCGAGGCGCAGCAGCAGCAGCAGCAACGTGGTGGGAGCCATGATGGCTCAGGGCCTTCCACATCGGAGGGGCAGGCATCGGCCGGAGGGCAGGAGGACCCAGGACGGGAAGTGTCTTCTGTGTGGCAGCGGTTGGGCCACGCCATAGATGCGGAGCGGCAGCGGGCGGAAGAGGCACGGCTCACGATGGTCAGGGCAGAGAACTCCATGCAGAGGGCCCTGAGGCATGCCGAGTGCCTCGAGGCAATCCGCAGGGAGTTTGGGGGGAACATGTGGACGGCCCTGCGGACCCTCGGGGCCATGGAGGAGGAGCGCCTCCGGGACATTGAGCAGGAGTTCGATGATGCCCTGGCCCGGAACATCCCGAAGTGAGCCGTCGGACTAGCCCGCTGCCCTTGTAAATAGTTATATAGTTAGTGTTAGGTTTCCTTTGGTTTGGCTTTATTTTTGGACCTTTTGGACAATGTGCCACATTTTTGTATATAGTTATTTTTTTTAGGTAGTGTTATTAGATAGGTTTAATTTCTTCGGTTGGGATCATGGACCCTGGATAGTTATCTGTACATAGTTGACTTTTGGATTTTCAATTTTTATTATGATTTCGCCATGGAGCAATGGTTTTCGATTTTAATTTGTGACTTTGGACACCTTTCCTTTGCATTATGATTTGTGGCTTAGCATTTTTTCACGGGCCTGCTGTTTTTTTTTTTGTTACATTTCTATTATTGTTTGTTTATTTTTGATTCAATTTATGTTGCTTTTAATACATATTTTTTCTTCAAAGTTCAATGTGTAGTATCATCTCATTGGTTTCATGCATATCATGATATGGGTTTTGACATTCACTGACACCCATTGGGTGTATGTGAGGGACATGTGTTCATTTCAAAACTTGCAATTGGGCTTCTGTCATGTTTTTGCAATTTCTAAGTGGGTGGATGCAATACTCGGGTGGGTGTTTGCCATTTGGAGGCTCACCATAAGGGCCAGGGATCTACATTGTGGTGACATGTTGGCTGGGAGACGTGAGTGGGGGCCTGGTGGAGGCTGCCCCTGGTGGCTCGGGGGTGGGGGTGCAGGGGGACATGTGTGGGAGCCTGGTGGAGGCTGCCCCTGGTGGCTGGGGGGTGGGGGTGATAGGGGACATGAGTGGGGGCCTGGTGGAGGCTGCCCCTGGTGGCTGGGGGGTGGAGGTGCAGGGAGACATGAGTTGGACATGAGTGGGGGCCTGGTGGAGGCTGCCCCTGGTGGCAGGGGGGTGGGGGTGATGGGAGACATGAGTTGGACATGAGTGGGGGCCTGGTGGAGGCTGCCCCTGGTGGCAGGGGGGTGGGGGTGATGGGAGACATGAGTGGGGTCCTGGGGGGGCTGCCCCTGCACTGCTGGGGGGTGGGGGTGATGGGAGACATGAGTGGGGGCCTGGTGGAGGCTGCCCCTGGTGGCTGTGGGGTGGCAGTGGTGGTAGACATGAGTGGGGGCCTGGTGGAGGCTGACCCTGGTGGCTGGGGGGTGGAGGTGCAGGGAGACATGAGTTGGACATGAGTGGGGGCCTGATGGAGGCTGCCCCTGCACTGCTGGGGGGTGGCGGTGGTGGTATACATGGGTGGGGGCCTGGTGGAGGCTGCCCCTGCACTGCTGGGGGGTGGCGGTGGTGGTAGACATGAGTGGGGGCCTGGTGGAGGCTGCCCCTGGTGGCTGGGGGGTGGAGGTGCAGGGAGACATGAGTTGGACATGAGTGGGGGCCTGGTGGAGGCTGCCCCTGCACTGCTTGGGGGTGGCGGTGGTGGTAGACATGGGTGGGGGCCTGGTGGAGGCTGCCCCTGCACTGCTGGGGGGTGGCGGTGATAGGGGACATGAGTGGGGGCCTGGTGGAGGCTGCCCCTGCACTGCTTGGGGGTGGCGGTGGTGGTAGACATGGGTGGGGGCCTTGTGGAGGCTGCCCCTGCACTGCTGGGGGGTGGCGGTGATAGGGGACATGAGTGGGGGCCTGGTGGAGGCTGCCCCTGCACTGCTTGGGGGTGGCGGTGGTGGTAGACATGGGTGGGGGCCTGGTGGAGGCTGCCCCTGCACTGCAGGGGGGTAACGGTGATAGGGGACATGAGTGGGGGCCTGGTGGAGGCTGCCCCTGCACTGCTGGGGGGTGGGGTGATGGGAGACATGAGTGGGGGCCTGGTGGAGGCTGCCCCTGGTGGCTGGGGGGTGGGGGTGCAGGGAGACATGAGTTGGACATGAGTGGGGGCCTGGTGGAGGCTGCCCCTGCACTGCTGGGGGGTGGGGGTGATGGGAGACATGAGTGGGGGCCTGGTGGAGGCTGCCCCTGCACTGCTGGGGGGTGGGATGATGGGAGACATGAGTGGGGGCCTGGTGGAGGCTGTCCCTGGTGGCAGGGGGGTGGGGGTGATGGGAGACATGGGTGGGGGCCTGGTGGAGGCTGCCCCTGGTGGCAGGGGGGTGGGGGTGATGGGAGACATGAGTGGGGGCCTGGTGGAGGCTGCCCCTGCACTGCTGGGGGGTGGGGGTGATGGGAGACAAGAGTGGGGGCCTGGTGGAGGCTACCCCTGGTGGCTGGGGGGTGGCGGTGGTGGTAGACATGAGTGGGGGCCTGGTGGAGGCTGCCCCTGGTGGCTGGGGGCTGGAGGTGCAGGGAGACATGAGTTGGACATGAGTGGGGGCCTGGTGGAGGCTGCCCCTGGTGGCTGGGTGGTGGCGGTGGTGGTAGACATGAGCGGGGGCCTGGTGGAGGCTGCCCCTGCACTGCTGGGGGGTGGGGGTGATGGGAGACATGGGTGGGGGCCTGGTGGAGGCTGCCCCTGGTGGCTGGGTGGTGGGGGTGCAGGGAGACATGGGTGGGGGCCTGGTGGAGGCTGCCCCTGCACTGCTGGGGGGTCGCAGTGGTGGTAGACATGGGTGGGGGCCTGGTGGAGGCTGCCCCTTCACTGCTGGGGGGTGGCGGTGGTGGTAGACATGAGTGGGGGCCTGGTGGAGGATGCCCCTGGTGGCTGGGGGGTAGAGGTGCAGGGAGACATGAGTTGGACATGAGTGGGGGCCTGGTGGAGGCTTCCCCTGCACTGCTGGGGGGTGGGGGTAATGGGGGACATGAGTGGGGGCCTGGTGGAGGCTGCCCCTGGTGGCTGGGGGGTGGGGGTGATGGGAGACATGAGTGGGGGCCTGGTGGAGGCTGCCCCTGCACTACTGGGGGGTGGGGGTGATGGGGGATATGAGTGGGGGCCTGGTGGAGGCTGACCCTACACTGCTGGGGGGTGGGGGTGATGGGAGACATGAGTGGGGGCCTGGTGGAGGCTGCCCCTGGTGGCTGGGGGGTGGGGGTGATGGGAGGCATGAGTGGGGGCCTGGTGGAGGCTGCCCCTGCACTGCTGGGGGGTGGGGGTGATGGGAGACATGAGTGGGGGCCTGGTGGAGGCTGCCCCTGGTGGCTGGGGGGTGGGGGTGATGGGAGACATGAGTGGGGGCCTGGTGGAGCCTGCCCCTGCACTGCTGGGGGGTGGGGGTGATGGGAGACATGAGTGGGGGCCTGGTGGAGGCTGCCCCTGCACTGCTGGGGGGTGGGGGTGATGGGAGACTTGGGTGGGGGCCTGGTGGAGGCTGCCCCTGGTGGCTGGGGGTGCAGGGGGACTAGCGTTGGTGGGCAGTAGTGCAAGGTGACATGTGGGTTGGCTGGGGGCATGGCCATGGTGGATGGGGTGCCTGCAGGAAATGTGCAGGGTAGGCCCCTGTGGTGTGGGCCACCTGCTGGGGCCGGTGAGGGTGTAGAGGGAACACCTGGGAGGACCCACACGTGCAATTCACGTGTGGTGCTCCCCGCGCACCCCTGTAATACACGTACCCTGATGGAATCGCGTGTGATACTTCCCGTGCACCCCTGGAATACACGTACCCTGCTGTTTTTGCATGTGATACTTCCCGCGCACCCCTGGAATACACGTACCCTGATGGGATCGCGTGTGATACTTCCCGTGCACCCCTGAAATACACGTACCCTGCTGTTTTTGCGTGTGATGCTTCCCACGCACCCCTAGAATACACGTACCCTGATGGAATCGCGTGTGATACTTCCCGCGCACCCCTGAGATACACGTACCCTGCTGCTTTTGCGTGTGATACTTCCCGTGCACCCCTGGAATACACGTACCCTGCTGTTTTTGCGTGTGATACTTACCGCGCACCCCTGGAATACACGTACCCTGATGGAATTGCGTGTGATACTTCCCGCGCACCCCTGAGATACACGTACCCTGCTGCTTTTGCGTGTGATACTTCCCGCGCACCCCTGAAATACATGTACCCTGCTGCTTTTGCGTGTGATACTTCCCGCGCACCCCTGGAATACACGTACCCTGCTGCTTTTGCGTGTGATACTTCCCGCGCACCCCTGGAATACACGTAACCTGCTGCTTTTGCGTGTATTACTTCCCACGCACCCCTGATGCACACGTACACAGGACAATCGCGTGTGGAACTTCCCGCGAACCACTGAAATACACGTTCCCCGCTTGGCGTTTGCTGTTTGCCAGCCCTGTGAACTGGTCCAGGGTTGGCGCAGCCCTTTGCGATTATTTGGGGATTTTGAAGGCTTTTCCTTGCGCGAGGGCGTTCTTGGGGGCGTAACTGGCGCTACTGCAGGGTCGCTGCGGCACGCTGCGTCACGGCTGGTTTTGGATGCGAAAATCCATGAATACGCTGTGCGCGGAAATCGATTTTAGCGCACGCGGCTGGCGCAGACATTCGCACGGGCACGCTGTGCGCCAGCCGCGTGCGCCACTTTTGTGCGAATTTCTATGAATTACCCTGCAAATTGGAAGTGTGTGTCCCATGTGAAATAATTATCCAGTGTCGAAGTGTCTTGTACCCCATAATGATAGCAAGTAGCATTCCGACATCCACTCAGGATGAATTGACACAGGTACAGGATAGCTATTGTATTTCCATTATTGTAACCATCATGCCCATCATTGGCTTCTGATTCTATTTGATTCTAGATACTGCGGTTCTAGCAATATTACCTTTGTGCCCATTTGAATCCAATCAAGTCTATTTCATTGTTCCTATCAGAATTTAGTCTATTACATCTACCATTAGCTCACACTGCTCTATGCATAATCCTACACGAACTAGAACTACCTCAAGACTGTATTTTGGCTACAATGGATGTCGAAGCCCTATATACATCTATACCACAAGCAGAAGGTTTAGAAGCTTTAAAAATTTGCCTCAATAAAAGGACAGATGTGACATCAAAACCTACGGATATCATTTTAGAATGTGTTAGACTCGCCATGCCAGAGAACGTTTTTCTATTCAAGGACCAACTATATCAGCAAATAAAAGGCGTGAGTATGGGGGCAACATTTTCCCCTGACGTGGCCAATTTGTATATGGCCCAATGTGAAACAGACCATATAGACAATGACAACAACCCTTATAAGTCGCACATACTCCTGTGGCGACGGTACATCGATGATGTTTTACTCATATGGACTGGCACAGAAGCAGAACTGGGCTCCTTCCACCAATGGCTCAATGAATGCAATGACCACATTCGGTTTACAATTGATTGGAGCTACCAGGCTGTGGATTTTCTAGATTTGCACATATACAGATCAGGAAACAGCCTAAAAACCGAACTTTACAGAAAACCCACAGATCGGAATAGCTTACTGAATTTTTCCAGTTACCACCCGCAGGGTCAAAAATACAATCTACCATACGGCCAGTTTCTGAGGATCAGATGGAACTGCTCAGATAAAGAAAAATACGACCTACATGCCAACGGCCTCCAGAATCGCTTGAAAGAAAGGTGATACCCCAAGAAATCCATTAAACAGGCAAGAAAAAGGGCTTTCAACATGGACAGAACAACATGTTTGACACCTAAGAAAAAAAACGAGATGAACAGACTGGTCTGTGTAAGAACATACAGCCCGTTGAGCAATCTCACCAAACAAACAATCAACAAACACTGGCATTTGATAAAAAATAAGGGCACTTTGGAGAGAAAGCTTATCTTTGCATTCAAGAAGAACAAAAACTTAAGGGACACTTTGGTCCATACATACATCAAAGAGACCAAGACAGCCAACACACTGTGGGGCCTTCCCAACATTGTGGGACACTATCGATGTGGTACCTGTGTGGCATGCCGCTACACCACCTTCACAAAAACGTTCGATTACAAGGATAACCATCGCATTCTGCAGACCCATACCAATTGTAACAGCAAGTTTGTCATTTATGGCATACAATGCCTGTGCCACCTACTATACATAGGCAAGACCACCAGACCAGTTAAACAGCGGATCTCAGAACACAGATCCTGCATTAAGAACAAAATACCAGACAAGCCTATGGTGGAACACTTCAGCCGACTAGGACACACCAACAATGACATCTCCTGGACCATCATACAACAATTAACTCCACAAAAGAGAGGAGGAGACAGGGACCAAGCACTTACGAGATTGGAACAACAATTGGTCCACAAACTCGACACCGTAAAAACTGGACTGAATGTTTCTGTGGAATGGAAACACTTCTACAGTCAGTGAACGGAACAGGATACAGCGGGATCTAACCACCTTTTTGAACCATTGAGCTCCACATAATTATATAGTTTTATTTTTATTTTTTGACCTCTCAATTCACGTAGTGACGGCGCCAGAGATATTAGGCTGTCGCGTAACAACTCCAACTAATGTTTACTTGTTACTTCACACAATATTTTTTTTTTTGTGGATAAGCCCTAATATATGACACACATTATTGGCTCTCATTCATTTATTTTATCTGTTGGGACCACGCACATCAGCGAATGTACGGCTGTTGGTTATGACAATCAAGTCCTCCATAAACAAACGTGGGTCTTCAATCATGCCTTTTGATTTTTGTCATCAAAAGCTCTCTGTGCCTGAGTTCACCTGTGTAGAAAATACTGCTAAACATCTAATGTTTTTTCAAATTGTTTTTGCTAAATTGTGTCTTTGAAATATATTCTTGCAATGTTTACAAGAAGTGCATACCGCTTTTTACACACTAAGGATCATATACATCTGTTTCAAAAATGTTCACACGCTATGTATCATTACATCTGTATCTAATATGTTCACTTCAGATGTTTTGTGCTTTAATTGAAACAGCGTTTTGAATCCATGTGTGTAGGGATGGCATCTATCGAATTTCACCACACACAAGACCAGGAGGGGCAACGTCACCTATTTAGCAGCTGGGTTCATGCATTTTATATTTTTTAATATTTTTTTCTTTACCTCTACAACACCCATAGCTGACCCGGATACTCTAACAATTTGACCGTATTCTCGGCATTTTGTTTTAATATGCGGTGACACTATTCCTCGTTTCGAGGCAGCACCCGCGCACTGAGTCTGAAATAGTTTCTCCTTGAACTGACCAGACACATCACACGCTCACAGCGCGCTTTTCATTTAGTCATCAGGACCTGGGTTTATTGTTTTTGCCGGGCCCTGTCCGCCGGGTTTTTTTCAGTCAACGCGCTCGGTTAATCTAAACAGCACGTACAAAAGAACTGTGCCTTCCCCGTCACACATTTTTTTCACTTTTTGTGCTTCAGCCATTGGCCGCCTTTTGGCCCTCTCCCGTGGCAGCCTCTCATTCGTTGTTCCCCATATGATGCGCAACCAGGGGAGCGCCACGGTTTATCCAATCAGGACAACATGCGGGTGTATTTACTCACGGTTGTCATGGTCACGGTTTCACTCTTCGCGGCCCTCGCTCACGAGAGACGCTGTTACCGTGCAGCCCAAGACAAACATTCTAAATTAGTCAGAGTAAGTCGTTTTCCAATACAATTCTTTGTGCTACGATCCCGGGGCAGTTTATTACGCCTCCCAGTCCATGCGCCTCTGACAGGCTCAGACTTTTTAACCAAGATGTGTTGCATTATGTCCATTTTTTTACGTGCTTTTACAACACAATAGCCTCACTAAAACACACTTTTCAGACACAGGTCCTGTTATTTATGGACAGTCTGGGTTAGCAGCCGCCTTTATGAAGTGGGTGTCTCCACCATCATCACTTTAGATGACACCAATTACCACCTGAGGTAAGACTTTACCCATTTCACCATTTGTTTCCACTTGGAACCAGGATCATTTCAGAACCCTTATAGATCCTATCGTGTCGTTACAGGTTTTCACTTGTTTCCTCATTGGCCAATTATATGCCGTCCAGATATCTATACCTATGATGGATATTCTCACTTACCCCTGTACTGGATAAGTCTTCGGTAAGAACTATGCTCCATACACATACAGAGCTTTTCCTTTTTTTAGTCAAGCATCCTTTGGGAGCTCAGTGATTCATTATTTTACTTTCATTCGAGGTCACCCCTTTACTCATCACACTCCATTTGTTATTTATAGATAGAGATCCCGGGCCCACAACTTACTCCATCACACGTCTGGTATGCTCACCTGCTATCCACAGGGACGCCACCCAGCCGAGTTACTTGCTGGTATGCTTCTCAGCTTTGCCCTGATGTGGACTGCGGGGAAGGTTCTGCCTTGTATTAGAATTAGGCATGCTCTCCGTCCTGCCTTCTTTGCAGGGGCGCGTTGTCTTTCATGGGCGAGTGCGGTCCAGTTACTTCACTGACGCCGGCCCGTTTGATATTGTTCAGGTAGGTCTTATTGCTGTTCTTTAGTTTTGTTGCTATCCTGCATTCCTTTCTTTGTTTAAAATCTTTTTTCTCCCTTAGGTATGCAGAGCTTCAGCGCAGCGAACTGGCTTGGTTGAGCCCCGCTGGTTAATGATGGCGCATTAAGAGCGCTATGATGCGGTAAGTAAGCGCTATGCGCAGCGCTGCGAAGTCTTGCCTTGCTAACCTGTGTTTTCCTTTCTTGTAGGTCGCAGTGTTCTTCAGCGCAAGTGGAATGTCCGGAGTGATGCCAGCCGAGAGGCGACCATCCAGGTAAGCCTTTTGAGCAGTTCGTAATTTGTAAATGTCTCTACGGCCTTCTTTAATGTTGCCTCTATCTTCCTCTTTCAGGTCGTTCTGTCCGGGAGGCGTGCAGATTCGAGGAAGCTGTTCTCAGTAGCTGCGAGTGTTTAAAGATGAAGACTGCAGGTAAAATGCTGCTGCTAATGATGTTCCTTTTGTCTCCTTGCAGGTTCTGCTTCTCCGAGGCTCAAGGGAATGGCTGGACACGGCGAGCGTCACGTTGCAAGCTGCCAAGTAACACGAAGCATGTTCTGCAGTCAGGATGTGGTTTATATCGCCCAGGTAAAGTAGTACCAGGGAAAGTAGTTCCAGGCCTGCCACACCCAAAACACTAGACCGCATAGCTTGGTTCTTAGGGAACCAAGCTATGTGGATGCCTCCATGTTGGCTGACAATACAATAAACTAGTTCCCAAGCACATTGTTGTTCATGGTGTATGAGCCTGGCGCAATAGGCGCCAGGACTGGCCCCCTGAGGGCTTTTGAAGAGGATGCCAGGCTCTAGAGGCCCGAGTCCTGACTCCACCTGGCCAATGGGTTTGCCAGAGCGGGTTTTGGGCGAGCGTCGTGACAACATCCTGATGAAGGCCTGCATACAAAGCTGCATTCTACAGCTCTCCTCTAGGCCGAAACACCTTTGTGTCGATGATTACACCGCCTGAACAGTGCACAGTTCATGCACTGATTTTTTGTTGTTGTTATATGTCCATCAAATTGGGTTTGTGTTCATTCTGTAACTGCATAATTGAAATAGTTGACCAATACTAGCAGTGTTTTGTTTATTATTCATTGAAATCCAGTCCTTTCCACTGGATTATACTTATCTGTTTTGTCTTTCAATATCCCTGGGTGCTCTATCCCCACTTGTGTCGTTATTCAGATGTTATTAAATACATTCAGTCTAAAAAAGCAGCGCTATTGACTGTTATATGTGTCAAAATGTTTGATTGGTGTGACCTCTCGCCCTGAAATTTTGTTTTGTTTATTCATCTATGCAGGCCCAATACATCTAATCACAACCCAGAATTAGTATAGTCACAGGCCACTTTTAGAAAGTGTACCAACCCATCATAAGCTACCTCCCCTGCCCTCTCACATCATGAGCCTCATAATTTTTAGCTTCCTAATTTACATATGTCTTTGGTCTATTATCTTCCAGATACCGGTCAATAACCACCCAACCGACAAGCGAGACCTACAGAACTCAACCGCTAGTTCGTTAATCACCCCCACTACTATGGAACATAAGAACATTTGCATGGTTTTGACAGTCACTGGCGGTGGGGTGTCATGCACTGCAGCTAAGCGCTCATGTGTTACTCTCTTGCAATCAACAGAAATTAGTTGTTATAAGTATGGAACTTTGTGTTGACAGTATTGCATTTACGCTCTATCTACTTTTTACCCTTTCTCTGCTAACAACTTCAGCAATGTGATGGAGTCTTCTCTGCACTGGTTCTCACTCGCACTGCATACCAATAAATTGTCAACATGTTGTATTATGATGCTGGGCACATGTATGTTCACTTAGTGTGCAGTACCCTGTTAAAAATACTCTGGGATTCACAGTACCCCTGTGGGAGCTGAGTGTTCAGGAATATTTTTCCGCGATTGGTGAATGCAGTGAGATACTGAGAATCGGGGTGCAGTCGGATGGAGAAAAATGTGCTCTTTAAATCAACGGTGAAGTGGGTCACAGCGGGTATGTTACAAAGTATTGTTGCTGAGTTTGGGACAATTTGTTTAAGAGGTGTAAATCCTAAATCATCCTCAAAGTGGACCCCTTTGCTTTCTTGATAGGGTATATGGCCATGTTACATGGGGACTCTGAGGGAACTATAAGCCCTGGTGTAATAGTGCTGTGATCATGTCAAATATCCCCTCATTAACTATCCTGCCTCCTTCGACAGGGGGTACTGCTTTACTCTGAGTAATACTGCTCCTGGTTTAAGGGTAATGTGCAATGCTAACACATTCTTTAACAGTCCTATCTCACGGGGTGCTAGTTCATAAATAGTTTTGTTTGTTTGTTTATTCACTTATAATGTGCACCAAACCCGAAGGTAGCCGGGAGCAGCAGTACAGCATATGCGAAACTTGAGGTTACATAGTTACAAAATACATACACAGTAATATATATACAAGCAGTCAGTGGTTAGAATCAGATTCCACACGTCGTCAATATGCACAGTACAAAATGGAAGCAGAGCAGACTATATACAGGCGCTGAGTCACATCAATAGACCGAGTGTGTGGTATAGAGGATAGGTAGTGGGTGAGTGAATATATATACAGTAATGGAAATCATGAGTAAAGTGCTGGCAAGTCGACCTGCTAGTGTACAACTAGTTGTTGGTCGCCTTCAGCAGATTAAGACAGTTGGACCTGAATTTCGGAAAGGGCTGTTCCTCACGTAGATGATAAGGCAGTGAGTTCAATAGTTGGGCCGCTCGGACCTGGAAACTGCAACCGCCAACCTTCTCCAGCCTAAATCTAGGTGTAATTAAGCTATAGGCATTAGAGGTTCTGACTGGTTGGGAAGAACTTCTCTTTGTGAATTTATCTGTAAGATAGCTAGGTGTGGCATTGTTCAAGGCTTTGTGAACAAGTGAGGCAACTTTTAGGTAGATTTTGTTCTGGGTCGACAACCAATTGTTTCGATGTCTGATTTTCGAAATGTGCTTTCATTTGCATAGGCCAAGATCTGCTCTCAAGGCATTATTTTGTAGGATTTGGATTCTATGGATGATAGCTTTGTTAGCGCCAATGTATAGAGCATTACAATAATAAAGCCTGGGCAGAATCAAGGCCCTGGCTAAGATAATGCAATTGTTATCGGAGATAAAATATTTACCTGCTCTAATAAGCTTACATGTGTATGCTGTGGCAGATGCCAAGGATTTCACCTGTTTGTCAAAGGAGAGGGTGGAGTCCAGGTAGAAGCTGAGTGTCTTCACCTCCCTGGACACCTTGATGATATTACCATCAATCTCGAAAGAGGAGTAATCCTGGCTTAGTTTTTTAAGATTAGTGTGAGTCCCTAGGATGATAAGCTCTGTTTTGTCATCATCGAGGCATAGACCGTGAGAAGCCATCCAAGCCTGAATGATGAGATACACCCTATTTACCAAGGCCAAATCCTTATTGTAATCACTGGAAAGTGGAAGGAGAATCTGGGTATCATCTGCATAATTAGTGTAGGTGATACCAAGAAGGTCCAGATCATCAAAAAGGGGCTTAGTAAATATGTTGTATAGAGTAGGGGAGACACAATATCCCTGAGGAACTCCGCACAGGATTGGGATTGGATCGGCCGCCACTGAGGGGGAGAACACCCTCATAGTCCTATCACTGAGGAAGGACTCGACCCAAGTTATAGCTTCTTTGGAAAAGTGGGCAGCTGAATCTAGATGGCTACAAAGGACCTTGTGGTTGATGAGGTCGAATGCAGCCGAAAGGTCCAGCAGCAGGAGAAGAGTCATTTTGCATTTATCTCTTAGATCATCTATTTGCCCTTTCAAGTCGATGAGGGCCGTCTCTGTACCATGTTGTGGTCGGAATCCTGATTGACGTGCTCCTAGTAATTTATGTTGTTCCAAGAATTTCTGAATTTGGTCATAGGCTATCTTGTCTAGGATTTTAAGCAGAAACGGGACTGTTGTTATTGGGGGTATTGGTCGGTATAAGTGGGTCTAAGGTTTGCTTTTTAAGCAGAGGTAGTACTCAAGATTGCTTCAGGTTGGAAGGCACGATGCCCGACGCGAATGAAGCATTGATTAGTTTAGATACAAATGGGGAGAGATCTCTGGCTGCATCTTTTATGAGCTGGGCAGAGGTCGCCCTGGCAATTAGAGGTTTTAAGGGAGAGGATTACTTTCTCTACCTCAATGATAGAGATTTTTGAGAATGTGAAGAGTGTAACTGTGTCCTGTTTCTTAGACAGGGGGTTAGTGGCACGGTTGTTAGCCTGAGCTGGTTGAGTCAGAGTCAGTGAGGCTTTTTTCTTAGCTATTTTATTTTGAAGCATAGATACATTATTTGAGTGGGCTTGTTGTATGTCTGAGCACCATGTTTTATCTTTGGAACAGCTATCCGGAATGGGGATAGGTGACTCTAGTTCCTTGAGGATGGTGAACAGTTCCCTTATATTCAAATTTGCATTAGATATGCGCTTGTTATAAGAATTTCGCTTAGCCTGAAGGATTATCTTTTTGTAGAGGGAGGAGATTTCTGTAAGTTTCTTTTTGTGGTCTTCGGGTTAGCTTCCAAGTGGTTTCACAGCCCCTCTTGAGTTGCTGTAGATCCCTTAGTTCGGGGGTGAACCATTTGTTTAGGTGGGATTTAGGTTTACTCGGTCTGAGTTTTAATGGGGCAATGTTGTCGAGCGTGGTTAACATAATTTTATTATATTCGTCGACGAGTGATTGAGGGTCTAGGTGATCTGCTAATTGGTTAAGAGTGGGTAGTATTGCAGGCATTACTTTTTCCTTGGTGATACTCTTATTATTCCTAGTTGGGCATGGCGGGGCCTTGGTGGGCACAAGAGTTAATGGCCTAGGTGTGGAAAGTTCAAAGCATACAAGGAAGTGGTCTGTTCATGGTTGTGGGGTGATAGATTTGATGTTGGCAGTACAATTGTAGTCTGATAGCCAGTCAAGGATTCGTCCTTTCATATGAGTAGGCTCAAGAATTTTTTTATTTAACCCTAAATCGGAAAGAATGTTTGCCATAGTAGTGGCATTTTTGTCTAAAGGGTCATTGTATCCCAAATTAAAGTCACCTAGGACCAGTAGTCGTGAGGAGGTTTTGAGATTATTGGAAAGTAAGTTATGGATATCTTCCTCAAATGTCCCTATAGGTCCAGGAGGTCTATAGATGAGGTGGATGGTCAATGATTGGGAGTTAGCTGAAGGAAATTTGATAGTGAACGCCTCACAGGATTCAAAGGCTAGGGACGGCACAATTATCATAGCTAGACTAGACTTGGCGATGATGGCAATGCCGCCACCTCGCATATTGAGTCTGTCCTGTCTTAGTTTTAGAGGGCCTGGAAGGTGGTCTCAAGATATTAAGGTGGGTGCTAGATAACGTCTGGTTCTGAGATCTTTTATTGGCTGGAGGTAAGGTTCTAGTCAGTGGTTCATGGAGTCTAGTAAGTCTGGCTCGAATTCTCATGTTTCTGAGTGGTGGCCTACATGGGGTACTTTGGGACCCGCTTGTGTGTCTTGGAACAGGATGTTCCATAGTGGGGGCTGTATTTGTTATCAGGTAATCTTGGGCTCATGTGTGGCTTACGGCAAGTGTGTCCGTATTCTTTTTGTTTTCTAAATGCGGACAGTTCAATTGTAGGTCTGCATAGGTAAGGTCCTCTATTGAATCTGTTTTAGTTTATCCTTGCACTGTCGTCCTTCCTTTTCCTGAGTCCTTTGCCCGGCGCTGTCTCGATCTCGATCTCGATCAGGTAATCAGATTACCTGATAACAAATACAGGCTCCTGCCCCTACTACAGAGTTCGACCTATGAGAACATTCCGTTTCTACCCGCTTTACACAAGATAAACAAATGTACGCGGCTTGACCATTCTAAGCCCCCACCTATAAAGAATGACTTTTGAAGTACTAATATCTCAATCTACGAGGTCGTAATATAACTCAACTCCGAGTTATCAACAGACCTAGGAGATCGAAAACCTGCTTAATTCAGGATCCCTACCTCCTCAAGAGCCACTCGCTTCCGACAAGACTAGTTGCAGAAGGCAGATTCAAACCCGCCATGCAATACCAGCAATAGGAATTGATATCTGATGATATATGTATTAAATACACTTCCTACTGATGTTTGTTTTTACTGTAAGGAATGATTTAGATACAGTGACACTACTCCTGAAGAAAGTTCCCAGAATTATCAGAGAACTGAAACATGTCGAGTTCCATTTAACCATCTAGTGTAACAACTACTAGCTTGATGAAATAACCGCCCCATAATAGGGCTTAAGGATCATTGCAAGCGTAAGATCTATTTTCTGCATAGATCAATATATCTATTCACAGCTACTAGATATTTGTTATCAAAATATACAAATCAATGTGTCACAACTAAACAGTCTTTCTCTCTTTTTAGACATTGTATGAATGTTTTACTGTACCAAATGAATGGGGTTGACCCATCATTTCTTAACTTGAAATGTAGTTTTTCTACAAACCATTGAATATTAAAATATGACTTTAAATATACCACTTACAGTTTTGATTTAATGAATACAACTGTAAACTGTTGATATGTGTTAACTACCTTCTGATGTTTTGTAATATTGACCCACCCCCGATAAAAGTTAGAACGACTACTTAGGTAGTTCTATTGGGTTTCCCTAAAGACGTGTATTGATCAAGCCCTCCATTCACATTGTGAGGTATAAAACAGTTAACCCAGCCCTGTTTCTTATGGAATCTATCTCTGAGGTAGACAAAGTGCATGATTGTGTAACTTATGAGGGCCATGAAGATGAAATACCTAAGGCAAGGTACTGTGCCCTTGAGGATGAGGAGGTGTACTTTGTTGATGGTTCAGCGACCAATGATCAGGAGATGGGCAAAAAGCACACTGGGCCAGAAGTAGTATGCCTGGTAGATGAGAGTATGAGGTATTGCTTCAAAGGAGACTACCCATGCATTACTCAGCCCAAGCTGCAGAACTCATTGCCCTGATTGAAGCACTCGAAGCATCCCAAGGGTGTCGAGTGACAATATATTCAGACTCAGCGTATGTCACCACCGCTGTTAATTCTGGATTATATCGATGGAAAAGAGGTCATTTCAGAGAGCCGATTGGTCTCCAGTGCAACATGCCACGTTGCTGGACAGGTTGATTGATGTGCTCTCACGGCCTACGCTTGTCGCAGTTTTCAAGTGTGCCCCAAACACTAATAACATGGACCCAATTTCTCTCGGTAATGAGGCAGCAGATGAGGCAGCCAAAATAGTGGCATACCTCCCAGTACCTGATGAACAGCCAAGCCAGAAGTAGCTAGTTTTCAAGAACCGTTAGAGGTTCCATACACTGCAGTACCAACAACGCAGGTTAAAGAGCTCCAAGGACAGGCACGCCAGGAAGAGAAAGAGTTGTACTAGAAACTGGAGTGTATGCAATAACCCATGACCTCATTTTGGAGACAGGTTATAATGGGTAAGGTAGTAATGGCCCGGGAGTTGTAAATGGTGGCCTTTGAGTAATTGCACCACCCAGCACAAGTTTAAAAACAGCAGATTGTTGCAGATATACAGGAAGATTGGTTTGTTCCAAACATACAAGAGTTGTTGAACTTTTTAGGGGCCAACTGCACCACATGTCAACTTTATAACACAGGACAAACATTACGGACAGTGCATGTCACACTACTCCGTGCCAGTGGCCCATTCCGAGAGCTCCACATAGACTGTGCCAATATGGTGGAGAGATGTAAAACATACAGATAATTGATCGCTTTTGTATGCCTGCTCTCCCAATGGGTAGAAGCAGGTCCATGTGCACATCCAGACACTAAATCTGCTGCTAAAGTTTTGGTACGGGGAGTGTGCAAAATATTGAAATCAGATAAGGCACACACTTTTTCAATGAGTTGTTCAAAGAGATACCAGCACTGTTAGGTATCATGATATGTTCTATTTACCACCCCTAGGCCAATGGTGTCGTTGAGAGAATGAACACAATTCTTAAGATGAAGCTGTCAAAATTCTGCGTCACCCTCAAGAATAATTGGGTTCACTGTTTACCACTGGCCCTGCTGAATTTGAGGACGTAGCCCTGAAAAGACCACCAGTTCCCACCTCATGAGATTGTAACAGGAAGGATAATACACACATCATTTTCACCTACATGTAGCGCATCTGATTTTCACAGGGTTGCAACCATTTTGGGGGAGGAGTTTACAGGGTATTTGCATTAGTTAACCAGATGCATCAAAGCTCTCTCTTGACAGATTGCACTAAAAAGAGATGATCCAGAGGACCCTGTGATGCCCACTGAAATAAGCTCACCACCACAGCCACTCATGCCAGGTTAAAAGATATACATCCACAACTTTGTGCGCCATTAGAACCAACCCAGGTTCAACAAACTATTCACTGCTGAATATGCTACCCAGTTTGCCGTAATAGTAAACAAGCTGCGGTATTGGGTTCATCATTCTGATGTCTGAAGGGAACCTCATGCAACACCTTCTTTATCTGTGTATTACCAAATTGATGAATAAAAGAGTACAGTTTAAACATCTCCAGCATTTGTTCAATCACTATCTGGTGCAGATGATGTGTTTTTCTTTCAGGGCCATGATACTGCAATGGTAAACAATGCTTGTTCTAATAATACAAAGAATGAAAGAAGTGTGATTTCTACATGGTTATCTTATTCTTCTCGCTCCCTGCAGGTATTCTAGTGCGTGTTTTGTGTAATTATGTCAATATTGTATATGTGTGTCGGGTTTGTTGGAGGAATTGGTTTGTATTGTGAGGGAAAAGTTATATGGTTGGGGCTATATAAAGGGGGGTGTACATGGTGTGTAGCTAATGTTATACAAGAGGATATTTTTCAACAGAATGGTACTTGTCCAGATTATTTAGTTGACATGAAGAGACATATAATAGCAGTGAACAAAACGTGGGTTAGAAAACAGCACATTAAATGGGGAATTGAAGAAGAGAGGGAATATGACCAATATGAGGGTATAGTGTTTGATACAATGACTAATGTGCACCAGCTAGAACTGAGTAAGATATGGTATACTCACATGCGCTCAGTGGAGATTGAGAGTTCAATGGGAGCTGTTACATTTGGACTCTCATCCTGCATGCGTCAGGAGCTCCCAAGATAGTAATACCCCAAGAGATGCCACCTCTGGTAGGCCAGTGTTTAGTTCATCTGGCACTGTGTCGGGTATGAAGCATGTTCCAAGGGCACTGAGTACAAGTTGAATTAATGGACAGAGACAATTGAGAGTGTGCAACGAAACCAAAGAACCCAATGTGTAGCATCGCCCAATATTAAACATGGAAGGAGTTTCGTTTGTGGCAAATAAATGGGATGCAGCAGTAGTATGCAGTGCAGCAGGCGGATTGGCAGGGTTCAGCAAAGAAATGATGTGGAAAGTGAACATGAACTGTCTTGCCGTCTGGGGTACATACGTATCGAAGCTAACATTGATTGAAGCAAAAGAAACCCTGATTAAAGTACAAGCAGCAGCAGAATAGCAGTTCTGTTTTCAAGGGAACTCCATCATTCCTATATGAACTAACAGCAATTGAAACAAAACACTATTCATTCCTGATCTCAATGGAAATGTTCTAGGTGTTAAGGCAACACGCGTACATGCATCTCCCAAAGTCATGTAAAAAATAGCTACCTTGCATTCATCTGTCCCAGTGGTTCCTGATGAACACCTAACCCTGAAACACAGCAAGAATAGAGCCACCCCCGAAAGTGAGAAGAAATGAATGCTTGATCAGAAGAAGGCACCGGTAACGGTACAACTATCTGTCTGAGCCCTCCTCCAAATGGTTGAAAGCCATTCCAGACAAAGACAGAATTGTTCTTTGCCTCTCTGTTCCTGCCAGGTATCCAGGCTGCAGCCAATGACAAGTGTTTGCAAATCGTGCAATGGAAAATGATCCAATTGTCAAATGACACGAAGCAAGGTCTGAAAAAGCGAGCTGCGAGCCATACGACTAATGACCCTGCAAAATAGGTATATCATGGACTTAATGGAAGCGACATCTGTAAAAATATAGGATTGTCATGTACATACAACCCCCCCAAATAATGCTGAAAATGAGCCTCATTACGTGTTTGTCGTAATGTGCCAGTGATTATGTGCAGCAGGTGCCACCATTTACGGCAACCACGGAATCACCGGTACATCACACCCCAGAGGAAGCATGCAATCCGGCATGGTGGTAACGGTGCAACCGGCATGATGGAAACACTATCACTGCCCACTAAAATCGGTAGCACCGTCATCAGAAATACCAGTGGCACTGTTATCGGTGTGTTTCATACAGAAACACTGGCAACGGAAACACCAGGACCGGAAACAACATCATCGCAGAAACTGGAAGCTCGTCGGATCACTTTTGGAAAACACAATCCACATAAATTCACCATCCAGACACGTTGATACCGACAACCTAACAGCAGGCATGACATCTCGAGTCCCTGATGTGCGACAGCAGAAGCCACACTTTACAAAGCAAGAACCTAGTGTGCTGATGGACACCACAGTGCAACATTCTTGGGAACAGTTTGCCACCGCCCACCGGCGGAGTATACAACTCCGCAAAAATGCAATCAAGGAAGAGGTGGCACAGAATGTGTCGGCCGTGGGTACTGTAACATGCACACAAAGAGACTGCCATAAGCGGTGGTATGGCCTCTGCCTGAGACTACGTAACATGCTGTAGGATTTACAGGAAGGAATTGAACCTATAGTCCCTTTAAGAGAGGTAGTGCTATATGGGATGGATGGGATGCAGATTTTACTCTTACACCAATAATGAGACTGACTCACGAATTTGGCAAATGGTTAGCTGTTTTATTAGCAATAATCTAAAATACGGAGTACAATGGACATCAATGGACGTTCACTGAAGTCTTGCAATGATTTTCATGAAAAAACAGTTGTATAGTAAAAATTTGTCATCATTGATGTCATACTACATGCCAAAATAAGAAAACCTACGTTAGATTGTGGTTGGTCTACGGGGAAAATCTAGGTATACTTTAGATGGGGGATAGGATTGTGATTGGGTCTCTAAGGTCAGGTGGACAGCTATGCCAACCCCTAGTGCAAGTCATCTTCAGTGTCATAGAATACACAATGTTTTATTGGGACTCAAACTATAGGGTTCTTTGCTATGTGGCCCTCTAAGATTGGTGGGCATGCTTTTACCCTTCTGGAATATTCCACTCGCTAGAAGCATGCAAGCTCGTACCCCAGGTGCTGGAGGTTTTGACTTGGTCATACCTCCCCACCCAATTAGCCCAACATCCATCATCACTCCTGCTGTCTGCCAATCGAATTGTCTTTGAGCTTTGCCTTGCAAAGTAACTCTGTGCCTTAGAATTGAAGGGAGAGCATGGTCTTATCTTCAAGTCTTGGTATATCTTGCCCAAAGTATTTTTTCCTCTCGACCATATGATAAGAGTCCGTGTTTGAGATCTTTCTTTTGTATTTAACACTATTAAATGAAATAAACCTGGCACTTCTAGAGTTTTTCCATTACACCTCAACAGGAGCTCGCCTCGCTTCTCACGTTCATCGTATCTTCTCGAATAGATAACCAGTTTCTTGGCTGCCGCAACCCTTGACACTGGGCCAGACAAGCTTTCACGAATCTTCCATCATTGTCAGATGATTTCTTCTACTGTGCCACACTTTCAGCCCTTCTGTTCATGGGGTCCTAGTTTGCTTAAAACATGACGTGGAACATCCAGATTCTATACATTACATGGCCCGCAGTAGCGGGCGCGTAGTTATGGTTAAGTTGCTAAACCCATTAAACCCATAGGAACTTGGGCACTTTTTCTGCGGCTTATAACTTCGCTCCCCCATGGGGTATCGTCACCAAACATTGCCAATGATCTATGTGGCCGGCCCTGAATCGTTTTGCAAAGTTGGGTGAGGTTTTGTGCAGAGGGGGCAATATTATCGGGGGTCCAACATTTTTTTTCCACAGACTGAATGGGGATAGATTTTGCGCACAGCTACTGGTCGAACGGCTGAACGGATTTACACCAAATTTGTGGCAGGAGCAGGGGCTTGGGTCAGAAAGCGTGCTTTTGTGTGTTCGGTGGAAATCCAACCAGTACTTTTGTTGCAAAGAACTGAAATGTATGTTTCAAAAAATGTGTGATATCTGGGTCCACTGTGCGGACCCATTTCACTGTTCACTCCACAGATCGAAGTCTCATTGGCTTTCAGTATGCCGTGATGCCGGTGAACATTGGACATAGCCAGTGGTTGGCTGGAGGGAAGCGTGCTGTGCGTCAACGTTTTTGGGAAACGCTGCCATGGTGTATAGGAGGATAGTGTTGTGGTGTGTGTGCCAAGGCTCTAAGCCATTGTGTGCATGGCTGGGCTTCTTGTACCTAGCAACGTGCCCACTAAAATTCGTCATATTTTGCTCTGCTGTGGCGTCCCATTTTCCTGTTCGCCGCGGTGTCAACATTTTGATTGCAACGCAGTGTGCGGTGACGTGATGTCTGTCAAAGGTTTTCCATAATGGCTGCATGTTGTATCAGAGGAAAATGCGGCAGTGAAAGTGCCTG
This sequence comes from Ambystoma mexicanum, assembly GCF_040938575.1. Taxonomy (NCBI): domain Eukaryota; kingdom Metazoa; phylum Chordata; class Amphibia; order Caudata; family Ambystomatidae; genus Ambystoma; species Ambystoma mexicanum. The sequence continues at coordinate 534,885,591 of NC_090930.1, forward strand.
AAAAACATATTTTACAGCATCTGGTGGTGGGAAGAAGGGATGGAAAGGGTGGGGGAGTGAGAAGTGCTTCAAGTGATATATCTCATTAGAAGAAGATGGTGGTGTGCCAGTGGTATCCGTGCATTCTACGCCAATTCACGGTTACCTCAACAGGCAACAACCTTGTGTGGTCATTGCAGGCAGTCTTCGTTATGGCATGGCAGCTGCAGCGGCAATGTCTTTCTGTGATGAGTGGTGGCAGGCATATTTTCAGATGGGGAGTGCATTCCACAAGACATGAACATTTCCAGATAGGGTGTACTATGGTGTGCTGTGTGTGGTAAGTCTGTAGCCCCTTTAATGCATGGCTACAGCCCTTGCACAGAACAGTATATCCACTGGTTGAAAAGGTATGTCCACTGGTTGAAAGTCAGTGCCACATTGTCGCTTTGTGTGTGTGGTTTGGCTGCATTGCACAGATTGTTGGTGGCATGGGCGTGGTGATTGGTAGAACATCCTACAGTTGTCGGTGTATGGGTGGAGATGCTGCAGTGATCGGTCGTGTACTGTGTCCACTGGGTGCACTAATGGAATAGGGTGCATATGGAAGAGGTTACAGTGCAACTGGTTCTTATACGTGCTTGCGTAGTGTGCATTGCGCAGATTAGTAATTGTTGCAGTGTTTTATGCAGTATTGCTTGTATGCACGTAGTAGAGTGTGGAGAGCAGGACTACTTGTGAAGATTTTGTTGTTTGGTTGGCATTATTACAATGGTTTCTGAATGGAAGTGGGTAGTGGTGCCAAACACTCTGGTATGTTTGTGCATTACGGTAAGTGGAACATGTGTGCTTGCATTCCTGCTTTATGGTGCAGAGGCTGGGTAGAAGTGCAGGAGCCTATGTTGCCTTTCGCAATTGTGGCACATGCCTACATGTTCACCTGCATGGCTTTGTTATGTTGTAGTGGGTGTGGGCAAGGCCTACACGGTTGGGTGCATGGCCGAAGGCCGTAGGCCATAGGCCATGTACCCAACTGCCTAGGCCTTCATCACAGCCACCACAATGTAATGCAGTCATGCCCTTGTCAGTCTGTATGCATGTCAGGTTGGTGAGTTTTACGCAATGGTTGTGGAGGACATTGTAGACTTGGTAGAGCAGCAGAAGTGAGCTGCTATGTGTACAAAAGCATCTGGTGCACATCATTGTCACTGTTGCATAATAGGGAGCCACATGGCACCATTTGCAATTGCTATGGTTAGGCCCTCATAAGACCCTTGCTTTAGGAAGTGCTGTAGGATATTGCAGCATGAAAGGACGTGCTCCTCTGCATGCATGTAAAATATGGTCAATGTACACAGCCTCCTACATACCATCCACCACACCTGCACCCAACAGCCTAGGCCTTCATCACAGCCACCACAACATAAAGCAGCCAGGCAGTTGTCACTCTGCATGCATTTGAAGTTGGTGACTTTTACACAATGGTTGTGGAGGACATTGTAGACCAGCAGAAGTGAGCTGCTATGCGTAAATTTGAATAGGGGGTACATCATTGCCCCTGTTGCACAATAGGGAGCCACATGCCACCATGTGCATTTCATATGGTTTGTGCCTTATAAGCCCCTTGCTTTAGGGAGTGCTTTAAGATATTGCAGCATGAAAGGACTGTTGGGGGGAAATTCTGCCGGGGTCGGCCGGGCCGTCCGTAGACCTCCGGGCAGGGAGGCCCCAACTCCTCCCGTATATCCCAAAAGAGATAGAGTATGAGACACACGCAAGAAGCAAGGTGACTCTGCTGTTTATTAGACAAAATGGCAGGGATGGGTCAAGGAACGTACGCGTCCGTCCTGACACACACACAATCGTAGGGCTCGCAGGCCCTTTTTACCTTAGTATGACGCGCTACTTGCGTCATCTTACAAAGTTTATCAAAAAACCTATTTCCACTCTGGATTGGTTACTCGAGTGGTAGGGTTAGTATAGCATACATATAGAGAACGGTGTTAGTGGTTGAGGGTTAGTCAGGTGATATACTTGGGCTGTCCCTTCAATTTGATACATGAAAATTGTTACATGAAGACCTCTGAGGATTGGTCAATGTTAATGGCGTCAGTGATAAGAGCCCCATGTTCTGATTGGTCCACTCGCGAGCCTCCCAGTCTGGGACTATCGCTGTTCCCAGCTCGCGGTGCACCTGTAATTTGCAACAATGTTTTACTATGGGTAGGTGTAAACAATGTGAGGATTTATTCATATGTTGGGAGGTCGACTACTCCCACTGCTGCAGATGTCCAATGAGTCTTTTAATTGTATCTGCCTGTGTCTTGAAACGTGGGATTCAGGCGTCTCCTTCCTCCTGGGCCTGGCATCCTGTCAGGTTTGGCTTTGTCACGTGAGGTGGGACCGTGTTTGAGGCAGAATTCACCACAATTAATATTGTTTTTCCCACTGTGTGCCTGGTTTATCTTGCAGGTGCGACCTTGGCGTCGGCTTGCGGCGTGCGAGATTGCAACATCGTGCCCTTGGCGGTGTGCTTTCGCCGAGCTCATTATGCAGGGTCAGCAACCGAGCTCTTGCTTACTCAATGTTTATGGAAGCTTTTGCTTGCGGCCTACTTGGGCCTGGTGCATAGGTGGAACTGTTTGATGCAGAGCGCTTTAGGTTATGGTATCATATTGCTCTATCCCCAGTATCGTGTCTCCGTTATATTCTTCATTATAGTACATGGTTCTTAGAAGAAGCGTAAGCAAGCCTTTTTAGATAAGTTCATTATGCGTCTTGCGTTTCTGCATTTTGAGAGCCTATGTGAAAAATAATAAAGATGCACGTCCGTGGGTATGTCTGTCGCCTACGTCATAGCACTGAGTATGTTCTTCGTGTGGATTGGTGTGGGAGTGTCCAGTGTGCATGTTTGCACAGGTGTGCTGACCGTTGGCTAGGTCGTCATGGCATCTCTAACGACGTGTAGATTTAGTCGAGTTGATCCATGCCGCAGGTGTCGGCATGGGCAGGGCGGGCTGCTGGGCAGGTAGGTGGGCACATCCGTATGTTCCTGTACCAGGGTATTTGGTCGTCTGGTAGATAGGCAAACTTCTCTAGTGGCGGGTGTCTAGGCCGTGATCCTCTAGGCCAAGCGCGAGAGGGGAAGGGCGGGAGTCTGTTCTTCCATTTTCCCACTTCAGTCCCCCCTCTGGTCGAATTGTCGACCACAAACATATCCTTTTCTTTATCTCCTCTCACTCTCCATATTTTAGTTATTCCTCCCAAATGTCCATAGTGGTTAACATGGTCTTCAAATGACCAATACATATATGCACAGGTTCCTCCAGGAGTGCAGTATACCCATTTCCCTATGTAGCTCCTTGGGTTTCTTGGGTTTTCGAGCTTCACAGATGGTGGGTCCAGGTGGTTTGTGATGATCTGGTTGCGCAACTTCTCTCTCTCTTTTATGATTGTGCCTGTGTGTTGGCCGTCATCTGTTGGTATCAAGAGGTGTATGCCAACCATTTCGATCATCTTGTCTGTGGTGCGTGCCTTCCGGGCCTTCCAAAATCTTATTATGATCAGTGTAGCTCCAGCCAAAATAGTACATCCAACTATACTCTTCAGTCCATCTGACAGCCAAGATGGCATCCATGACCATAATATTGAAAACCAGCTCTCATCCTTTTTCACACCTTTACTTTCATCCATCATTTTTGAGTGCATCTGGGCCAATTGTAAAACTGCTTCTGTCAGTGTACTATTGTCAGCATCGTTGGCAGGGCTGAATGTGCAGCATGATTGTCCTATCTTAGCGCAAACTCCTCCTTCCATTGCTGTGAGGAGGTCCAGTACATATCTGTTCTGAAGTGCTACCATCCTCACAGCTCGCAGTTCCTCTTTTATTGCGTTGAATCCATTTACCGTAGAATTAATAGTCATCATTAGTTCCCATCGAGTAATCTGGAGCCATTTTGCATTTGCGTAAGCCTGCAGTCCTGGATGTATTATTGAGGAGAAGAACATTGCTGCTCTGCTAAATAGTCTGTGCTCTGGTGGAATTGAAGTGAGTGCTGTTTCCGACCTTCCCCATAGGTAATTTCCTGTCAGAGGTTCTCCTTGTCTTTTCTTTCTATTCAGGACAGTATTATTGCCATTGGTTTTGCTCTCTGGCCCCTTCTGAGGTTGTACAGATCTCTTCTTCCTCTTGTTCCCTTCATCCATTTTGGGGAAGTTCGCCACATTGACATGTTTCTGGGGTACCACTAGTGATGGTACATTAACGTGCACCATTGTGCATATACCATTCCATAGAGGGGGCAGTGTGTGGTATGCTTTTTCTCCACAGGCCCAGTAATGGTCCATTACTACTGCTGTTCCTGCTCCCCCCTCAGGTAACTCCATCACGCTTGCACAGTTGGTGTTGTATCCTACGTCCACCTTCCCTCTATGTTGGTAGCATATCTTAGGCGCAGTTAGCGGCAGTATTGTTATTGGGTCTTCATCCTTCTCCATCCACGTGAGCATGGGTACGTACTTGACCCAAGTCATCCAACATCTATGGTTGTGTCCATCAATAGTTGAAATATTTTCTCTTGTTACCATGTTGCTGCCAACCACTCCTATGTCCCATTTGTTGTTCATGTACACCTTCCCTGTTATTATCACCAGTGGTCTTTCCCAACATCCGTTTTTACCAGGGACTTCAGTGGCGTACCAATCACATGGTAGGTACTGTAGTGTTACTTTCTTTGTTTCTCCTTTTTCAGGACCACTTGTTATGTATCTGAATCCTTCAGCATGTAAACTGCTCTTGTGGTAACTCAAATAAGTCTTGAGGAAGTTGTTTTCATATGGATATGTATCTCGTGTTTTCCAGTCCAGTTGCACCACTGTCCCTTGAAATCTTCCTTTCGTCTGGAACAGTGCCAGGTATATTATACATCGTGCTACCTTTTCATCTATCTCCGTGGCAACAAATGTTCGAGAAGCGCTCATGGCGTATGGGATTAATGAGCAAACGTAGCAGCTGTCTTCTGTTGTCTGCTTACCTATGTGGGTCATGCGTTGGTACCATATGTTGTTTGAGATGTGTGCTGAATCTTGTATGTAGTTGTCAATACCTTTATTATCTGAGTATGTGCTGCGTTTAACTCTATTTTCCTTGTGTGGGATTTTACTAGTACCACCTGACGTAACACCTGTTGCAGCTGGGGGTGGGGGTGTATTAGGTTTGGGTACAGCAATAATATTGATAGCATAGCTGTACTGCCATACAGAGGCAGCCAAGAATCCGGTGATCATTAAAATCCCTATCAATTTTATTACAGATGCTAATTTCACCGGCATTTTGCTCTTACCTTGCTGCAGTCCGGCAGCTTATTCTTGCGACGTTACAGTTGCCCGCCTGAAAATTCTCAATATGCTTGTTATTAGTGTTAGTTGTCGTTTTTAAGCTCTCCCTATCAAGTAGTCATTCAGTGCCCAGGCGAAGAGCTGTTCCCACGCCAATCTAAGCAATCTATCTCTTAGGGCAGGCAAGTATGGTTGGAGGTGGGGCATTGAATGTTCTATGGCCAAGAGGAATGCTGTGTAGTAGACCCGTACCCTCCTTCTTTTCAGATACTTTGGCCTTTTTATTTCATATACAAATTGGTGTGACAATTCATCCAGGTAATTATCGTCTGAGGGTACCATCTACTCCTGGGCAGTGAATTGGTTAGTCTTCTACTTTCTTAGTAGTACAATAATACGCTGTACCTGCATGTGCGAGAGAAAAGAAAGAGAACATTCAGGTGTTTACATGTGTATATGTGCAAGACAATGTCCTTCAGTTCAGTTATTACTACAGTGGGTAGGGGGTCAATGAGCAGAGGGTTTGGGGCTCAACTGGCGGAAGTCTCTTTACTCTTTAATCGTAAAACCATGGGGTGGGCGGTATGGGGATCACCCCTTTCTTTTCTAGTAGTTGTCTCTGGGGAATCTGAGGGGTGGCAGGGTATGGGGACACTTAGGCCGTTAGTTGTGGTAGAAGTCTCTTCCTCCGTTGGTGACGCTGTTGTTGTTCTTCCAGTGGCCCTGTCGGTGGCGCTGGGGTGGGTCTGGAGTTTGTAGATCTTTACGTCGTGTAGGTGGTTCCAGGCACGTTTGTCCTGTAGCTTTACTGCTCTCGTTGATACTTCCTCTACCAGATGGGGACCAGTGAAGCGTGGGCTGTTCCACTTTCTGTTGAAATTGCGAAGTAGTACGTGGTCACCTTTAGCAACTTTGCACAGTCTTTCCTTTTCCAATTCTTTATCCGCGTCTTCTTGTTGATCGCTGTTAGACCCACCCCGCGTGCGCTTGAGCTGTTGAGACACAAACACTACACTAGTAATCAAAGAAGACACATATTGGTACATTTCATCACCAAGGACATTTGCAGTACTCTCGTGATCGGTAAATGATCTTAATGTTGGCGTTAGGGGAAGGCGCATTTGACGTCCGGTAACCACCTCGTGAGGGGTGAGGTGGTGGTCGGAACCTGGTCTATCCCTTAGCTCAAATAGGGCTAGTGGAAGGCAATACAACCAACTCTTCTTTGTTGTTTGCTGTATTTTTGCAATTGCCTCCTTTAATAGGCCATTCAGGCATTCACGTATACCGTTGGCCTGTGGGTGGTATGCACATGCAAATTTATGCTTGATGTTCAGTAAGGATGTGATGTGCTGGAACATTTCGTTTGCGAAATGTGGGCCATTATCTGACTGCAGTACCTCGCACACTCCCCACCTGGGGAAAACCTCCCTCACTAGGAATTTAGCTGCTCTGATTGCATCTGGGTCTGAACAGGGCCCTGCTTCAATCCACCTCGAGAATGGACATACTACTACAATCATATACCTATTTCCTTGACATACGTTGATCATATCAACATAGTCAATATGGAGATGTCGGAAGGGTCCCTCTGGCCGGGGTATAGTACCTCTTATCACCTTCAGAGTGTGACCGGCCGTAAACTGTTGACATGTGAGACAATTGCTGATAAAATTTGACACATGAGAATTTAACTCGGGGCAGAACCAGTCTTCCCTAATTCGTGCTGCAATTACTTCCTTGCCTGTGTGGGCTGGGTGGTGTAGTTGGCTCAGGGTGGTGTACAATAGTGCCAGTGGTATTACAATCTTTCCAGTGTCACCCTGGCGCCATAGCGTGTCAGTTGGTGACATTGTGCATCCTCTTTTTACCCATATTTCTTTTTCTGCCATTGGTGCAGCCGCTTGTAGCTCCATTATCTGTGTGGCTGGGAGATGGGTGTACCCTTCTCTTATCAACATCTCCTTAGCCATTCCCCTCCCTCTCCCTCTCTTTGACTCTGGGGGGTTCCATATCTCACCAAAATATGCAGCATACTTCGCATGTGCGTCTGCTGCTGCATTCCCTTTTGAAATGTGGTCTTCACCATTGGTGTGTGCGGTGCATTTGACCAAAGCTAATTCTTGGGGGTCATTTATTGCTTCAATTAGTTCAGCCAATAGGAGGGCATGTTGCACTGGAGTGCCATCAGCTCTCCTAAACCCTATTCTTCTCCATTTCGACAGCCCTGAGTGGACAGTGGACGTAACATATGCGCTGTCGGAATATATGGTCACTTGTTTGTCAAAACTTTCCTTCAACGCCAAGATTAGTGCAATTAATTCTGCTGCCTGAGCGGAATAATGCTGTGGTAGTTGTACACATTTCATTGCCACACACACCGGTACCTCCATCATTTTTACCACTGCTGCCCCAGTCCTCCTTATACCATCCCTTTGGTCGATAGTTGATGACCCATCAATGAACAGGAGCTCACCTCCCTCTAGTGCGTTCTCTTCAATCTTTCTGGTACATGAGTACATTTCAGTTATTTGCGTACAATCGTGTGCATAATCTCCTTCCTCAAGTACTTCTGCTAGGAACCTTGCAGGGTTGACCGTGCTACATCTAACAATTGATAGTTCAGCTCTGGATAAGATGATCTCATAACCTGATGCCCTTTGCGTGGTTAGGGTGGACTTAGGTTTATTCAATATTGCAAATAGTGCATGTTCCACAAACAGTGTAGTTGGGCACCCCATGGTGATTGCTGATGCTTTCTCTACCGCAAAAGCAGCTGCGGCGAGACCTTGTTCACAAGGGAAATGACCTAACATCACAGGATCTAAGTGGCCGCTGTAAAATGCTACTGGTTTGTAGCCCATGCTTGTTTTTTGAGCCAACACTGCTTTCATTACTGCTGAGTCGCAATGTGAAAATATAAAGAATTGTCGCTCATAGTCTGGGGTTGTCAGTACCGGAGCAGTTGATATCGCATCTTTCAGTTCATCAAAAGCCTCTTTCATTTCCATTGTCCACCCCAACTTTTTCTCCCCTTTATTAGCTTCCTTTAACACCTCAAGCAGGGGTCCTATGTATGAGCTGTAATCAAATACCCATGCTCTACAGTAGTTGCACAGACCCAGGAACTGCTGCAGTTCCCTCACTGCTTGTGGCACTGGCGTTTTTGAAATGGCCTGTGCTCTTTGTGGTGCAATCTTTCTTCCATGTTGGGATATGAGCTGACCAATGTAAAGTACTTGTTCTTGACAGTACTGTAACTTTTCCATGTCTACCTTGTAACCTTTTTCAGCCAATATTGTCAGCATCTTTAATGAGTCCTCTCTGCATATTCTTTCGTTTGTACTGCAAATTATTATGTCGTCGACATACTGCAACACTGTGCTTTCCACTTCAATGTTACCCAAATCCATCTGTATTACTCTGTTGAATATTGAGGGTGATTCGCAGTACCCTTGTGGCAATCTGGTGTGTTTCCACTTTGTGTTTCTGTAAGTAAAGCTTGTCAGATCTTGTGAGTCTGGGTGCAATGGTATTGAGAAAAAAGCATTTTTAAGGTCGATCACTGTAAATCGTGATGCTTCGGCTGGAATGCCACACAATATTGTGGCCGGGTTTGCGGCTATGGGGTATTCTGATTCTACTATGTTGTTCAATGGCCTGAGGTCCTGTATGAAGCGCCAAGACCCCCCTCTAGCCTTGCGCACTGGGTATACAGCCGTGTTACATGGTGATTCTGAGGGGACGAATATGCCATTATCTATAAGGGCCGTTATGGTTTCATATATGCCCTCATCTGCCTCTTTTGATAGTGGGTACTGTTTCACTCTGGGGAGTATTGCACCTTTTTTCAATTTTATCCTTACTCCCCCTATACTTTTTATGCACCCCACGTCATAGGGGCTAGTAGTCCATAATGATGTGGGTACTTTTGTCATATCCTCTTCAAAGAAGGGAACTGGGGTGGATGTGGGTGCCTCAAGTGCCATTGCAATTTTCTGTGCCTCTTGTTTGTACGCCACTCTTAGCCATATTTCCACACTCATCATAAACACCATTTCACCTTCCTCCTTTTCTTCTGAGAACAGCTCCTCATCTGACACCTGGGTGAGTCTACATCCTTCTGCTAGTGCTATCACTGCCCTCCATGCTCTTCCTTCTCTGTCTTGGGCATGTACCGCAATGTAATCAGCTGTTGCTATAATGCTCTCAATGTCCACTGGAACCACCTTTCCTTCTGGTTCATTAACTGGTGTTTCTGGTCTGAACAAATAGGCTGCTGGCCTCCTCCAGATCTTTCCCTCTATCCCTGGCATCCATGCAAATGCCATGTCTGTCCCGTACTGGAATAGTTCACCATCTACTGGCTCAGCCCTAATCGCTGTCTGTCCGCAGTATGCTTGCATAATCTGTCGTGCTCTGAGCATGTTAATTCCTGGAGTAGAGCAAATTATGCTGTCCTCCGTAAAGGAGATCGTCATATTCAACCTGTTCATGATGTCTCTCCCCAGTATATTTACTGGTGAGGCACTATAATATAAAAGTGGGACTGACATGTCATAATCTCCTATAGATAAGGGAATGTTATCAGTAAAGGGAACCAACCCTCTAGCCCCAGAGAATCCTTGGGTGTTCATGGCTTCGCCCGACATCTTGAATTTACCTTCCCTTATGCAAGACCGGGTCGCCCCGGTGTCAACAAGGAATGATAATTTTTTGTCACCTATTGTTACCTCTATGCGTGGTTCCTCCGCACTATTAGGTGTTACTGACAGGATGGGACACACCAAGGCCGTCTGTGGGCAGTCCTATTGAGGGTACAACGATTGACCATTTCCTGTGTAAGGGTTGTGTCCCAGGACCGTCACCCTACCCAGTTGTGTTTGTTGTGCTTGGGGTTGTTGTGTTATCGCTACCTGTTGTTGTGGCAGTGAATATGTCTGTGGCTGTTGTTGTGTTATTAGTTGTTGCTGTTCATTTCCCTGTTGCAACGTCTGCTGTTGCTGTATGCCCTGCTGTTCCTGTGTGGGCCTTGGTTGTCCCTGTTCGCTCCATGATGGTGTTCCTGGTCTTACTCTACACGTGCGTGACATGTGCCCTACTAATCCACAACTCCAACACACCGGTGGTTCCCTACTCTGCCATGGAAAGCTTCCTGTGTTGCCCTGGTATACTGGTTGCCCGGTGGTGTAGGAATTTCTAAGTCCTCCCACCTGCTGTTGTGTGTTATATCCGTATCCTCTCCCTCTCATAATTCCTCCTCTTCCCCTGTTGTAATTATAATACCCAGCTCCTGGCATTGAGTATCCTCCTCCCATGTTGGTCGTGTATGGTTGGAGTGGCGGCACCTGCTGTGTTATAGTCTGTGAGGGTGGTATTTGGGAGGGATCTTGTGCAGCCACTACTTGTGTGGGGCTTTGGGCCATTGTTGTAGGTGTAGTTATTAGTGCCCCTTCCATTGTGTATTTAGTAAGTTTTTTCTGTACTAGTTTAGCCTCTTCCGTTTTCCTGTCCTCTTCCTTTTGTTTCATTTTTCCTTGCCATGTCCTGCAATGATGCACTATTGTCAGTTGTATTTCTGGCCATGCTTTTGCTTCCATTCCCACTACTTTCTTCAGTTGTTTCTGAACTCCCTCTGGGAGCCCTTGTACTAGTATATGATAAAATATTGCTGGTGTTTTGTCCCATTGTTCTCTAGTTTCCATGCGCCACTTCTCTTGGATTTCCTGGATATAATCAACAGGATCTTCGTTCTCACGCATCTTGCGTGAGGTAATTGCTCCTATATCTGATGTGTCTGGGTACTGTACCCTCAGTGCCTGCCATAGTGCATGTCTGCAGTTTGCGAATGGTGCCCCATCGTGCGATGTGTTCACTATTGTTACCCCAGGGAATCCCGCTCTCTTCCAAATGTCATCCGCTGCATCCCCTAATATCGATATTAGAAGGCCCTTTACATCTCCCACTGCCAGTTTCTGTCCTGCGGTGTGTTTTTCCATTTCATATATCCATTTACCCGCACCTCCACTTAATGATGGGAGCCTGCACTTTATATTTTCTTTGTCTGTATGCTTCCAAGGGACATACTGTGGTCTAACCCCTCCCCTCTCCAGAAGTGGCATTAAGTTGTGTCTCGTTTTACCCCTTGGGTTCCATAAAATCGAGTCCTCACACCCCTCCTCTTCTTCCCTCTCTCCTACATCGTCAATTTTGTCCGTATCTCCCCTGTTTGTAACTCTTTCTTCTCCATCTTTTCCCCTTCTTCCATCATTTCCTGTATTTAATGTGGGTGTGTGTATTCGTCCTTCCTGCCTGCGTCTAGGGAGGTCTCTAAGCCGACCTGCATAGGGTGTCAGTTCGTTTGTGAAGGGCGCAAGTTTGATTGTACGTAATGAGCGTGAGGTGGTTGAGCATGTAGGGTGGGATGGGAGAGGGTGTGATGGTGATGGTGTGGCTTCATGTGTCTGTCTTTCTGCTATTCCTTGCTCTTCCTCCTCACTTCTCTCCAGTTCACCCTTTCTCCTACAGATCCATGGTGAGTCTGTGTTGGTCCGGGTGGTGTATAGTTTATCTAGGCTTTCCCTTTCACTGTTTCTTCCTTCCTTCTCCATTCCTTCTTCTTCCTCACTACAAAAGTCATTCGTGAACGGCAGCCCCCACTCTGTCTTTTTCCCCTTGATTGTTACTGTTTTTAAGTCTGTTAGGTCCGGTTCTCCCTTTTCTCCTTTACCAACCGCTCCCCTCTGCGCTGGTGTTGTTGCTACTTCTGTGTCTCTATATACATACCCCCTTACTTCACTCTCCCCTCTCCTACCTTCTCTTTCCCCTTCATTTCTCTCCTCCATCTCTCTACCAATTTCCTCCCTTTTCCTTTTTAATTCCTCCATTACTTCACTACTCATCTTTTCCAATATCCTTTCATCCTCTTTCTTCCTTTCCCATCTCACCCTCTCTCTTTCTAATATACTCTCTATCACCCTCCCTTCTTCGTATTTCCTAGTCGTTTCTGATAGTAATCTCTTCTTCCACATTGCCATTTCTTTTTCTTTCTCTTCTTCTTCCTTTTTCCTCTCTCGTAGTACTGCTCTTGATACCCTTTCTGCTGCTGCTTTTACCCTTTCAGCTTCTCTCCTTTGCTCCTCAGTTCGTTCCCTTATTTTTTCGAATTCATTCTTACCTTCTTTCCTTTCCCTCGCTCTCTCTCTTTCCTCCCTCTCGAGCTGTTTGATCAGTTCATTCTGCTCATCCCTTAACTCTGCTAGTCGTTCCTCCAAAATCTCTTCCTTTTGTCGTAACAGCTCTTCCCCTCTCATTCCACTCTCCCTGGTATTATCCTCGTCTACTTTCCTTACTACCTCCTTCTCTTCTCCTGTTAATGAACCTCGTAATTTTAATAGTATCTGCGCAGCTACCCACTCATCATGTCCTATTTCCACAGTTTGTTCTTCTCCAGTCCTCCCCTCCCCTGCTGGCATCTTCCTATGAGCCACATATGGTGGCGGGCTGTATGCCGGGTTCGAGTACCCCTCAGCCGCCCTTAACTGTCCTCTTTCTATTTCTCCTAATTCTCTTAAAGGGTACAACCCCCCCTCCCTCTGTTTTCACTACCTTGGCTAGTGGTATATCGTTGCTCTGTTCCTTTTTTATTTCATTTTCTTTTGAGTTATTATTCTTTTCTCCTCCCCCTTAACCGTTCCCCGTGTTCTTTGGGTCTTCACTCCCCTTTTCCACATTCTCTCCTTCCTCCTTAATCTCTCTTTCTTCCGGTATTTCCCCCACAGTGAACATTCCATTTGGTCCTGGTCGGGACCCTTGGAACATCCTCCATAAGTTAAACACCTCCACGTGGTGTGTCAACTTCTTCCCTTTGTAGGTATTATGCAGATGGTTTAATAGTGAATGTTGGGTATATGGATCGAAGCTACCATTAGGCGGCCATGGTGTTATCATTTTGTTGTCCGTCCCCTGTGTCCATTCTATGCTATACTTGATCAGTTTCTCCCTATGGGGTGACAGTGTTGTACATATGTGTTGTAGTGGGGTAGTGAGGGTGTTCCCCCACACTCCCGATCCTGTCCCGTATGACATAGTAGCGCTTCACTTATTATCCTTCCCCTATTTGGTAGCTATTATCTTACTAACACTTACAATACACAGCCTTATACCTTTACCTGGCCCCGTAAATTTGGGGACTTGCGATAGTCCGCTAAGGAAAATTATTAAAATATAGTATTTACATTTGTATATTTTCTTCTTTCTTCCTTTACACAACACCCTTACGGCCCCCTGCGGCCGATGCGCACGCAGCCCCCTGCGGCTGCGTACCCCTTGTGACGTTCTTATACAGTCGTCCTATTTTCATTTGCTCCTCCTCCTTCTTCTACACTTGCCGTGGACGGCGTTCTCCGTGCGCAGCCACGTCCCCCGTTTCGCCTTTCCCCGATCAACTCATTACCGTTTATCTCCGTTTCCACTCCCTTACCACAGTTCTCTTCCCCACCACTCTCAGAAAGAAAGATGCCTTGTGCTCGGGATATCCTATGAAAGCCCTACTGGTGACGTCACCGATCTCTTCGAACTACTGGTAAGTTCTTCATATATTCTTTAAGTCCAAAATACACTTGCAATCTACCCCCGTTAACCTCACAGCTGTCTTCCTGTCACTCCTGGAACAAGGTAATCAATAATATAATCGGACTGCGCACACTGCGTCCCCTCGCGTGTGATACGCCCCTCGACGGGAGGGCTTAACCAGCCAATTATCTTCCGTATTGGGCAACTAACTAGCTACCGCCTACAGGGAAACGTCATCTACCTATCGAGTTTCTTGCTCGAACAATAGGGATCCTCATCTACTCATTGATCAATAAATGCCAAATCGTAGGAAACCACACACACACACCCTTACACGTAGTCGCGACCTAGGCCAATCAGTGTCTACGAGCGGCCGCACGTGATGTTTTCGTGCTCCACCTCCCTCTCTCGCGTAACGTAGCCGACTGCTCTCGCACTCGTTCGGCTACCATTCATTTCATTGCCAACACTAAATTGTCAAACCTTCGCCGCGCACCTGTGCAACACTTCCCCTATTTAATTCCTCCCCCCTCCCTCACAATTTCACATTGCTTGTTGTGCGTGGCATGCTCACCAAGTTCTCTTGATGCGGGGCCGCTCGACTGCGTTCACCCCTCCAAGCGGCTCGCCACCTCCCCTCGTCTGGACCACGTCTGGACACTCGCCAACCGCGGGCGGGATACTTCTTAACCGGCTCCCGAAGGCTAATATCCGGATTGCGCTGTCCGGTCTTCTCGCAGTTCCGCGATGGTCCTGTAGTCCTCAGAAGGGGGCAACGGCAGAGGGGGCCGCGCCGCTGGGCATCCTCGCAACGGGAGTACCTGGAAAAATAAAAATAAAAAAGCAGATCTTAAACAGATCTCAGCAGTGCCTCCAACTTGTCGGGGGGAAATTCTGCCGGGGTCGGCCGGGCCGTCCGTAGACCTCCGGGCAGGGAGGCCCCAACTCCTCCCGTATATCCCAAAAGAGATAGAGTATGAGACACACGTAAGAAGCAAGGTGACTCTGCTGTTTATTAGACAAAACGGCAGGGATGGGTCAAGGAACGTACGCGTCCGTCCTGACACACACACAATCGTAGGGCTCGCAGGCCCTTTTTACCTTTACCTTAGTATGACGCGCTACTTGCGTCATCTTACAAAGTTTAGCAAAAAACCTATTTCCACTCTGGATTGGTTACTCGAGTGGTAGGGTTAGTATAGCATACATATAGAGAACGGTGTTAGTGGTTGAGGGTTAGTCAGGTGATATACTTGGGCTGTCCCTTCAATTTGATACATGAAAATTGTTACATGAAGACCTCTGAGGATTGGTCAATGTTAATGGCGTCAGTGATAAGAGCCCCATGTTCTGATTGGTCCACTCGCGAGCCTCCCAGTCTGGGACTATCGCTGTTCCCAGCTCGCGGTGCACCTGTAATTTGCAACAATGTTTTACTGTGGGTAGGTGTAAACAATGTGAGGATTTATTCATATGTTGGGAGGTTGACTACTCCCACTGCTGCAGATGTCCAATGAGTCTTTTAATTGTATCTGCCTGTGTCTTGAAACGTGGGATTCAGGCGTCTCCTTCCTCCTGGGCCTGGCATCCTGTCAGGTTTGGCTTTGTCACGTGAGGTGGGACCGTGTTTGAGGCAGAATTCAGCACAATTAATATTGTTTTTCCCACTGTGTGCCTGGTTTATCTTGCAGGTGCGACCTTGGCGTCGGCTTGCGGCGTGCGAGATTGCAACATCGTGCCCTTGGCGGTGTGCTTTCGCCGAGCTCATTATGCAGGGTCAGCAACCGAGCTCTTGCTTATTCAATGTTTATGGAAGCTTTTGCTTGCGGCCTACTTGGGCCTGGTGCATAGGTGGAACCGTTTGATGCAGAGCGCTTTAGGTTACGGTATCATATTGCTCTATCCCCAGTATCGTGTCTCCGTTATATTCTTCATTATAGTACATGGTTCTTAGAAGAAGCGTAAGCAAGCCTTTTTAGATAAGTTCATTATGCGTCTTGCGTTTCAGCATTTTGAGAGCCTATGTGAAAAATAATAAAGATGCACGTCCGTGGGTATGTCTGTCGCCTACGTCATAGCACTGAGTATGTTCTTCGTGTGGATTGGTGTGGGAGTGTCCAGTGTGCATGTTTGCACAGGTCTGCTGACCGTTGGCTAGGTCGTCATGGTATCTCTAACGACGTGTAGATTTAGTCGAGTTGATCCATGCCGCAGGTGTCGGCATGGGCAGGGCGGGCTGCTGGGCAGGTAGGTGGGCACATCCGTATGTTCCTGTACCAGGGTATTTGGTTGTCTGGTAGATAGGCAAACTCCTCTCGTGGCGGGTGTCTAGGCCGTGATCCTCTAGGTCAAGCGCGAGAGGAGAAGGGCGGGAGTCTGTTCTTCCATTCTCCCACTTCAGGACGTGCTCAGCAGCACACATGTAAACTATGGCTAATGTACACGGCCTCCTACATACCGTTCAGCATACCAAATGGAATGTTATGCAGCCATGCATGCAAATATGTGCCCAGGGTGAAAGCTGACCGGCTCAATTGCAGATGGGGAGTGCAGTGCACATGGCATGATCATTTACACATAACGTGTATGATGGTGTCTGCATGAATTTGAAGTTGGTGACTTTTACACAATGGTTGTGGAGGACATTGTGGACTTGGTAGATCAGCAAAAGTGAGCAGGTATGTGTACATTAGCTTGTGCTGTACATCATTGCCCCTGTTGAACAATAGGGAGCCACATGCCACCATGTGCATTGCCTATGGTTTGGCCCTTATAAGCTTGTTGCTTTTGGGAGAGCTTTAAGATATTGCAGCATGAACGGCCATGCTCAGCATCACATATGCAAACTATGGCTAATATACACGGCCTTCTACATATCGTTCAGCACACCCAACGTAACGTTATGCAGCCATGCATGTAAATATGTGCCCAGGGTGAAAGCTGGCAGGCTCAATTGCAGATGGGGAGTGCAGTGCACATGACATGAGCATTCAACCATATTGTGTACTATGGTGTGTTTTCTGTGATGAGGGCCTAGCGCCTTGCATGCATTGCTGGAGTGGAAAGGGAAAAGGGAGTGTTCCTGCTATACTTGGGCGCGGAACTCACTGTAGGTGGAAACGCGCCACGTGCCACATCCTGCCCTTTTAAGGATGGTGGACATGGAAATGGAACTGTGCGATTTACCTAATCAGGTGTCGAGGGTGTGGTTGACAGGAAGGGGCGGTGATATAATTCCCCAAAACTCAATGCAGTGAGGTTGGTAGAGATGGAGAGACGCAGAGTGCTCATTGTGGGTGATACCTTTGTGCAAGATATGCACAGGTATGCCGTGGAAAGATGCTTTGCTGCTAAGTTTCAATTGGAGGCTTTTTGGGGCACAGTCTATGAGTGGGGTTTCGGTGCCATGGTTCTCCTTTGTACATGTCTAGCCTCTGTCAGTACTGTTGATGTAGTCATCATGCATTATGGAGGCATACATTTGGAGTACATGTCATACTTACGTTTGCTCCGTCACCTCAAGAAGTTGATGACAGCAGTGATGCAGATTTTTCCCAGTGTCCAGTTGATTTTCTCAGCCATACCATCAAGAGGAGCATGGGACCATGCCGGTGTAATTTGTCCACAGCCAGATGTTGGGAGGTGTTTCATAAACCGAAGCATGTGTGACTTCATGTGCAGTGCTGGGATGTTCTGCACCAACAATGACAGCATTAATGAGTGAGATTTCCAGTGGTTTCAAGGAAATGGCAATTTGTTGACCTCCATTGGCAATGCTTTTTTGCTTGCCACTATGCATGAAGTGTTGCAGAGAATCCTGCAGAAATGTAAGAGAAGTGATCATCTTCAGTCGGTAAAAATGTCAGGAGGAGAAGCAAACAGAAACGCATCGAAAGAGATACAAAAATTATACAATTGTATGCAAGCACGTACATACCAAAACAGGACAAAAAAAACCAAAAAAAACCACATCTTTTCAGACACAGTACTAAACACCCAAACCCCCCCACCATCCCACCCCTCCCCCACCCTAGCACAAAAACACTGCGGCCAGTTGGCACTCAGATCGCCCAAGTGCATGGGGGGGGGAGGTGCAAGTGCAGTACATGGGAAGAAAAAGAAATTACAAGACGTGATAATACGGCCCGATGGTGGCAATTGCAAGGATAAGTGCAGAGATCTGGAGGAGGTGGAACTGTTAGGGATACAGCAAACAGTCCCCAAGAGAGGGGTTTGCCAGAAAGGCAGTGCAGGGGTGCAACTGGGGGGGATGGACCTGGCCCGACATCAGAGGGTGGCTAGGTAACCAGTGCAGAATCAGTTTCAGGCACTAAGTCAGCAGGGTAGAGCAGGGGAGAGGAGGAACAAAAGCAGAGGCATAAAGATTTTCAGTTGCTTCTGGAACCGGCGATGGTTCTCCTCAAGTTTCAGGGAGGCAGGGAGGCTATTGCAGAGGGAGGCCCCAGCCAAAGAAAGAGATCTACCACCAAGTGGTTGCTTGCAGAAGCATGTGACCCTGAGGGAGTTGGAGGCGGATGAGGGAAGACCTTGAGCACGCACATATTTACGAAGTGACAGTTGCAGGTATTAAAGCCCCAGGGCCCAGAAAGCCTTGTGCATTATGAAGAGGATTTTCACCTTATTGCTCACAGGTACTGGGAGCCAGTGCAGACATTTCAGTCCTGGAGAGATACCATCCCTGGGCTTGAGGCCAAGGACAAGCTGCACAGTCCTCTCTTGGATGAGTTGCAGAGGGTGTAGCGTGGAAGGAGGCAAATTTCAACCGAGGCTGTTGCAATAGTGCAGCCTACAGAGAACCACAGCTGCGGAGACAGTGATGTTTCGGACCTTACTTTAAGTTGCTAATATTCCTTCAGTGCTGGTTTTGAAGCCACATTTGTACAATTTCTGTAAGACATGGGTTAGAGCTGAAAAATGTGTACTATTGTCGGAAGGAGCGAAGAGAGTACCTGTTGCGATATAACAATGGGTGGTATGGGTAAATGGAAACATTGCAAGTGTATGCAATTGACATGTCACTTCATGGCAGTGGATGGGAGAAAAAACAGCAACATTTTTACAAACGTAATGGACGCTCAGTGCCACATACCATGCACACAGGTACTTATAGCGGAGTTGTACACATTTTGGAGAAATATTATTCATACTTCCAGTTTGTGGTGATGGGTGCTCACAGGGATGAATGCTAATGCACACATTTTGCATTATTTTACTGAACTTTCTACTGGACGTGCTTTACAATGACACGCCACTTGGAGGCTTAATATGCAACGGTACATATGAAGTGTTGTACAGACGTGACAGTGTACGATGCTAACGTCTTGAATGCCATTGGTGGATGTGTGTGTGACTATTTAACAGTCCCCAATGAGGTAGTGATGAACAAGAAATAGTGCACAGGGAAAAAAGGAGTCCTCCTGCTTTACTGGGGCGCTGCCCTCTCGGTACTTGGGGAAGCGTATGTGCCCCATTCTGCGCTTCTCATCATGCTGCCCAATGGAAATGGGACTGTGGGCATTGTCCAATCAGGTGCTCAGGGTGTGCGTCACAGGCAAGGGCACCAATAGGGAGAAGGACTCCTCCTGCTTCACTGGGGCACGGCCCTCACGATACTTGGGAAAGGGCACGTGCCACATTCTGCACTTCTCACCATGCTGGCCAATGGAAATGGGACTGTGGGGAATGTCCAATCTGGTGCTCAGGGTGTGCCTCACAGGAAAGGGCAGCAATAGGAAGAAGGCCTCCTCCGGCTCCACTGGGGAGCAGCCCTTGCGGCACTTGGGGAAGAGCACGTGCCACATTCTGCGCTCCTCACCTTGCTGCCAATGGAAATGGGACTGTGGGGATTGCCCAATCAGGTGATCAGGGTGTGCGTCACAGGAAAGGGCAGCAATCATTTTATTCATTACTTTGTGTAGTGTGCCTGGCAAACATGGCAAGACGCACAGTTTTCATTGTGGGTGATGCCTTTGTGGAAGATCTGTTTGTGTCCTAACACAAAAGATGCATACAGACAAAGAGTAGACCCAAACAAACCACATAATGTAAGAGTTGACTGCTCTCTACCCCCCAGGAACATTAACTGAACCCCCACCAGATCCATAAAACTAAGGGGGAAGCCTACATCATGTATGTAGTGTATTGGTGCCCAAATATGATGATTGTCAGAGATGGGAATCTGCAGGGTTAGTTAATGGAGGATTAACTAAAGGGGGAATGTTGGGGTGTACGTCCTGCTCCCAGGTTCCCAAAAATGATTCAGACTCAGAAAAATCTATGAGTGCACAAGAAAGTGGACGTGTGCAGTTGTGGGGGGTGCACGAGCAAAAATAGTGATGTTAAATGCATTTGTTTTGCAAGCAATCATAAAAGCATAGGTAGGCCTATGTATAGGGAATGCATGACATTGTGTAGCAGTAGTGAAATAGAATGTGTGACGATGGTAAGGTAGACATAGGGCCAGGGTGCGGGAAGCACTGAAGCATTACAATATTGAAAATGAGTCCCAGCGTTATGTACATTTTGTTGGGAACATAGCATTGTGGCCGACTGAACAGTTTGAGTTATTCATCCCTTCCCAAGCTCCAGCAGTAAAGCTGAGAATAAAGGTACTCACACAAACCAGATAATTGTTTAATTGTATCCAGCTGTAGGCCTCCGAAACTGGAATGGAATGTGAATGGCAGAGCAAGGGTAGGGGTGCCCCCGTCCTGAAGGACAAACCCATGAGAGCCAGGGTAGAGGTCTCGGGCGTCCAAAATGCTCAGTTAAGATTGGGGGCACTAGCACCTATCGCGACAATGGCTGCCCTATTTGAACTGCCAGATGACTTGGAAAACAGAGTTGCCAAATCCATCAAAATTCGGCCCATAAATGTGGTCTATGAGGCAGCAAGAAGGCATAGCAAGGAGGGGCAATTGATAAGTGGGGGAGGAGAGAAGCAGAACATCCCACGATTTGTGATACGAGGAGCAGGAGGTGATGACAACAAAGTTAGTACTGAGCAAGGAGACATGGTGGGGGTACCTGCATGTCTGTCATCAAGAGACATGCACCATTATTCTGAAAGGCCAACTTGACCTCAGAGCTACCTACTGAGCGCATGTTGACGACCAGGTGCCCACCACAGGATTAGGCCAATGGGGCGGGTAACATTCTAGGTAACTCACCAATCCAGTATCTAGAGAACAAGGTGATGAAATAGGGGGACTACGTGTTAGAGGGCAGGGGTAAATTAGGATGTGGCCAATCAGTCAAGGGACTATAGGGGACTGATAGTATGTATATTGTTGGTAGCCAATGAGGGTGGGGGACTAACACTGTATATTGTCCACGTCATGAGTAACAGTTTTTTTCCTTAAAAACCCTGTACTTGCTTTGAACTAACAGAGAGCTCTGTTGCAGTTCGGTTCTACAGGACCTCTTCTCACCTTTTTTCCTTTTCGTATTAAAATAAATCTTATTTTCCTTGCAAAGAAGTGCACCAAACCTTTTTACTTAGAGGATTATTTTTTACTGTCTGGTTGTCTGGAGGTCTTGCCTTACAGGAGCTAGCCTCAACTTGCGGCTAGCGTGTTGTGTTCCTGAAACCCCAGTGTGTTACCCACTTAACAACCACGCAGGTGTTTGGGGAGGCTACACATAACTCCATTGCGTTGGATCCAACCAGCTCTCCCTCCTGTTCTCTTATGCTGCCTTATTAGCATTAGCTAAGAAGCAGGGAGCAGAAACTGAAAGCACACATTGTTACTTCAAGCATAGATTAAGAGCAATCTGCCCCCAACATAGTCTACAAGGGAAAGAAACTCCAGAAGCTGTAGCACCCAATCCAGTGTGGCTCAGGTTTCATCATTTGCAAATGTTTTGTTGTTCCACTCAACAGCTTTCTCTTGAAGCTAAAATAAGCCTCGATCTCTACACCTACATGTATAACTTGCCTGAGAGGGGCAATCATTTGTTTTCATTACTATTGCACTTGTACGCCCTCCTCATCAGGCCTATGAATTCAGATTGGAGGAGTCACTGACTGACTGAGGAACTCCCTGAACACTGGTGCATTTAATCATATGTGTTTTACTCTGTTTACTCTTTTGAGTGTAATAAGTATGGTCATACACAATGCTCTTCAGTATTTCATTGGTGATTTATTGAGGTTTCTTTTGCTTAGAAGATCGTGCCGACATGTGTTTCGACCCTAAAACAGGTCTTTATCAAGGCTGGCTTGGTAATATGCGTTGAGGCGTTTTTATGTGTGGGCTGGAGGCATCATGGTTGTTCCATAGCGTGTAATAGATAATCGTCTCTGGTTAGGCGTATCTTAAATGATGCAAGCTGAGTAGCTCGTTGTTCCGTTCACAAATGAAACCTCAATAAATCACCAATGAAATACTGAAGAGCATTGTGTGGACCATACTTATTACACTCGACAGAGTAAACGGAGTAAAACGCATTTGATGAAATGAACCAGCACCAATTGAGTAGAAACACCAAGCAAATCAAACAGATTTGCACCTTGGGCACCAAGAGTATGGGCCCTATGGTTTCTACCGACCGGCTGCAAGTGTAAGAAAACCAGACAGAATATCTTTGATTAAGGCATGGCCACCACCAGCTCCTAGTGCTGTTCTCCCTCTTTCAACTCCCCGAACACTATTTGCCTGACTCTGCATTTGTTTTCTGTTTCATGTTGGCAACGTATGTGTCTTCTCTGCTATTTATTTGTCAGTGATTTATATTGCACCATTTGTAATGGAATCTGCTTCAGAAATCATTTAATAGTGGGGTTTGGTGTCCTGGGATAAGGAGAGATAGATAGTGGTAAACATTCTCAATGCTATGAACAAGACAATGGGTACCATTATCTATCTCTCCATTTCCCATGACACCATCTCCCTATTAATGGATTTCTGAAGCAGATTCCATTACAAGTGGTGCATTATAAATCTCTGACAAATAAATAAACACATGATCCTGATATCATTGTTAAATGAATCACGAAAAACCTAATTTCCAAATATTCCAAGTCCCTCTGTCTCATGATTCAAATTACTTTAACTAATGCCAGGTGAACTAGTTCATAGATAACTGCATCCACGCAAGATTAGGGCAACTTGATGTGCAGCAAACTTTCAACCTTTCAGGGTGTGGAGACATATGCTATCTTTCACAGGGTACTTTAAAATACCCCAGTAGCCTACTGGGGGCTTGCAGTGTGTCATGTTAAAAATGGTTTCTATTTCATGCTCTTGCAAAAAGAATGTGTATCTTCATGCGGCCATGGTGAGGGAGGAGTCACGGGGAGCAGTGCGAGAAAAAGTGGTGCTTTTGTGGGGGGCATGGATTGTTTATGCCCCCCTCTTACAAAAACAAGTGAATATTTGTGAGCCACTGAACTTTCGAATCAGTGACCCATGACAATGTGTGGGTAATGTTTTGGGGGTTGCTGGGCTCACCTCCCCCATGTTCCCACTGTTTCTTGTGGAACACCTACATTTTGTTATGCTGCAATGTTTACAATATCACAAAAACCTATCCACGCATTCCCAATATAAAAGGGCCACCCAGTGCTCCTATGTGATCTGCTAGTCGCCGTCATCTCACCTGGTCGCTTTTCCATATTCCTTGCTCTGCCCAAAAAGTAACCTAGGGGTCAGCAAACAGTGCACCTGGCAACAGTAAATTCGTCTTCCTATCCACATGTTTTCTGTCATGCCAAGCTGTTGCATACCGCTGCACCTTTAAGGAGTAGCCCCGCCCACTAAGGGGCGGGACTAGTGACGTAGTTTGGGGGGAGTTTGGGAAGAGGCGCGGTTGGTGCCAGTTAATACAGTTTGTTGAATTAAGAAGGTTGTATCCTACCTCTCTGGTTGTGCATCCTCCTTCCGACTTACCGGGCCCATTCCGGGCAACACTGGTGATGAGGACCGTTCCTGCACCCGGAGTCCTGCTTGCCGGCAGTCCACTGCGCATCCAATCCCCTGTGAGGCCTGTGATCCCGCCGAGCCGGTCCTGCGTCATCGCTGGCACTCCGCCAAGCGTCCTCCTGCTCTCCGCTCTCCTTCTGCAAATGCGCTCTGCTGCCTCTAGCTCCTGTACACTGCGCTGGTCCTCTGTCACCGCTGGCAGTCCGACAAGCGGCATCCAGTCCTCTGCGCCTTCCTGCGCCCGCCTTCAGCTGTCTCCAACACCTCCTCACGAGACCCCGCCTGGACCCACAGCGACACGCTGACCGAGGGAGAGGTGCCCTACCCCCCAGGCTCCACGAGGCCCGACGCCTCCGACAGCAACATGGGGCCGCCACACACAGACCGGTGAGCACACGCAGTGCAGTTGGCAGCTCCTCACGCCGCGCATGGGTATTTTCCCTGGGTAAGCCAAGGTGAAATCTAGACAGGGCACTCCAGCACCCTTTAAGCGCTGCCACCCCACGTTGTGTCTCCCAAAAAGAGAATCCACTCGACCAGGAAGCCCCCAAACACTGGGACACTGCATCACCATTTCACCCAGTCTACGGGTCCAAACCCTCTGGGTGTGCTGGACCAGCATTTGCCATCAGCCCAGAGGTGACACAACCAACTAAAAAGGGGGCCTCAACGCCTGCACCCATAACAGGCACATCTTGTCACCAAAATGAGCAACCCCAGCAATCCACCATCACCCCAGCCAGCCCACGTGGCCACGTCCATACCATTCACCATAACTCCTCAAGCCACAAAAGGCCCACGATGGACTGAGTGGATGGAAGATTTCCACCATTTTGTTAGGGGATCAGGAGACGGCGACTCTCCCCACATAACGGACATTTTCCTCAACCTGGTGCGGGGGAGATAAAGACTATTGTTAAAACCATTCCAGCAGCTGAACAAATGACTTTGCAGCCCTAATCAAAGCCCTTGACAAACTACTCATAATTGAACCCAATCGCGACTATGAGAGGTATCTTTTCAACCAGTGCTCTCAGAAACCACAAGAGACTGTAGATGAATATATAACCCGCTTAAGGGTAAAGGGCGCCCACTGGCAATTTGACGCATTTTCCTTAGATGAAACAATACGCCTGAGGATCATCGAAGGCTGCCTGTCACCAATGCTCAAGAAGCAACTGCTCAAGAAGCCCCTCACAAAGCCGCGTCCATGACATGTGCCGGGGTCCCAAAACAAGATACGACTGAACTCATAGCAACCATTCAGCCTCCCCGCCAAGGCGACAAAGGAACATACCCATACAGGCCACAAACCCTACAAGTACCACAACAACATAGACAATGTTACTGCTCCGGCATGGCATTTCCGCACTCAGGGTCCTGCCCAGCATTATGACAAAGGTGTATGAACTGCGGAAGAGAAGGATACTTTCAATCGGTGTGTAAAGAGGAAATTGAAAGACTAGCCAGAGTACACAATGAGCTGGCTGTGAAAGACCACAACATACTGCTCAGGGACTGCCGCATCGTCATCCCAGCTGCCCTGAAAGCAGATGTTGTCCGCACTGCACACGAGGGACACCGAGGTGCTGAGAAAACGAAAAAGCAACTACGATGCAACATCTGATTCCCATTCCTGGACTCAGCAGTGGATGAATGGATAAAGAACTGTCACGCCTGCCAGTGCACGCCGCCAGCTGAACCTCCCGCTCCTTTGCAACATACACAAATACCAGATTGCCCCTGGGAAAGGGTGGCCATAGAGTTTTACGGACCCATGGAATCAGGAGATTACTTCCTCCTCCTGATTGATGAGTATTCACAATTCCCCATCATCAAGAAGCTAGCCATCACAGCCTTTCCCCAGGTGGCTGCCGTACTAGACGAGG
Organism: Ambystoma mexicanum; assembly: GCF_040938575.1. Lineage (NCBI taxonomy): Eukaryota > Metazoa > Chordata > Amphibia > Caudata > Ambystomatidae > Ambystoma > Ambystoma mexicanum. Next base: position 534,911,314 of record NC_090930.1, read on the forward strand.
TACTCAGTAAATGGGGCATTCCCAGAGTGATCAAATCTGACAACAGACCACCCTTCAACAGATAAGAGTTTTCAGTGCTGGCAAGACACCTAGGTTCAAACATATGAAAATAACACCTCGATACCCACAGGTGAACGGAATGGCAGAACGGTTTATGGCGTCAATAAAGAAGATGATCCATAGAGCCCACATTGAAGCAGTCAACCTACACCAAGCGCTGTGCCGGCTCCTCAGAGACTATCGAAACACCCCCCACAAGACCACGAAACAAAACCCCTGCAGAGCTCATGGTCTGGTATGACGTGCACACCCGCATCTTACGAAGCTCATCGGCCCTAGAGGACATCGACGCTGAAGTGGCTCACCGGGACACAGAAGTGAAAGAAAAGGCCAAACGGACACTGACGCAAGGCGCAAAGCAACGCCAAAAGACTTTCAGATCGGAGATGAGGTCCTAGTGCAGCAGCCCATGATCAGAAAGACGGACCCACGGTTCGCTCCTAGCCCCATGAGACTCACGGCCGTAAAGGGAACAATGGTGACTGTCCAGGACCAAGACAAGGCCGTTACGAGGAATTGTTCACAATTCAAGCACTACCTCAAAAGAGAAGAGAGCGAATCTCCTGTGCGAACCTGCAGCCCGGTGCCGCGGGAACCACGGGATGACCTGTGGATCCCACCTGGGGAAACTGTTGGCAGAACGGAACCTAATGAAGACACAGCAACTGGAGAAGAAGCAGGGCCCCGGCACGAGAGGCCACAGCGGGTGATCAAGAGACCAGTACGACTGGTCGAAGAATGCTAGCTCGACGTTTGAACATTTGTCCGGGGGTGGTGTTGCAGACTGCTGCACCTTTAAGGAGTAGCCCTGCCCACTGAGGGGCGGGACTAGTGACATAGTTTGGGGGGAGTTTGGGAAGAGGTGCGGTTGGCGCCAGTTAATACAGTTTGTTGAATAAAGAAGGTTGTATCCTACCTCTCTGTCTGTGCGTCCTCCTTCCGATTTACCGGGCCCATTCCGGGCAACACAAGCCAGGGCTATCGTGCTCTATTAACAAACAATAAAATGCTGATGACATGTGCACCCAACCCAGACTCATCTCACAGAATGGCGGGTGAAGGATTCACTCTGTGTGTGTCTTCTGAACTGTGCCCTAATTCCTCAAGATGGCTTAAAGGCCCACGCACATGCGTGAAGACAGATAATGCCCTCAAAGATCGGGGAGCATTGTGCCCATGGACTATTGCCAGTAAGGTTCTGGTAGCACTGACACTTTCATTCTAGAGGGCAGGGACCCCCATGGGTTCGTCTGAATGCAAACCCGCATGAGGGTAGAAGCGTCCCTCCAAGCCCACTCCCACAGAATATCTACCCCGTTGGTGTGTACTGAATGTTTGCAATCTCTCAGACGCAGGCTTTAAATGTGCGACACCAGGGCCTCTTCACGTGTTTACTTGATTTGGTAATAGAAACAAATGCACTGATACAGAGCCACTCCTCATTTGCACGGGGGTCACATCCCACTTTAAATGGGCACCCTCAGTAATTACGCACATGCATTTGATATATACCAAAAGGCAAAACCAAAGTGCCTCCTAAGCAGGGCAAACCACAAGTGTTAGTTGCACTGGGGCATCTCTTATCTTACTACAGCCTATGGCGTTTCTCAACATCCGGAAAATGGCGGTGACATCTTCGTCTGATAGGAACGTACTTCCCTTATCTGGAAACATCTGGCATAATAACAGTATACTGACCTTTGCAGGTCTAGTTTAAATGAAGACTCCTAGGAGCTTGACGGTTGCCAATAAACGATATTGATGAATGGGACCTCCCCATGTAAACTTCCGAGCATTCAATATCAAATTCAAGTAAAATTAAAACTGCAAAAAAAAACAAAAAACGCAGAGACTTGCAATCATTATTCCATACGGAAAAAATAATTGTAAATAACTGGAAGTCAATTAAGGCAAAAAGGTTCTGCAGGGTAGTGCAAATCTTTTATGGCTGTATTTCAGTTAACTGCCTCATTAATGATTTATGGATGTGTGTACAGCTGTGGGAACCGCAGCATTATTTAATACACTTAGAGAATAATTACATGTGAAAAGAACGGCTCGACTCAAGGGAAGAACTCAAAAATTACTTACTGCCTTAACTTCAACCATATTAATGTGCAAATCATTTTGAAACAACCCGTGATATGTTACCACATTGGTGGAGTGGGAAACTTGAAAATTGTTACATGCTATATTATTTCCCCCAAAAATGTATTTGAATGTTTTATACTTGTTAAATAATGATAATAAACAAATCAAAAATTAATCAATGGATATTGTATTAGCTGAGGGCAAAGTAGCTTTTTTTTGTGGGCTGTTATTAAAGAAAAATGCAAACACCATCTTGACAAAGGTGGACAATCATTTCAAAAATCGCTGCACATTAGTTATTTGCTGGAGGTAAAGTGACAGAATTAATTTATAAACTCTCTCAGGGCCTTTCAACTATAACATAATTAGCAAGTTCCATTCATGCTGCATGCAAGAAGGTGATCCACACCAAGGGCATGCGCTTTGCACATTTATGGGCGAGGCCACTGGCGATTTTACCCTACGAATGTTTATTTATTGGGTATTTATAATGGAAGAGGGGAGAGGGGGAGTGCTAGTCAGGGCGTAAGGGCCGTGAGAAAAACAAATGTCATGGGAGCCCAGATGGACAGAGCCAGGGGAGCAGAGAGTTCAGGGGAAGCAAGATCCACAAGCTAAGTGCGAGGTAAGGGGCGGGAAGGGCTACAAAGGTACAGGCCCAGCCAGCCAAGCGCAGGGGAAGGGACCCGGAAAGGCAAGTGCAGAAAGAGGAGGGGTGGGGGGTTCAGAGAGACCAAGTGCAGGGGTAGACTTGATTGGGGCGCCGGGTGCCCTGAAGACTCTGAGAAACCAGGCAGCCAGTCAAGAAGCAGACAGGGACATTAGCAGGGGAGGGGGAGAGGGAAGGAAGAAGAGAAACGGAAGTTGAGGAGGTCCAGCTCAAGTCTGAGAGGGGAAGAGAGGCACCTGCGGAGGAGAGAGATCTACCCCCACTTTCAGTTCAGGAAAGGGTCTGGTCTGCAGTGAGTTAGAGCTAGACGATGGAAGGACTCTTGCAGGGAGGTATTTAGGGAGAGAGAGTTGGATGTCGAGTGGTCCCAGGCCCCAGAAAGCCTTATGGATAATGTAGAGGGTCTTGAACTTGATCCTTGCAGCAACCGGGAGCCAGTGGAGAGATTTTAGGGCTGAAGAGATGCAGCCCCTGCGCTTGAGGCCAAGGATAAGTCTTTCAGCCCTATGTCGGGGTATTTTTCCAGGGGGCCGGCAGGCCCGGCCGCGGACCTCCGGGGTTGGGGAGGCCCCAACTCCTCCTGCATCCCAACAGAGTATGAGACACACACAAGAGCAAAGAGTTACAGCTGTTTATTACACAAAACAGGCAGGGACGGGCTCACAGATCATAGGCATCCAAGAGACCACTCACTCTTGGTGGGCTCGCAGGCCCTTTTTCTAGCTGTATTACGCGGTTACGTACGTCACCTGGGAGAACTAGCCCCCAAACCTAACGCTACCTCGGATTGGCTCTCCGAGTGGTGCGGTTAGTATAGACATATATAGCAAGGATAGTTAGTGGTGGAGAAAGGGTCAGATGGTACGCTTAGGCCGTCCCTAATAATTGCTACAAGTGAATTGTTACAACGGGACGATTAGTGATTGGCTAAACTATAATGGCATCAGTGGTATGCCCCTCGTATTCTGATTGGTTCACTCGCGAGCCCCCAAGCCTGGGACTATCGTTGTTCCCAGCTTGCGGTGTACCTGATGCTGGCGACAAAGTATGACTATGTGTCAGTGGCAGACAATGGACAGGTCTGACTATTAGCTGGTGTGCATGTCTTTCCCATCGCTATTGGTGTCCGATTTGTTACTTCATTGTTGCAGTCTGTGTCCCAGACATGAGACCCCAGCGCTTCTCTGATCCCTGGAGCTTGGCATCGTATCAGGTTGGCCTGGTCACGTGTTGCGGGACCGTGGCTGGAGCAGAACTATGAGCATTTGATTTGTATTTCGGTTCGGGGAGCGTTTAGCAGTAGCAGGTGTAACCTTGCGCGGGGAGCGTGGCATGTAGATTGCAACATTGCGGTCTTGGCTGGGGGCTCTTGTCGGGGCATTGTTCTGCACGATCAGCACCTTGCAGCTTGTCTGAGCTGCTCCGCTCTGGACACTCTGGTTTTGCGGCCTACCACAGCCTGGTTTATGGGTGGCGGTACATCATCCATAATATAGGGGACGCGAGGGGCGACAGAGATTCATATGCATTAGTCCATATGCAGGGCTTATGTCTTCAGGGTTTTAGTGGCGAGGAAGCATCTGCAAGCATGTACACAAGCTCTTCTGGCGTCTTACGTTTCTGCGGTGTTGTAGCTGGCCGATGTGAAAAATAACAATGATGCGTGTGTGTGTGTGTAAGTGGTCCTCTACATCATAGCACTGAGTATGTTCTTCATGTGGATTGGTGTGTGTATGAACAATGTGCTTGGTGGCACGTGTGTTCTTGTCCACTGGCTATGTCGTCATGGCATCTCTAACGATGGCGGTAGTAGTTGTTGCTGTCTAATCAAGTTGGTTCATGCGGTCAATATCAGCTTTGCCTGAGGCTCCGGCACGTGGTTTGATTGATGGGCAGCCTCCTTAGTTGTGTGGGGCATGGCCACAGTGGACCTCGACGTCTGGGGTGGCCGTGAGTGGGTCGAATTCCTCTCGCGGTGGGTGCTTGGGTCGTGACGTCCTAGGCCATGGTCTGGATGAGAATCAGGGGAAGGGATCATCCCATTTTCCCTCTTCACCTATTCTGGGTTAGTTGAAAGAGGAGAAGGGAGGAGTTAGGAAGATTAAGGAAGAGGCTTTTGCAGTAGTCCAGCCTGGGGAGAACCAGAGCTCTGGCGACATTGAGTTTCTGGGGGAAGGTGAGGAAAGGGAGAATGTCTCTGAGGAGGTACAGCTGAAAGTGGGCCTTCTTGGCGAGGTCAGTGATGTGAGGAGAGAAGCAGAGAGAGGATTCGAAGATGACACCAAGGTTTTTTTACTCACAGGAGGGCGAGGGGAGGGACCCGTGGAGGGCAGCCAGAGTGTGGGAGGAAAAGAGAGAGCAGGGGAACCCTTTGAGTCCACCTCCCTGCACCTCTAAAGCAGAACCAGCATGTTAGGTTAATTGACACTTCCATAGAGGACATCTGCTACTAGTGGGGCGTTGTTGTGGCGTTAGCTTCTCTGGTGGTTCTAGGCCAGGGACAGTATGCCTGAATAGATGGATGCATAGCTGGAATGCATCCTTCACAGAGCATTTTGGGTGTTGTGTAGGAGTCGAAGAGATGTGCATCGACTGCTGCATTCTTGTCTTTGTGTCTCGTGTGCCAGTATACATTTGAAAGATATCAGGCACTTGATAAAAACATGCTGCATAAATTCAGCTGGACGTGTTCTGTGGGTGGAAGGAGCTTAGTGTAAGAAGACAAGTAGAATTGTTTCCTATGTGGCACTAGTGGGCGTTGTTCATGATGACGAGAGGTTTACTCCATTCATTGAGAGACACACAGGAGGGAGTCTAGCTCTGAATATAGGAAATAGCAAAGTTGTGAATTCTTGGGATAGCTCAGGGACAGCAAGCTTGCCTTGGAAGCAAGACGAGCAGAGCAGCACAGGTTCGATCCCTGGGTCCACGCTTAGAAACTTCTGGGTATTAAGCGCATTATATATAACCTGTTACTTACAATTGCCTGTAATTGTGTATTTGTGGATATTTTGGAATCTATGTATTGTCTACAAAGATGAGTATTTTCTTCAGTTGGCTGATAATAGTGATGATAGTTGGAGAGCAGGATTTTTCATTGACAAGTACTTGTTCTTGGAAGGTTGGGTCAGCTATTGATGGGTTAATAGAGTTCCAGAAATAAAGCAGATCAGCCTAGTCACACGACATCAGAGGGAGTGAAAGGGTAAGTTTTACTGAAAGTGAGATGGTCCTCACACTTGCCGATTGGGAAGCAATGCTAATTCAAGAGGTTTGCAATTTGCACTTAGGTCATATTTTAAGAAGCCTGAGATGTATGTCCATTGATTGGGTTTAAAGTGCAAGATACACCTCGGTCTGCAGCAGTGAAGTCTGCTTTGCAGGAGGGCACTGGATGCCACATGCATGATGAAGTAAATGCAACAGGTGACTGACAGCCTCTGGACCACCTCCGTTGCTACAGACATGTGGTCCTAAAGTTCCAGATGGAGCCGGAGACTTGCTTAAGAGTTCTTGAAATGTTGCACTTTCCAGAGCAGGTATCTCTGCTGCACAAATAGACATTGTTTAGGTAGCCTAGGCCAGAGAAGATGAATGGCATGTTAGCCCAGAGTCTGGGAGAGAAGCCCATGAAAAGAAAGATGTTTTTCAAAACACTGAGAAGGTGATGTGAAGACTTGAACGCTAAGTTGAAGAGTTAGTGGGAGATCTGAGTAAAGAATGGCATCTTCAGTTTTTGTCACTTTGGGTGGTTTGGGAAGCGTACTCAGCACGTCAGACCAGAGTGGCAGAGACAGGAAATCTGCCCAACTGCCACAGTTCAGACTCTCTGTCTTCCCAGCATTACTTTTCACATAGCCAAGGGTCATCTATTAGCCCACTTCAAGTAGGCTTTGACCAAGATTTGGAATGCGTTTATTAGTGAAGTCTGAGGATGACTTGTGGTTCATCTACGCAGTTTTAGAAGGTAAGCCCAAGGGTACATCAGGGGAGAGAGAGACCTTAAATAGAGTTTGGAAATAAGAGAAGAGAGGGTTGAGCTACAGTGAACTCTTTTGGTAATATGTTATGGAAGGGAGAGAAAAGGATGAAGATAAATTACCTGGTCTCTGTCAGAGAGATGCATTCAAGCACTTGATTTTAAATCACCACATGTGGTAGCTGTTTAGTGAAGGTTGAAGGCAGCATAGGAATCCAGAAGGCTAACGACTGATGCTCTGTTGGAATCTTCCTGGTTCTTCAAGCTAACCCCAAGTGGCAATACATTCTGTTTCAGCAACTCACAGCGGGCAGAACTCTGCCTGTGCATCATCCAAGATATGGGTTCCTATCATGAACTCCATTAGATGTACCTGAACTGCCTTCACAGTAAGTCAGGAAGAAGCTAGTGGTGCTGTGTAGTTGTTGCAACACGCTGTCTCAAGGGGGTGTCTTCAGCAGATGTTTTTATGCAGGAGATTTTCCCTTCCACTGGTATCCTGACTCAAAGGAGACATTGCAAAGTGTGAGGGTCATTCTGTTGCCTGTGTTGACTATAGAATAGGGAAAGTAGAAATCTGTATGCTGGGATTTCTGGTTTCCAGCTCTTAACAGGGGTCCATATAAATGAGTCGGACAAAAGAGCAATTTGTGCAAGAGGACGGTACCCAAGTTGAAGATCAGTCCTCTGGTGAAGGTAGAGATAGCACATTTGAAATAGTCTTTGAAGTCTCTTGAAAATGGAAAAGTAGGGCTATTGATAGAAATGGCAGCAAGGCACTTCTGAATAAGATAGAAGGTGCTGGGTTGTCAGAGTAACCTGAAGAAACGTAGGACAGTTGAGAGATAATTCAAGAGGGGTAGCACAGTAGGCGGTATTCACAGCCAGTTTCAGCCAGTTTCAGGTACTGATACTATATGCATGGGGGTGGTACTATGGTATGCTTTTCATTTCAGCACTTTTGAATATTTGTTCAGGCATTTTGTAGCCAACTCAATTGCTTCTCATCCATGATTGGACCAAAAACCTTTTGTGGCTGTGCTAGCAATGTCCAGTGTGATGTAGGAAGGGATAGGATTAGGAGGTGATGAACCACATGGTAGTGATGGAAAGATAGAGAGATCGCTATGCTCAATTTAAAATAGTTTGCTGATCGTGTTGTTGGTGTATGACGAGTAGGAAGAGGTGTGGAAAATGATAGGGGTGAGGCAGGTGAGCAAAAGTGGGTGGGAACTAGATGGGTGGTAAAAGTTAGGTTAGAGCTTGGTGGGAAATAAGGGTATGACACTGGCAATGTAGGCAAAGCAGATAGAGAGGTTAGCGGTGGTAGCGGAAAAATGACTGTGGTGTGGATGGTGAAGGAACAGGGTAGAAAAGATAACTTAATAAAAAGATGAAGGAGGGAATACGTGGGGATAGAGGAAGATGCTAGTGTTATAGGATAGATCTAGGGGAGTTGTGGAAACAATGGTGTAGAGAAGCACCTTCATGCCTCTACAGTAAATCCCTCCCACTGCCTATATGATGGAAGCCTGAGATTGTGCCATGCTTAACACCAACAGTTGTGACCATAGCACAGTGAATATTCAAAAGAAGGTATCCTCTGAGAATACCCTATCAAATGTATCCCTGAAGAGACGACAATGTGAGGGAGGAACTTCCTGAAGGAATATGAAAAAGAGTGAAAGAGAAGCCAGTAACGTCACAAGAGATCAGCCTGATGCCCTGAGAATACTGGTTGAAGAGAATGCTTGGATCTTGCAGAATCTGATGACGAAGTTAAGAATCAAGTATACTTTCATATGAGAAAAGAAGATTGCACATATACAAAGCACTACAGAAAATGCAAGCAGTTCAATAAGTGTCCAGATGCTGTAAAGCAAGTAGTAATCTTAAAAGGTATATGTAGCAAATAGACTACAGGCAAAGCTGCCATTGTATAGAAACTGGACATCGATGCCATGAATTTAGTAAGCCAGCACCCATGGAGAGAAAAGACAAGAATTTTGTCGCAGCAAGAATAAACTGAGATTGTAGAAATTAATGTCAGGGCTGCCTGGCCTGGTATCAAAGCTGAAGCAGCCAAGGCTGGTTATCTATTCTTGAAGGCAGTGAACGTGTGAAGCTGAATCATCCCTTGTTAAGGTGCAAAGGAAGAACACCCAGTGTGCCAAGTTTTAATCATTTAACACATTTAAATGCTGCAAAATTGACCAAATCGTGGTCTCCTGTCACGTGAGCCAAGGATGTAAATAGAGTTAAGCGTGGAGTTCTAGAATAACGATAGTGAATGCTCACACTTCCATATATTCCCAGAGACAAGAATACTTTAAGTTCAAAGACAATCTTCTTAGCAGAAGGCATGTATGATGAGAGATGTTAGGCTAATTGGGTGGTGAGGCAAAGTCAAGTCCACCTCCTGACACCTCGGTCTGAGCTTACGTGCTGCTAATTGAACCGAATGTTCCAGACAAGGAACAAGCGTGCCAACCAATTATAGAGGGCGGTATAATGAAGGGCCTTATAGTTGGAGAGCCAATGATACACTGTGTACCTAATAGTGTCAAAGATGACATGTTTTAGAGGTAGGCATAAGTTGTGCACCTGACAGTAGATAGCCAATCACAATCCCAGCCCTTATAGAAAGTATACTTAGATGTTCCCCTTGAATGTATCACAATCCCGCGTAGGTTCTTCTTATTTGCCACATGGAACGGAGACCGCGCTGATCAAAGTCTGGGACGATGTATTGTGGAATGCAGATTGTGGTAACGTCATAATGTTAATTATGTTGCACTTGTCGGCGGCGTTCGACACTGTCGACCCAAAAATCTTGATCACGAGGTTAAGTGAATTATCACACATCTCAGAAGAAGTGCTGAAATGGTTTGATTCCTTCTTAAGCGATCGTAAACAGCAGGTCAAGATAGGCTCCTTTCTTTCAGTTATGTTGACTACAATCTGCAGAGTTCCCCAGGGTTTCTCATTGTCCCCAATCCTTTTCAATCTTTATAGTCGCCCTCTTTTGTTAATATTAGCACCGTTTAATCTGCAATATCATTCATACGCAGATGATACACAGTTTTACCTGAGCCTGAAACAACCTGTGGATGCTGTGGATAATATTTTACAATCTGCAGAGACAGTACGAAGTTGGATGATAGACAACCCAGTTGAACCCCAACAAGACTGAGATTATTTTCTTTGGTTCTAAAAAGAATCTCGACATAACTGCCCAGATGGTCCCCTGTCCACCTATATTTGTCAATACCCAGTTGCACACAGATTCTGTTAAGAATTTGGGATGCACCTCGCAGTCAGATATGAGATATAATCGACAGGTGAACCAAATTGTCAAATCAGTCTTCTTCAAGCAGAAATTATTAAAACCACTATTGCCCCTCATCTCAGAAAGTGACAGAGCAAAGGTAGCCGGCACGCTGGTCAATACCAGGTTGGACTGTTGTAATGGCCTCCTGGTTGGGTGCCCAAAATATCAGTTACAACGCCTGGTGGTGGCACAGAACGCTGCAGTATGGGTAGTGTGCGCACTTCCGTGGAGAAAGCCGGTGTCAGAATCGAGGAAGAAATTACATTGGCTTCCGGTCCATCAAAGAATACAGTTCAAGCTATTGTGTTTGATACTCAAGTGTGTACATAATTTGGCCCGCCCTATCTAGTGGACAAGATCCAGATGTGCATCCCCAGAAGATCTCTGAGATCCTTGGCATTGAACCAGCTAGTGATTCCCACCTCCAGATCTGTCCATTGGTAGGACAGAATGTTCTCAGTAGCCGGACCTCATGCGTGGAATAATCTTCCACTTTCACTTCGAAAATTAGAATCGCTAACAGTCTTCAGATAGCAACTAAAGACATATTTATTTGAATAATGTTATGCCAATGACGATGGTTCATCCAATCCAGACAAGATCTGTGCCTAGATGTGGCTTGCCGCTTGGTTCCCAGGGAAATGCGCAATACAAATGATAAATCAAATCAAATCAGTATGACATCATGTCTGACAAATTTTTTGCATATAAGTATGTTTTATGAGAAATGAACTGAGAGCGCCAGCAAACGTCCATTGATGTCCGTTGTAACTCCCTGTTTTAGATAATTAAAACAGCACCTTTGCCATCTTCCTGAGTTTGTTCAATTATTCGGTGTGAGAGTTACTCTGCATCCCCATCCATTGCATTCACGACACCCAAAGGGCCATATGCTCAATGGGATGTAGTGTGTGGGAGAGGATAAGGAGATTAGGGGCAGGCAGATGATATATTATAGTAGGGCAGAGGGTTTGTACATTTGGTTAAGAGAGGGAATACAAGGTCAGGAGGAAATAGGAGAGCTGCTCAGCATGAGCGCTCTAGGGTGTGTTTGATGGTGTTCCACTTTACGGGGATATATATGTTAGGATTTAAGGTCGAAAATGTGTCAAAAAACATCTAAAAGTGAGGTAAGGAAGATGCTACCATACATGTGGCAAAGAACCCCATGCCTCATCTCTTTCCTCTTTACTTCATTTTACTGCTTTCTTCCTCTTCTCTCCCCTCAATGTGCTTGCCTTTCTACTTCCTATCCCTCACTCTCTTCTCTTATTACATCAATCTCTTTCGTTTTGATGTTATATTCTTTTTTATTTCTAATAAGCTGCCTCGATTTCTGTTTTTACTTTCCCTTCATTCCAAATCTTTGTTTTTCCCTTTGTCGCTACTTTTATTCGGAGTAGATCCAAAATGAACAATCGGAAGGTGAAATCAAAACGGAAAAAAACTTTGTGATCAGAATCAGTCGCACAAAGCAGAGGTTATAAAAGAGCAAACATTTCTCGAAAAACAAACTTAAAAAAACAGAAGTCAATTCAAACCCCCGAAACCATTATGTTCAGACATAAGCAGAGAGTGATTACAAAGGTCAGATATTTCACATCTTAATTGGCAATTAACCAATTCAAGTGAGATAAAATTAGCAGGGCAAGGGGTAAAAACTGAGAAATCACTTTTCGAAGAATGCCATTACACGTACTAAAATTGAGAGATAACTTTTAGCAAAAGGCAAATTAAAAGAGTAGAGGATTCAGCTGAGAAATCCCTTTTTGGCAGAGTGCATTTAACAGAGCAGAGCATAAATATGAACAATATTTCTGAAGTATATTGTGTGTTCATTATGTTGTGTCTAAACAGGAAGGAGTCTACCTTTCACTTTGTACTGCTGTTCCCAGATCAGGGACTAGTAATCCACCAATTGCAGCCTTTGCTTGCAGATAAACTGGCTTCTGAATGTACCCTTAAGCACACAGCAGCTGCAATATTCAATCCTGCTCCTTCTGTGAACAAACACAATTCTTTTCTGAAGGGGGAACCCCCTCTTGGCTTCTTGGACTTGGCTAATAAATACAGAAAATAGCTAAAAGGGATTAATTTCCTTCTAAGAGTAAATTGTAAAGACACAAGACACTCTGCCCACATAAAAGCTTCTATGAATGATATCTTCAGAAATATTTTACTCCTCCAAATATTTAGGAACACTTTTATCACATTTCTATACAGAAATCAAGAGCACTGCAATCACAGGTTTTATTAATACCCAATCTATTTACACTCAGTTATTGACCTAGGCAGGATGAAGAACTAAAACCTCTAAATGCATGTTGAGCACACTTCTGAGAGGTAACCACTTGGAGCGTACTACAAAGGAGGAACAACAAAAAGCAGGGGCAGCTCATCCATAATGTAGGAGGGAAGGCTGCCCCACCAGAACCCCGCCCATTATGGAGGAGCTGCACTTAAACTGCCCTTTAACAATTTCAGTTCCCTAGCATGCTGATCTAATGGACCATGCAAGGCTGGGTGCATTTTGCCTCACCAGCCTTGCATGGTCCATTGCAGATGTTGACTGGAGAACTGACAGTCTGAATGCATGCTCCTGCACCTTCCTGTATATTTAAGCAGATTGGGGCAGTGCATCAGAGGTACTCTGGCTCCTGCACCCCTGTGCAGGAACCAGGAACAGCCCTTTACTTCCTGGTTCCTTATTGTGCTACAGGATTGGGGCAGAAGGTAAAAATTACTTTAAAGTTTATGTATGTGTATTCATGGATGTAGATTTGTGCAATGAGTGAGCGTATGATGATGGATGCAAGTGTGAATGAGCGAATAAATGTTGTTTGAATGTGTGTGTGTGCTGGGAGGATGATTGTGGCTGGGGAGGAGAGAAAAGGGGGACGGAGCATGCAGCCATTTCCACTGAGCATCTAAAAAGAAAGCAAACATGATAAGTGTTATTTCGTAAAGTCACCAGACTGGAGTCTGGCCAGTTTAGCCATTTGCTAACTGTAGCATGATATTTTATATTGGGCATCCACAATGAAGCAACCACGATAACACAATAAGATTTACTGTGTAACATGGCTAGACTGGCATGTTAGTGCAACCAGTCTAGCCATTTCTTTCTTTAGCTTTGATTTTGACTGGTGTGTCTTTGAAAAAGCAAGCATGCTAAGTTGCTAAGTGTTTTCATTTTGCCAGAATGGCACTTTGGTGCAGCCAGTCTAGCCATTTCTTAGCAAACATGATAAGCATTATTACCTGCCTAGACTGCCATTTTTGTGCAGCCAGTCTATTAATTTCTTACTGTGGCATTACTTTATTTACTGGGCATCTTTGATAAAGCAATCATGATAAGCGCGTCATTACCTGTTTGGGTTGTATATTTGTGCATCCATTCTAGCTATTTCTTTGGCATGGCAGTTTTTACTGAACATCCATAATAAAGGAAGTATTATAAGTGTTATTATGCAGCTATAATGGCATTTTGGTGCAGTCAGCCTTGCTATTTCTTTGGCAAGACATTGTTTACTGGGCATCTATAATAAGGCAATCATGATAAGTGCAATTATGTGGCTAGACTGGTATTTTGGTGCAGCCAGTCTAGCTATTTCTTTGGAATGGTATTTTTTACTGAGCAAACATTATGTGCTATTGCGTGGCAAGATTGGCATTTTGTTGGTGGCCAGTCTAGATATTTCTTACTCTGACATGGGCATCTGTGATGAAGCAAGACTGATGTGGTATTACGTGGCAAGTCTGATATTTTGGTGCAGCCATATGTTCATGTTTTCATAATGTGGCATGGAATTTTTCATGGCAAAAAGTCAACAGGTGTATGTTCTTACATGGGCGTACATGCATATATTAGCAGAACCAGTGTCGACATGCTTTCTTACAGTATCAGTACTGGCATTATGCGCAGAGCAAGTGTGAGTATATTCTTATATGGGATTACTGACATATATTGGTACAGCCAGCATGAAAATGTATGAGCACAGCAAGCATGAAAGTGACTAGCATCTATTGGATTTGTTATGAGTTACCCAATACAACCAATTTTCTGTCTTTTTACCCAATTTTTCACTTAAAGTGTGCTGTAAAATGCACCATGTTAACCCATTATTCAACACATTTTCTCAGGGGGAGAACCCCTCATTGCCACCCTTGGTTCAGGCTCCCTCGAAATTCATGCCCACTCTGGCACATTTGTAGGAACTATTTATTCCCCTCCAATTAAAACCAGCTGCCACTGACAAAAAAAGGTAGTTGTTTAGTGGCAAAGATGCAGCCCTACATGGTACAGCAGCAGATCAATATCCTTCCTAGTTATGCCTTAGTGCTCAATTTTTAATTACTGCTTTGGGGAACTTTGGACTGTGATCTCTGGGAACTCCCTGTATTCGTGTACAAATAGACAATTGCCATATTTCATAAATCAGGTAAAGAAAATAAACAATTATACTTACCATTTTCTGTAATTAATTCTGACAACAATAATTTTGAATTCTTGATAACCTACTTCTTAAACTTCTGCACTCCATTGATAGTATGAGGTGGTTAATTCATTTAGTTTGTTCCGTGGATCAAGGTGATAATTTTGTCCTTTTCATTGATGTCGAATAATTTGATTTAGTAAGAAGAGTTTACATGTTCTCCAACTTAGATATCAATGGTATTATGCCTTCCATTAATAAAATGGGCAGATAAATTTATCGTGACTCTAGGACGTACATACTCATCAATCAAGATTTGTTCTCTTGCTTGCAATGTATTTGAGGTACAAGACACGGTGTCAACCCCTTCTCCTCCTGCTAGTCCTGCCCATCAACACTCACAGAAAAGGGTGCTGTGTCCCACTAGAGAGCTTCCAATTGGTAGAGATAGAGCATAACGTATTGCTTATTTATTCCGATGACATTTTGTATTATTATTAAAAGTCATTCTCTTGAAAACATGTCTCTCTAAGACTAGCAGTTCTCTTGCCAAAGGTGAGTGAACCTGCAGTCTTACATGTGGGTTTCTTTTTCAGGCATAAAGATACCTTAGGCTTAAGTGTGCCTACCCTTGCTGGGAAAGCAGAATAATGTGGCTCTTGCAATCTGTCAAGGGACTTGCCGGTAGAGACGTTCCCACAAAGCCAAAGGGAGAAAAGTACACAAGAAGCAGGAGTGCAAGGAGTCCTGCAGACAAGAAAGGATTGGCAACAAAGGCAGTGAACAGAAAGGGGCAGGGAGTACGAGTAAAACAAACACGTTAGGTTCCCTCTTGGGGTGATTGCAGAATGGGGGAATAATTTTCCACAGAACCAGGAAAACTCCAGCAGGACAATATTACAGGGTCCCACTCTGAATGCTCATGGAAAGGAGCAGTAGCAGTTTGTGTCTGTATCTGGACCCTACGGCACGAACAAGGTAACAGTACTTGTAAGACTTAAGCCTGTACGGGTCCAGCAGGAACTGAACAATGCCTGCCTCCTGAAACAGGAACCAGCACACCGTTAACAATTGCACAAGGTGAAATACTGAAATTCGACAAAGGAAAGGGGCACATATTGCCTGCTGGAAACTCTGAACAAAGGAATCACACAAGGCGCAAGTGAAGACAATAACTGTAACAGAAATATCCAGGGAAAAAAGGAAGTCAAAGTGAGCAAGGTTTAGGACAGAGAACCGGAAGAAAGAAGAAAAGCAAGAAAACTAGAATTTTAGTGCAGAAGTAAAGAGAGTGGAATCTGCAGATTGGTAACAAGAAACAATAACTCCGGACTGGAATAACAATGGTAGGACTGCAGAGAGAAAACAAGGAACTGTAACTCTGAAATGGGATAACAAGGGCAGGACTGCAGACAGATAACAAGGAAGCTAAAGTCAGGTAACACAGGCAACGGACACAGAACAAGAAACTGCAGACACGGAACAAGATAATTATAGTTAGAGAGCAAGGGGCTGTAGACAGTGAACAAAGGACTGCACGCTGGGGAGCAGGGCTGTAGATTAGGAAGCGCAGAGATGCAGAGCAAAGAGGCAGGGCAGTGAAGGCAGAGTAGCAGGGCTGCAAGGCAGGGAGCAAAAGGCTCTGGAACAGGAGCAGGATCTGGAAACAATAGGACACTGCATAAATCCATGGTTTAAAGCAACAAAGGACTGAAAGTGAGCTTGATGCAAGAAACTTGTGCTCCTGCAGCAGCTGATTAAATACTCGCCTGCCCTGTGCTGAAGTAGGCTAACTGGTAGCACCTGGAGCAGCACACCTGAAGGTAATTGGCCTCCTCTATCTCTGGTCCTGGGAAAGTGAAAGCAGCACTGATCTCTAAGGTTTCTGGGGATTGTAGTTCTAAGAATGCTTCATAGGAATAGCCAGGGAATAGGAACTGCCACAAGGTGCATGATGGCACATGTAGAATGTGACATTAAATAAGGAAGTTCCAAAGATTTTGAAATGAAAAGTGTGGGGTACATTTACCAGCCCCAACAGAAATCCCCTACAACAAAAACTGCATTTCGCCACTCACCCATAAATGGGTGTACTTGCTTTTGCCTGATAGGTGCATGGGGTGGCAAGCTTTAAACACTGCCCCTATAAAGAATGGTTGCATTTGCTTCTTTCATCTAAATCAAGCAGAATATGACCTATGCTCAGAACGGCATCCCATTTGGCTGTTCTGTAATGCTGAATACTAAAGCTGCACTCATGACATCCAAGACAGCTATGCAATTTACTCTTGATTTCATTTTAAAACATCACAAAGTTGTGCTCTTCATGGAAACCCATCCTGGCATGTTTTACTTCTGATTAGCAAGAAGTGAAGCAAAAACATTCGCAGAGCAGCTGATGTACTGGGGAATCACTTTAAAGGCAAATAATTCAGATTTCCCTTGAAATATGGCCTGTGTTTTCATCTACTATTAATCATCGGGCACAAACCCCAGTAAATGCGAGAAAGAACGCTGTGTTTCTTTCTCTTATGGCAATTTCAAAGAGATGCTTGGCAGTACATTTCAATATGTCCAGAAACTGACCGTGTCTATAAAAGCCCTCCACAAGGCTAATTGAAGGAACTGTGTGCTAAAAACAAAAAATGCATTGGTAAACCCAAAATGAACTGAAATAAACTCATGTGTCAATTTACTCTTCAGACAAGCAGGAACAATGTCTTTTAAAGTTAGATGCCAAATATTTCTCTGTTGCTCGCTCAAAAAATATTATTGTACTTGGGGGCGGGGAGGCTGCAAAGCCATGTGCATTATGTCTTTTCCCCCCACAAAGACTTCAAGCAGCCTGGCTGAGGCCAGGAATTCCTGTCAAACCAGTTTAGCAGAAAGACTAATCCACACCTCCCAGTGAATTGATGCTGCCTGGCATGTGCTCTGTTCCCATGGACCTGAAGTATCATAATTACAGGCTATCCCAGACTTCCAGGCAGGACTGTCTCAAAGACAAAGGATGGGGGAAGCCATGTGCTGGCCTCAGAAGTGAGAGTTCCTCTACATTCAAACTGGAGTACTTCAAAGGGGGAGTCATGGCAACCCTTTTGCAAGCTGACATGGGGGGAAGACAGTTGGGCTGGGGGTTGGAAAGACCGCCCACATTTGTTACAAATCCAGCCCATTTGATTTGAAGACCTTTTCATATTAAGACATTTTTCTCTGCACCCTAAATAAGTAACGGCGATATTATGCCAGTATTTCATGTGATTTTTGGACAAGTAATATAAGACTATGTGTGTCTTCCTGGCATGTGTTGGAATGGAATGGCAGTAAAATGTATTTCGGTGTGATTCATAAATGGTGCAGACATGAAACTTGAGGCAAATATGCCAAATGCTAATGTACAGATATGTAGCCATTTGCAGAATTTTAGGTGTTTTGTTTCTCTTGAAAACAGTGAAATTGTGCCCAAGGATGAAGCAACATCACACAGAACTGGCGTTTAAACCAGCATATTCCTTGTGAAAAATGGGATCTGCCTATCTGATTTTCATAATGGTGACTAGTGCAAACATGAAGTTTTTGGTCCAGAATTCATTTTTCTGAAAAATAGGCTTGTCAGACAAATGGAGTCATAAAACGCACACACTTAAACTGATGTCACTCCCTTGGACCAATCAGCTCAAAGGGAGGAGGTGACACTAATAGCCTGGCCTATCCTATTCAAGGGTTATGTCCAGGATACTGCCGCCCATATAGTAAAATTCTGTGATGTCACTCTGGCTATTTAAAGCGGTAGACAGGGAGGCATAGAGATTCAACATTCAAAATTTGCCCTGCAAGATTCCAAGACTCCAGAACCAGGTCCAGAGGTAGCTGACCCAGATCCAGGCAGAACCACCTATCCAGAACCCCCTATCCAGAACCACCTTCATCCCAATAATTCAGGGAGAAAGGAGGAAAGACCGCTGATCTCTGTAGGAGAATCCAGTGACCAGGCAGTTTTGCCCAGCTGACCCATCCCGCTGTCCACAGTGACCAGACTTTGCCCAGCTGTTCTCATCAAGGAGAGCCCAGTGGACCAAGTACCCCAATCTCTTGATTCCGCTGCCCATGGCCAGATCCTAGACCCTGCTGTCCAGAGGCCTTGCTGGCTGTCCGAATTGCCCAAGTCAAGTGTACCTTGTAAATATCATATCACCCAGTACCCAAAGACTGCATATCCCACTATTTTACCTTGCATCTTGTTCAAATCCTATCAAAACCCCATAAAGAAACCCTAGTCATATTTCCAAAGTGCCAATATCCTCTGTTCACCCTCTGCCTAGGAGAATCTGTTTAGTCCATATCTGTTAGCGTAATTCTTTTCTAATCATTTCAGTTATCTGTGTAAGTCATTAGTACCATTTTTTAGATGAATTAATGAATTCCCCTATAAGGAGGTACGTGGCGCAAGTTGGTCAAAATTGCAAATTAACCCCTTAGTGTGCAGTGTCTTTCTTGAATAAGCTAGCCATTAAAATATAGTCTCAATAGAACCTGTTATTGTACAATCAAAACCGATTTTGCCTGTGTAATTGCTTTCCTTAAAATATCTGATTTTCATTTCATATAGAGAAACCCATACTGTCACCCCATAAACAGTCATCCTTTCACTTCATTATCCTTTCTGTTCTGTACCTTGTTCTCCAACACAAAAACTGATTTCCGATTTTGATTGCTAAGCCCATTTCCTTAGCTGTTTGCTTGTTCAAGTGAAAAGAAATTGCAATTCTGCCGCGTGTGATTTTTATTGCATTGTTTTCCTTCCCAGCAATTTTCTTACCTGTGTTCACGTTGGTTTCTTTCCCTGCCCAGTAGCTTGTAAACTTCCTTGCCTCTTTACTACAGTACACAAATTTCCGTTTGCTCTTTCTGACCGCAAATGTAGACTGACCTCAGATTAACAAGTGCAATTTGCGTATGTTCTTTTGCTTAACTTTAAGGTTTTCATTTTCTTCTTTGACCTCCGATTCTGGAGGGGTGGGTCAAATTTAAATACAGATTTTTTCCTCTTCTTGCTGACTCCTTGCCACTGCTTTCTATCCACACAGACCTTAGTTAGCAGGTGTTGGGGAAGTGTTGCAGGGGAGTGACTAACATAAGTGCCATCTATGAGTGTGACAAAAAGTGATCTTGCTTACATTCGTGTTTGAACTTCATGTATCTGATGTCAGAAAGTTACATTAATTGTATTATAAGATTTTGCTGTATATTATCACCACACTGGTGATTGCTGCCCTAAAAATTTGTTTTGCTCTGATTTTTCATTTGAATTTTAAAAATAAATATATATTTCATTGTTACACACTGGCCTGGTTATGGTCCATTGCGACACAGGGTATTTGTCAAGGTGGGAGTGAGGATCCAGAGTTTAGATAAAAATAAAAGGGCGTGTTTTATTATGCGCCACCTTCAGTGTCAGTGGTAGAATTTTCTGACTGGAGTGTTCCGTGTCTTAGAATCCGTTACAAAAGTAAAGACTAAAATATTAATTGGTGTGGTCCGGGAAGGTTTATGGTGATTATTGAGTACTATATAGTCCACAATGGGTGCCAATTGATGCTCCAGTGGCATAGTCATGACACAAAGAACTAGTGGACAAAGACAGTTAGAGACATAGTGAAGAGGAGTAAGATGCAAGGCAGGGAGACAAACCAAGAGAGCAGTGTAGTAGTTGAGGCGAGAGAAAATAAACAATGAAATTCAAAACTTAGTGACATGAAAACTCCCACCTGTATTGTGGCCTCAGGCAGAACACAAAAGGAATGAGGGTGGGGAGGATGAGGCAGGTGAAGGAACAGCATAAAAAATGATCGAGGCAGGACAAAAACAGGTTTTATTAGAGTTCAAGTGAGAAAATAGGAGTGCATCCATGATTGAACAGCAGTAAAAGGAAGTTGGAGTGAAGAGAATCAAAAACAGTGAAAAAAGAAAAATACATCTTTGAATCATTCACACAGAAATGGGCACAGAGGTTGAACAAGGATATAAGAGCAGAAAGAGAAATGGCCTAGAGAGGAAAGAGAAGATGGCCAAGAGCAGAGCCTTGGGGAACTCCACATGGAAGGGGCCTAGGAGATGAAGTCTGACCAGCCCACAAGACAGAGTAAGTACAATTACAAATATTTAGGTGCAGAACTAGGAAAACCAAAGAAGGAAAGAAAAGAAGAATGATTATCCATGTCCAAAACTGTAGCGATGACTACTAGGTGGTGTTGTGAAATGTGTCACTTTGCTCAAATGGATTATTCTACACATATATTCAGTGAATAAACTTTAGTCAAAGAGACATTAAGGTAATAATGTAATGCACCAAAACCCTTGAAATTCGTCAGACAATACTGGCAAAACCACCTTAACTACTCACCCCCTGTTGTGCAGCGTACAACCACAATGATGACATCAGAGATGATATCACTGATGGCTTCACTGGTGATGTCACACATTGCATCATATATGGCATCACTGATTACATCACTGGTGGCGCCACTGATGACAGCAAACTAGAGATCACTCATGTATGTTAAAATGTTATTGTTTCGCTCTCTTGGTGCAAGCTTCGGCCTTGGCCACTGTCCATGTTGTATTAACGATAGGATGTCACATTGCACTCCCGAAGTCTTACAATTCACTTTCAAACAAAATATCAATCGGTTATTCATCTCATTGTAGGTGTGGGGGTGAAAATATTGATCCTGACACATGGATCAAAGTAACGACAAGAAACATAAAGTTCCCAAGATAAGGGTGTAAGAGGATTCAATTCAACACTACAGCTAAGTCAATGCCTAGTCTGGGATACTGAATGGAAACCCTTATTGATATATCTTTATGTCCAGTTCATGAGTTCTGGATGACTACCCCTATATAACACCCCTCTCTTAGAATCCCCCTGACCCCACTGAGCCAAGAAGTAGTTCTGTTTTGCAAGTTTAAAAGGTTTATTTGAGAATGTAAACAATATATATATATATATCACACTTTATAATAAATGAATAATTGATTATCACACTTAATCTGAGCAGTAATCAATAATGGATAGTCTGGAACTAGCACACTTCTTTATAATCAAGGATGAGTGGGTATAGGATGCATAAGATAGCAACAATACTTTTATGGTTTCGAATAGATGCAATGTGGAATGAAAATGCAGTACAGAAAATAACTTGATAGAATTTCAGCAAAAGACAATGTAATCACTTTCTTGGACAATTCACCCCCCCCTTTATGCAATGTAAGGAGATGAAGATGAGAGCACACAGTTCTTAGGAATGCAATCAAATAGAATTCAGTTCAATTCCCCCCCAGCAGCTTATACAAAAGATAGGAGTTTTGAAACACAGGCAAAATGCTTTGAATATGGTGACAATGCGGTGAGAAATATGCTGAAAATGCTTTTAATTCCCTTCAGGAGGTTCAGGGTGAGTGGTATCTAGTTAATATTAGTTCAGGCTCACTCTAGCAATGATTCAGGGATGGTTCTTAAGAGGCAAATGAAATTTAGCAGTTCCTGCAAAAGCAGCTATCTTTTTACAAGTAAAGAAATTGGGCCAAATAGCAAATCGCAGCAAAATTCACGAATGCGTGAATCCTGATTGCGGAGAAAGTATAAGTCGGTTCTAGGCTTGTTGGAGAGCTTAGATTCTAAGCTTTCAGAGGAAAGTTAAACCAAGTTCGGAGCCCAAACGGTTCCAGAGATACGGAAGATTAAATAAAGGTAGTTCTTCGGATTTTAAGTAAACTCAAATTGACAGGTGACAGCTTTGCAGCTTCAGAATTGACAAGTGACAGTGGGGCAGCTTTACAAAATAACAAGTGACAACTTCTAGGAGGCAGTTCTGGTTAGATTAAAATAGTTTGGATTAGATTATTTTAACTAAGAGATTGGTTCTGCACAGTTCTGCTAGGTACTCACAATATATTTTTGAAATAGGCCTCGCCACGGACCTGGTCAGATTTTGGACTGGACTCCGGTTCTGGTCTCGGCACTTCACAGTGATCTGGGTCAGCTCTGCTCTGCTGGTCTAGCCTCTCTGGATTCTGGATGTAACACTGCTTTATGGGTACTGCTACAGGTTCTGGAGATTGATGGATTTGAAGTCTGGATCTCTGGATGTGAAGTCGTCGGTCAGCATGCTCCGCAGCAAATGGAATTGAATGTCTCTACCTGTCCCAGCAGTCTCTTTTTATATGTTTTGAAAGTGGGTGTGTGCCTGGGCCTAGCTAAGCCTGCCCCTTTCTACTTGTCATTGGCCCAATTCTCCCCTCTCCCATGATTGGGGGAAGGAAATGTGAGTCAGAGTGATGCTGTAGGTTTTATGGGTCAGAGGATCCTCCCCTGGTCAGTTTGCCCACAAATCTATATTTGATTCAAATACATATTGCACAGATACACAGTTGTTTAAAATTACATGCACCCATCACATATCACATGAGGTATACTCTGTTCAAACTCTGCTCTTCCTGAGGGCTTGCATTCAAAAATGGCAACTTATTTTCGATTTTAGTGGGTTATGCAACCTTGGTTCTTCATTAAAAGTTATACACATATACACAGGCTGTCCATACCTACTCCAGTAAATTCCCATATCTCTAGCTTAAACACAGAGTATGTGGTGTCAATAAATAGCGGGGTTTTGCCCCAGAACATCACACAAATTGGAGTTTGGGCTTGAATCGAAGGTACATTTTTTTAAATTAAGGCTCTCAAAGTTATACATTCCTGTCATTTGATTACAAAGAGTTATCAGTGTTTCCGTAAAATATATATTTTGCTTTCAATTCAGTTCTCAGAGTGTTGGAGTCCGCCTCCAAGACTTGCGTGGGTCAGTGATCACATGTGTCTTCTGCTGGGAGCTCTTTGTGTACAGTCAACAGTCAACATCAGCATATTCTATTCAAGTGCAAGAGCCTATTGTGTGGTCTCCAGGAGGCTTAGGTCATCAGACCAGGCGGTCACTTTGCATTTGGTTATTATGACCATGTGATATCCTGGGCTGTGGTGTGAATCTCTTGAGGTGAGAGGGTTTCCCAGGCTTCTGGCCTCTGGGAACAGCAGGTGGCTAATTTTTGATTAAAATGCAGCCTTTGAGGTCAGCTGAGTCAATTTCCTTTGTCAGCAACTGCACTCAGTTCTCCTGTCAGAGTTTAGACCGCTAGCGCCGCCTTGAGGATTTTGTTGGTACTGCATCCGTTTTTGGGATCTTTCTTGGATTAATGCATTCCAAACAGGAATGGTTCTTACATGGTAGTAAATAATCCTTGCTTAACATTGTTTTGATGGGGCTCCTTACAGTAAAATGGTTATGTGGAACCCCACAAAAGGGTTGAATCTTTAAAGTGGTCCGATGAGCCACGATTTCAGCAACTTTTTGACATCAGTAACAGTGAATTTTGTTAACAAAGATCTTTCTTTACACTGGTGGGTGGCAAGTTAGGTAACCATTTTGGTGTGCGCACAAACTGCGTGGTTCTCCTGGATTCTGGCGCACATGTGGGCTTTTTGGTCATCTTGGATTTTCTAAGCCCACAGCACCAAATGTTGCCGCATGATAGCTCAAACGTGGGTCAGGACCCCCAACAAAGCCCCCCCACGCAACTGCACTTTGAATTTGAGTCGATGGGGAGTCGGGTGCACAGAAGGTTATGACCCACGCACTGGTATGTCCGCATAACCTTCTTCCAATTCTGCAAATGGCACAGTTCAGCATCTTTTCCTCCCTCCAGTCGATCAATCAGTTCTCCTTGCTGGTCTTGATGGGAGGATTGGGCGGTACCCCGGGCCCCTCGGGTCTCTGCTCCCGGTCTCCGGATCGTCCTCCTTGGCCAGTCTCCAGGTTTTCTTTCTCCTAGGACAACAAAGGAAGAGCGGCAATACCTATTCATGGACATTTCTCCCCCACCATTGATATAGTGGGGTGGCATATATATTTTAGAACTCAACAGATATGAACATGCACATTTTTTTAAATTAAGAGACAGGGACACATAAACTTGAGAAACACAGAATTTGATAGGCTATATGTAGGATCTTTTAGGGTTGGAATTGAATTACTCTGGAGTGGTACCCTCTGGGATTACCGAGGACTCCTCCAGTTGCTGCAAAGTGTGCCTGGGATGGCAACACTTCAACTGGTTTATGTGGACCCACTTGTCTTCCCCCTCTGCCAAACCGCCTTTGGGGATGCAGATCTTGTAGGCCACAGGGGAGATCTTGTCTATAATCTCAAAGGGTCCCTTCCATGTAGGCAAGAATTTTCGCTGTTTTGCCTGGTTTCTTTGGAAGTTGTATAAATAGACCCAATCCCCCACCTGATATTCCTTCCTGGAAGTTTTCAGGTCATAGTGGGTCTTCATACTCTCGGCTGATCTTTCTAAATTCCGATGAGCATAGCAAAAGCATGTTGAAGGTGTTTCCTTAAATTCTCCACATACTCATGAGTTGTGGAGGCATTTATCAACGTTTGCTCTTGGGTTCTGTAGAGCAAATGCTGGGGAAGCACCATCTTGCGTCCAGTCATCAACTCAAATGGTGACATTTTGGTTGCAGATGAAGGGGTAGATCTGATGGCCATTAGGACCAGAGGTAATTGGATATCCCAACTTGGCCCAGAATCTGCCACAAACTTTTTTAAGATGCTCACAATTGTCCGGTTGTAGCGTTCCACTGCTCCAGAAGAAGCTGGCCTGTAAGCAATGTGTAGTTTCTCTTGACCCCCAGTATCTCCCACATCTTTGTCATCACTTCACTGGTGACTCAATCCTTTGAGGTAGACCAAAACGGGAAAAGATGTGGTTAATCATCAAGGCAGCGGCCGTTTCTGCCTTGCAATATGGGGCTGGGAGACATTCCACCCACTTGGTAAACAAGCATGTCACAGTCAACATGTACTTATTCCCCCTAGCGGAGCGAATCACAGGGCCTACAAAGTCGATTTGTAAATCTGACCATTGGAGTGTCATTCCCCTCTTTTGGAGAGGTGCCCGGTGTGTGAGGGATGTTGGCTGAAATTGTGCACACACAAGACAACCCTTCAAATATTGGTTGAGGTCCTGGCCCATGTGTGGCCAGTAGGCAACCTCTCTTAAGATCTCAAGTTTTGTATGAAACCCCCTATGACCGGCGGTAGCCGCATCATGGGCGTGACTTAACATCAGGCTTCGGAAGGAGGTAGGAACCACCCACTGATCATGGCCAGCTTGGGATTTCCTTACCAACAAACCGTCTTGGATCCGGAACATTTTTGGACATTTCATCAATACTCTAAGGTCCTCTTTCCCGTTGTAATCGGTATCCGTCAGGGGAAAGTTCTCAGGGTCCTCAATGTGTTGGTAAAATTTACCAATTATTGGATCCCCCTTCTGAGCGGTAATCAAATCAGCATCAGGGGTCTCCTTACTCCATTGTGCAATTGAAAGATCATTGTGAGCATTTGTCTGGGACCTAGTGATAGCAGTGACCTGGATTTCCCCCAACAGGGACTCAATCTCAATTAGATCCCCTTGGATGGCCCCGGTTTTGGCCAGCTGATCAGCTAAGTCATTTCCAGTTTTGTCTGGTCCCTCTACTTTGGAATGACCCTTGATCTTTTTCCAATAGATGGTCATCTCATTCGAGGTGACCAGATCATCAATGTTTTGGATCAACTTCCCATGTTTCAAGGGTTTGTTGTTAGCACATAACATGCCTCTGGTTTTCCAATTAACCAGGTGCTCCACGAACCCGTTCCGTACATAATCAGAATCTGTGATTATGAACAGTTCGTGCAGTTGATGTTGGACAGCAGTGAGGATGGCCTGATGCACAGCCATCAATTCTGCCACCTGACTACTTCGGGGACCAATTTTGTATCCAGCGGAGGGTTCTGGGGACTCATTCACCCATGCATTCCCTACGCCGGCCACCAGTTCTTTCTCCCCGTTGTTGTCAACATGGTAAGAGCATCCATCCACATAGACAGTGGGCATTCCCTCACACTTGTCTTCTTCAAAGACTTTGTGTGGGGAATTAAGGTATGCCTCCATGTTGTCCTTGATTTTTAGACTTTCGTCCTCGAGACAGTTTTCTCTGGCACAATCATGCAAGTCAGCCAGACCTTGCGCGAGGGGACTCTTCTTGTTTTGGCCATATCTGACCTCCATAGGAAAGCCTTGCATTGACAGAATCCAGGAAGTAATTCGGGAATTACTCACATTTCCGGCCCGGATTCTGTCACTTTGGAAATATTGCAGGGGCTGGTGTGGAGTCTCCACTATGATGTGTTCCCCCTGGATAAACGGGCGGTAATTCTTCAATGCCCACACGGTTGCCAGGAGTGCCTTCTCACAATCATTGAATTTTTCCTCCACAGAGGATAAAGTTTTGCTCGCATAGGAAATTACCTTATTGACCTTGTCATGCTTTTGGTATAATACTGCCGTCAAGCACGTATTAGAGAACCCTGTCTCCAGGAAGAACTCCTTGTTTCTGACAGGGTAAGCTAGGCAAGGCGCTTGTGAGAGGCTTCTTTGAGTTGTCTTACCGCCTCGGCTTGTTCTGGACCCCATTCCCACTTGACCCCCCCTTCAGGAGATGAATCAGGGGTCTGGTGATCTCTGCGTAGCCCTCAATGAACTTTCTGCTGTAATTAGTCAGTCCAAGGAGGCTCCTTAGTTTCCGCAGAGTTGTGGGGTCTTTCAGTTTCTGAGGTGCTTCCACTTTCTTTTCCTGGGGACAGAGACCCTAAGGAGTAATCTCATGCCCCAAGAAATTAACTCGGGTTCTACACCACTGTGCTTTCTGAAAGGAAAGTTTTGCTCCGGCGGCCCTCAACTGGGTCAGAACATAACGGATCTCCGCTATGTGTTCCTCCACAGATGAACCTTTGATGAGGACATCATCTACATAAGCCAGGTTACCCCTTGCACCCAGGTCGGGCATGGCCTTATGTAGGAAAATGTTGAATTCATTGCCGGAGTTGAGGTATCCGAAGGGAGTCCGGGTCCATGTGTACTGCTGGCCCCCAAAGGTAAAAGCCAGTTTGTATTGGTCCTCCCTACTGACAGGCACGGTCCAGTATCCATTGGTCAGATCTATTGCTGTGAATACCTGTGACCCCTGAATCTGGGCCAGCCCTTGGTCAATGTAGGGCAGAGGCCATCGGGAAGTATGGACCCTTTTGTTGAGCTCCCTAAGGTCGGCGCATAGTCTCCACTGGCCGTTTGGCTTCAATATTCCCAGCACCGGATTATTGAAAGTGCTGTGGACTGGACGGATTATTCCCCAGGACTCTAGGTTCTTAATTATTTCAGTAAGGGACTCCATGGATGCGAGAGGCAAGCGATATTGCTTCACAAACACTGGAGTCATTCCAGGGTCCGTGGGAATTGTTGTGGTGTGGATGTCGGTGCGACCACAGTCATATGAGTCTACCGCAAAGACATCTTGGAAATCCAAGAAAACTTGTTTCAACTTTTGCTTCTGTTCCAGAGTCACACAGGCATCAGCTAGGTTGACTCTCTCTTCCACCATCTGCCTGAAGCCTGGAAAGACTTCTGGTTTGGCTATCTAAGCGGCCTCCTCCAGCTGGGTGGAGAAGTCCCTGGTCAGAGTGCTGATTTGGACTGGAGGCTTCAGGTGGGGAAGGCAGCCCTCATGGACCTGGAAAATCACCTCATCCCTCCTGAAGTCACAAGTCACATCTTCCTTACCGTAAGGGCAAGAAGTGTACACCAGGAAGTTCCCCCCATGCCGGGTGAAGATCCTGTCTCGTGTTGTTTTGTCATCACTGTCACTGTCAAAACAGTCCGTGAGGATTGGTCCTAACAGTTAATTTCCTAGATCAATGGAGAAATGTCGGTCATCAACCGCCATTCCAATAATGGTGCCTGCGGCTAGAGTAATACTCTTTAAGTCGCTGTTATCCACCTCTATTGGAATGGTGTCATGTTCTATGTTGACTAATGGAGTTGGGTTTACCTCCAACCCTTGCTGTTGGAGAGAAGCGTTTAGATGTATGTAAGCATCAGGGTTTTTCAAATGTTGTCCTCTTTTAACTTTCACTTCCAGGGAGAATTGTCGGGTCCTTTCTGGGATGGTGACTTCCTCTTTGATCTGAATTTCAACTGCATAAGATAGCAATTGAGCTGACCTAAATGCTTTTTCTGATCATCAAAGCTCATGGGATTATCCGCTAATCGGGACCAAGCTTTGAAGTTTATTAGGTCCAAACTAATGGCAAAGCGATTGAGAATGTCACTGCCTAAGTAAAAGGCGGCAGTGACGTCTCGCACGACCCAACAATTATGGACTATGCTCTTGTTGCCAATGGAGATTTTGAGCATACACCTGCTTGGCAGGAGATGTTTGGAATTAGGTGCTTCCAGGTCCATTTCCCATTTGTCTATCAGTATGAATGTGGGAATGGCTGGATCTTTGGGGAGTTGGCGGAACATGGCTTCGCTGATGAAGCTCTTACCGTTGTTCACACACACTCGAGCGAGAACAGAGTCCTTCCCATCATTTAACTGAACAGGGATGAACAACTGCTCTCCAATTTGCTGAATATCAGCCAGGCTCTGAGCTGATTTCACATCTTTCTGGACTATAGGAGTGGGAGTTTCTGATTGTGGATTAGTAAAGAATTTCAGGGTGTTTCCTTCCAGTGCGGAATACCACCTTAAACTGGAAGGAAGGTTGATTTTCAGAAATAGAGAGGACCCCCCATCACCAGTCTGTTGTCCTACTGCTATTACTGTCACGTCTGGAGTTTGGTTGTTCCGGAAGTGAAATTCTACTTGGTCAGATTTTTGTTCAATCATGTGGCAGGTGCCGTTTAAACCAACATGGTTAACACTCTGTTTTAATTTTATTGGTCGGCTAGTCTGGGTCCAGAGGACCTTGTTTACAAAATCTATTAGGCGTGACAACCTTCTCAGGAGGTCATTCCCTAGTAAACAAGGGGTGCCCTCTGGAGTCACTACTATGACCGGGTGTTTCACCTTGTGTCGCCCAATTTTAATGTCCAAGTCTGCAGTCCCCTCAATGGGAATTTCCTTCCCGTCAAAGTTCTGCAGTTGTCCAGGAAGAGAGGTGAGAGGAATACGGTAATTCTCCCCCCTTCCTGCATTTAGTTCATCAAAGGCCCTTGTGGACAGAAGGGTAGCTTGGGATCCAGTTTCCACCAGTGCCAACATTGTACCCTGCCCCTGTACTTGTACCGGGGCATAGTATCTTCCCTCCTTCTCCTCAAGGAGGCACAGATAATGCACATTTTTGGACAACTGGTGGGCTAATTTTCTGGTTTTGGACATTGCTAGCGAAGAGATTTGGGCAGAATTCTGTGGAGAGCCTTGGGAATCTGAAAGAAAAAGTTGGCAACTGGAGATCAGAGCCATTGTGGGTTCCCCTGGTTCCGGTTCTGGGCCGCCCCCCCTTTTTGGAGGCAGTCACCAGGATGGGTTTGAACCAGGCGATTTCGGTATTGTCGGTTCTGGGATGAGATGATGGGCGGCGGTAGCTCAGTCTCCACATCTCCCCAGCCTGAATTGGCATCCCTAGGGACCCATTTTTCTTGGGAGGAGTTCCCCCATCTCTAAAGGAGAAGATCCTTTCCCCAGGATCCTCTGAGGATCCCTCTCCCTCAAATTGGAAGACCTGTACCTCCTCCACAAAGTGGGTCTGTTTGGGTCCTTTGTTTCTCCTACCCCCCCTCTGCTCCTTGGGAGGCAGGCTTTCAGGGGCAGGAGATTTTGTTTCCGGTTCCTGGTTTTCCAGTGGCTGTTTACAAGTTGGGAAGGAAGCTTCCTCCAAGGCTTTACACCCCCCTTCCCCTTGTGCCTCCTCCCTGGGAACCGGTGGGTTATCGGGGTGCTGCCCCCGTCATTGTTCTGGAGCACCAGGTCCCGAGTTTGGGGCATTCTGCGGTGGCATGCTCATCTGAGGGTTCTGTTGAGCCCTCAGTATGTGACTCAGATCTCGTGCCATATTTTGGACCTGGCGCTCAAGTTGTGAAACCCGCTCAGGCTGATACGGGGCTCTATTTTCTCCCCTGGGCTGATCCCGGGAAGGGTAGCTATCCCTTCTCTGGTAGTACCCCTGGTTGGGAAGATTTTGGTACCCCTCCACCCTTGGCCTCCCCTCTCCCGAATTAGGTTGTCTGGGCTCAGGGAAATTGGGAAAGAAGGATGGATGATTTTGGGGGTGGAAATTGGGTGGATACCTGGGGAAAAAGTTCTGCCCAGGATTTGGAGAATTTCTGCCCTCCTGTAGGAAGTTGGGAGGGAAGTTCCCTGGGTTAGGTGCTTGGCCGGATCCCCCCCTTGGGCTGGAGGAGTCCACACATAACGCAGGATTGGTCGGTTTCCCTTATAGCGGGGACTTACATAGTCAGGGGAGCGGGGGACCCCATTTGTGGGACTACCTCCTCGACTCCCTGTCTGTGACTGGCCCGAGGACCTTCTGGGCTGTGAATTATTAGGTGCAGGTAGGTTTTTAGGCCCCCCCATCTCAAATCCAAAACGGGGGTGACCTTTACCTATGCCACCTTGGCAGCAGCAGGGGTGCTGTTGGTTTTGGGATTTTTCTGGGTATTGCTTTTATTTTCTATGGGCTTCTGCACTTCATAGATCCGGGTAGCCTGTTCAATGACCCAGTCTAAAGATCTTTTCTCGTGAAAATCTCTCACGAGCTGGGTCATTATATATTTGGGCAAGGCATGGAAAAATGTATTGACAAATTCTCTGCTGTCTGTGCGCACCCTTCTGGTGGTCTGCGCAAAGGCACGTTTCAGTTCTTACACGAATTCTTGTGGGGCCTGATCCTCCCCACATTGCAAATTGTAGGCTGCCTTGCGAGCCTCTTGAGGATTTCTGTGAACAGAAAAATGTTTCAAGATGGCCGCCTTATAGGTGGACCATCTTAAATGATTTTGGTCCTCCAGCCCCGCAAAGAAACTGGAGTATTCTGGTGAGAAGGTCCACTTTACATATTGAATACAGCTTTGGCTGTCCTTCAAATGGAAAGTCTCCATCATTTGCTCGTAAAGCTCAAAGTGTTCCCAAACAGAATACTTGGCGTTCTTGTGATAAGGCGTGATGACACTCCTTATTGCCTTTATTTGCTTCAATGGGTCCTTAAGCAAGGCCCTTTTTGCCTTATTGGCCTTTTTGGTTTGGGTAACCCTGGTCCATTCATCCTCTGACTCAGAGGCACTGCTCCCAGAGGTTCCTGTCTGATCTTCCACGTTTTCCCATATTCTGCGAGCCTGGGAATGGCTGGCAGAATGTGGGGACCTGGTCTCCTGTGTCCTGCGCCATTCAGAGGAGTCTTCATATTCCTCCTTGCTGCCAGGATTTGATGGGTACCCCCCCACTGACCTAACTGGGCAGAAGTTTTCAGGATGCCCTTAATGGGCCTATTCTCCTGGGGTTCCCCACTAAATTGCACTGTGCTTGGGTGCCCATACCCGGATGCCCGCCCATCCATTCCTGGGAGGTACTGGCCTATGAGCCCCATGCTTCTGGCTGGATAGTAATCTGCCATCCCTGTGGCCCGGTGCTCATGTGCGCCAGGGGACAAGGGGGTGGCAGAGTCCAGGGACTGAGAGAGATAAAGGCCTCTGGTACTAGGGCTCCTGAGGTTATGCTCAGGAGTTTCCCTTTCCCAGCGAACCTGGTCTCTATCCGCCCCTGCTCCCTGTTGCAATGCAAGAGCCTGCGCCTTCAGTTCCTCAGTTAAGGCCTTACTAGACTCTATCAGTCTCTCCTGCATCGCTACCTGTTGTTGGAGCCTATCATTGTGCTGGCAGAGAGCCTCATTCTCTCTATGCGTTTCCTGATTGGTCCTGGAGCACTGGGCCAGTCTTTGCTGCAGGAGGGTTACCTCCTGAGTCCCATCCCTATTGGCCTGCTCCTGTCTTGCCAGAGCCTCCTCCACCCCCCTGGTGTGCTCTAGCAAGTCCTGGTGTTCTTTTTGGAGGTCACCCAGTCCCTGGTGGGCCAGGTGATTTTCTTCCATTTTTCTTTTTAAGTGGCAGACTTCCTGGCCTAAGGTGTCC
Source organism: Ambystoma mexicanum (assembly GCF_040938575.1). Classification (NCBI taxonomy): domain Eukaryota; kingdom Metazoa; phylum Chordata; class Amphibia; order Caudata; family Ambystomatidae; genus Ambystoma; species Ambystoma mexicanum. The sequence goes on from NC_090930.1 coordinate 534,943,952, forward strand.
CTTTCCTGACTAAGAGTCTGCATCTGTGCCGTCAGGTCGTCCGTTTGCCTTTGGAAGGCACCAGCTTTCTGGCCCTCCTGATCAAACTCTGCCTGGGTATCCAGGTCTTTCAGGATCAGTTTATTGCTCTCCTCTTTCTCTCTGTCTAGTTGGATTTGCAGGGTGGCTACCTGCTCTGTGCATGCCCTGTTGAAATTGATCTGTTGCTCCAGCTTTTTCTGGCTCTGCAGTAGGGAGTCCAAACAGAAGGGAAGTCTTGGCGTTCCTTCTGCAAGGCCAGAATTCTGGTATCCTGGTCTGTCTTTTCCTGTTGCAGTCCATGTCCTCTTTTATTTTAATGATATACTGCCTACTATCATTTTCTGACTCCTGGCTCCTCTGCTGCCTCTGCTCAGAAGAGTCCAGATCAGATTGGGCCTTCTGTAATGCCAGCAGTTGCCTACTCGCCAGATCTTGGCCTTCAGCACATTTGTCCTGCATGGCTCCCATATGTGAATATAAATATGCCGCTACCCTGGCAATCTTGTTGTGCTCATCCTTGGCCTTAGGGGACATATATAGTTCACTCAGGGCCACATGTAAGGGACCCTGGTCTCTCCATATATCTGACCCTGTTTCAATGATCTGGGGTGCGATTGCCTGCAACCAGACCGTCTGGTCCTGATGAGTCCACTCACCTCTCACAAATAGCTTATGTAAGAAGTGCTCTCTGGCTATTTTCATATCTACCACGGTCGTCATTCTGGAATTTGAGTTCCTTCCTGATTTACAGAAGTTTGTATTTTATTTTTGCAAAACAGACCTTTTCCTTAGAGCGTTACTTTGAGGAGTGCTTTACAGCGTAACACAGCGTGGTGATCCGACCGGATATGTGTATCTGGTCAGCTGGCACACTGTATTAATCTGCACAAGTGATAGATCTAACCCAGACGTCCGGCTCGAGCCCCCAATTTGTAAGAGGATTCAATTCAACACTACAGCTAAGTCAATGCCTAGTCTGGGATACTAAATGGAAACCCTTATTGATATATCTTTATGTCCAGTTCATGAGTTCTGGATGACTACCCCTATATAACACCCCTCTCTTAGAATCCCCCTGACCCCACTGATCCAAGAAGTAGTTCTGTTTTGCAAGTTTAAAAGGTTTATTTGAGAATGTAAACAATATATATATATATCACACTTTATAATAAATTAATAATTGAATATCACACTTAATCTGAGCAGTAATCAATAATGGATAGTCTGGCACTAGCACACTTCTTTATAATCAATGATGAGTGGGTATAGGATGGATAAGATAGCAACAATACTTTTATGGTTTCAAATAGATGCAATGTGGAATGAAAATGCAGTACAGAAAATAACTTGATAGAATTTCAGCAAAAGACAATGTAATCACTTTCTTGGACAATTCACCCCCCCCCCCCTTTATGCAATGTAAGGAGATGAAGATGAGAGCACACAGTTCTTAGGAATGCAATCAAATAGAATTCAGTTCAATTCCCCCCCAGCAGCTTATACAACAGATAGGAGTTTTGAAACACAGGCAAAATGCTTTGAATATGGTGACAATGCGGTGAGAAATATGCTGAAAATGCTTTTAATTCCCTTCAGGAGGTTCAGGGTGAGTGGTATCTAGTTAATATTAGTTCAGGCTCACTCTAGCAATGATTCAGGGATGGTTCTTAAGAGGCAAACGAAATTTAGCAGTTCAGGCAAAAGCAGCTATCTTTTTACAAGTAAAGAAATCGGGCCAAATCGCAAATCGCGGCAAAATTCGCGAATGCGTGAATCGTGATTGCGGAGAAGGTATAAGGAGTAGGAAGTCGGTTCTTGGAGAGCTTAGATTCTAAGCTTTCAGAGGAAAGTTAAACCAAGTTCGTAGCCCAAACGGTTCCAGAGATACAGACGATTAAATAAAAGTAGTTCTTCGGATTTTAAGTAAACTCAAAATGACAGGTGACAGCTTTGCAGCTTCAGAATTGACAAGTGACAGTGTTGCAGCTTTACAAAATAACAAGTGACAACTTCTAGGAGGCAGTTCTGGTTAGATTAAAATAGTTTGGATTAGTTTATTTTAACTAAGAGATTGGTTCTGCACAGTTCTGCTAGGTACTCACAATATATTTTTGAAATAGGCCTCACCACAGATCTGGTCAGGTTTTGGACTGGACTCCGGTTCTGGTCTCGGCACTTCACAGTGATCTGGGTCAGCTCTGCTCTGCTGGTCTAGCCTCTCTGGATTCTGGATGTAACACTGCTTTCTGGGTACTGCTACAGGTTCTGGAGATTGATGGATTTGAAGTCTGGATCTCTGGATGTGAAGTCTTCGGTCAGCATGCTCCGCAGCAAATGGAATTGAATGTCTCTACCTGTCCCAGCAGTCTCTTTTTATATGTTTTGAAAGTGGGTGTGTGCCTGGTCCTAGCTAAGCCTGCCCCTTTCTACTTGTCATTGGCCCAATTCTCCCCTCTCCCATGATTGGGGGAAGGAAATGTGAGTCAGAGTGATGCTGTAGGTTTTATGGGTCAGAGGATCCTCCCCTGGTCAGTTTGCCCACAAATCTATATTTGATTCAAATACATATTGCACAGATACACAGTTGTTTAAAATTACATGCACCCATCACATATCACATGAGGTATACTCTGTTCAAACTCTGCTCTTCCTGAGGGCTTGCATTCAAAAATGGCAACTTATTTTCGATTTTAGTGGGTTATGCAACCTTGGTTCTTCATTAAAAGTTATACACATATACACAGGCTGTCAATACCTACTCCAGTAAATTCCCATATCTCTAGCTTAAACACAGAGTATGTGGTGTCAATAAATAGCGGGGTTTTGCCCCAGAACATCACACAAATTGGAGTTTGGGCTTGAATCGAAGGTACATTTTTTTAAATTAAGGCTCTCAAAGTTATACATTCCTGTCATTTGATTACAAAGAGTTATCAGTGTTTCCGTAAAATATATATTTTGCTTTCAATTCAGTTCTCAGAGTGTTGGAGTCCGCCTCCAAGACTTGGGTGGGTCAGTGATCACATGTGTCTTCTGCTGGGAGCTCTTTGTGTACAGTCAACATCAGCATATTCTATTCAAGTGCAAGAGCCTATTGTGTGGTCTCCAGGAGGCTTAGGTCAGCAGACCAGGGGGTCACTTTGCATTTGGTTATTATGACCATGTGATATCCTGGGCTGTGGTGTGAATCTCTTGAGGTGAGAGGGTTTCCCAGGCTTCTGGCCTCTGGGAACAGCAGGTGGCTAATTTTTGATTAAAATGCAGCCTTTGAAGTCAGCTGAGTCAAATTCCTTTGTCAGCAACTGCACTCAGTTCTCCTGTCAGAGTTTAGACCGCTAGCGCCGCCTTGAGGATTTTGTTGGTACTGCATCCATTTTTGGGATCTTTCTTGGATTAATGCATTCCAAACAGGAATGGTTCTTACATGGTAGTAAATAATCCTTGCTTAACATTGTTTTGATGGGGCTCCTTACAGTAAAATGGTTATGTGGAACCCCACAAAAGGGTTGAATCTTTAAAGTGGTCCGATGAGCCACGATTTCAGCAACTTTTTGACATCAGTAACAGTGGATTTTGTTAACAAAGATCTTTCTTTACACTGGTGGGTGGCAAGTTAGGTAACCATTTTGGTGTGCGCACAAACTGCGTGGTTCTCCTGGATTCTGGCGCACATGTGGGCTTTTTGGTCATCTTGGATTTTCTAAGCCCACAGCACCAAATGTTCCCGCATGATAGCTCAAACGTGGGTCAGGACACCCAACAAGGGAACTCTGTCCCCTGCACACTGTCACAGGCTTAAACACTTACACAAAGACATGTTATCATAACTTTTAGACAGGTATTCTAAAGTTACTCAACTCATACACAACCTGACTAAAACTGACTTTTAAGTTCTTGGCTTTCTTTAAGCCTGTGACAGTGTGCAGGGGACGGGAGTTACCTTATCTTGGGATCTTTATGTTTGGCTCACTGTCCTTGTTGTAGTAATAACATTCTTTGGGGCCCACTAGCCATGGCCTTCTGTCATTGTCCATGTTTCACCAATATCTTCCTTTGGGTCCACTAGTCATGACCAGTGGCTAAGGCCTTGGGCCATGGACACTGTATATTTTGCACTAAAAGGTTTCGTTGGTAGCCATAGCCACTAATTAAATCACTGATGACATCTCTCATGGCATCACTGATGACGTCACTAATGGCATGCTACAACAATAGTTTGCTTTGGGGCTCACTATCCACGGCCTTTGGCTATGGCGACTGTACATTTTGCACCAATAGGTTTCTTTGGGGGCCACTAGCCTTAGCCTTTGGCCATGGCCACTAGCCACAGCCAGTGTTCATGGCCTTTGGCCTTGGCCACTGTCCATGTTGCACCAATAGCCTTCTATGGGGCCCACTAGCCATGGCACTGTATGTATTGCAACATTACATTTCTTTGGTCATGCCCAGTGGCCACCACCTTTGGTCATGGCCACTGTACATGTTGCACCAATAGCTTTCTTTGGTAGCCATAGCCACTAATTACATCACACATTATATCACTGATGACATCTCTGATGGCATCACTGATGACATCACTTATATTCGTGGTTTGATTAATTGGATTTTGAAAGATGACAACTCTGTTTTGTTACATAACATTATGCACTAGTTCATACTTACACAATACATTCAATTCTTCCCTTTTTCCTTTAGATGTAGTGTACAGTGCACAATTGTAGGTGCATACAGCGATTATTACAATGAAGACTAGTATATGTGTACTTTGGAAGGTAATCTGTTACATTGGTATACAAAATTCATAATATATTCTCCAAAGAAATGACTCAAAATATTAGTAACACAATTGCCATATCTATAATAAATATTTACTTAATAATCTTCATGTTTTTTCTACAAATGTAATTATGCAGTAGAAGTAGCTGATTTATTTTTCTACATTAACCAAACTTTGATTTCTTAGATTTCATACTATTACAATGCACACGGGCACACACTTTATATTTTTTTTTTATAAAAACTTGTCATTTAGAAAATAATGTGTTCATGTAATCTTATTACAGTAAGGAGAATAGCATATTTAAATATGCACATTTATATTTTCATAACACTTACTATTAAACATGTTTCTACTTCTATCTTTTCTTACATTTTTTAACTACTACATACACTATTATATTATCTTTAAAATACCAGAAAAAAGATTTACCTGAATCAGCTACTTTCTATGCAATTATAATTTGTAGTTGCTGACTAATACTTGAAATTCAAACCATTTGTATAATGTTAAATATTTCTATTTTACATTTTATAAGTACCATAAATGAAGGCTCCACACGTAATTATATGATACTTCTGTATCAGTGTGTTGTTCCATGGTATGTTGTTATTATTGTGAAGTGTAATAAAATAAAATGTGTATCAAAAATGCTGACCCAAGAACTTCTAACGTGTATGATCAATAATGTCATGTATTATGTAATTATTGATCTCATCAGTGATGTCTTATTTGATGACATCATTAAAGCCATCAGTGATGCCATGTGTGATGTAATTAGTGATGTCAGCAGTCATTTCCCCATTGTGGGTAAACGCTACTCAACAGGGGCCGCATAGTTAAAGTGCACTTACTTGAAATGCGAGTGCTCAATTTTAGGGGCTTTGTTGCATTAAATCTGATCACCTTAACTCTCTCTTAATCAATGTGTTTTCACTGAATTTCAGAGTTTTTGTTATACCATTGTTTCCTCAAGGCCCACTAGCCATGTCCTTCATCCGTGGTGACTGCACATGTGGTACCAATAGTTTCCTTTTGGGCCCATAATCCCAGGCCTTCAGCCATGGCCAGTTGCCACGGCTGAATATGTTGCATAGTTTTTTTGAGGTCTCACTAGCTATGGCCTTCGGCTGTGGCCTCTGTAAGTGTTGCACCAATAGCATTCAATTGGTGTCCCTAGTCATGGACACTGGCCATTTCAAAACATTATTTGTTACCAAGCACCCGTTGCCCCCTACCCAGTAGATGTAGGCACTGTACATGTTAAACCTTTTTTTCTAACTCCCTATTCCTGCAATAATTTCACAGTAATCATTTCCAATAACAGAAATTCCTGTGGTAGATGATGGTTCAAACAATCACGCAACAACAGGAAAAATGGCTCTGAATTAAAAAGTATTCCATATCCTCAAAGGCACTCAACATGTGCCCCCCTTCTATTTGCCAGGTACTCTCCGGAATCCGTATAATTGTTCAAATTTATTCAACCGAATGGGAGATTTGATCGAATTTTGACTATACAGAAATTTCATATAGCTGGAAATTTCGATCAAGTCTCCCATTCATAGCCATTACAGTGAACAAGGAGAGTGGGGTTTGCGGGGGTGTCCCTCACACCCTTCTTAATTGTAATGGCTTTGGGGTAGTGGGGGTGTCCCCCACTTCCTGAAAAATATAGATGTTAAAAAAAGAAAAATGATCCTGCAGCGCCGGTTCCCGATCATGGAAGTGGAGGGAACAGGCATCGCAGGGACACAGGGTGTCAGCGCCACACAGCAAAGTGTGTCGCCAAGTAAGGGGATGGGTGGGAGCGGATTGTCAGAAAGAGGGAGAGAAAAGCAAGAAGTCATTTTGGGTAAAATAACTTTAGTTTTTTTATCCTTTGGAAATTTCTAATTCGTTTAATTTGTGCATTCCCTCCCTCCACTCAATTGCTTTTTACCTCGCTAATCCTCTCCCATTACCCACTATCACTCATCGCTTCATGTGACGCAAAACAAATTCTGAGCATGTTTTATGATGTTGTTGCAGTAATCTCGTGAGTTTCATGCGGTCTTCTCCAGATAAACCAAAAAGTTCTACCTGTAACTGGCCCCCCAACCCACCCCCAGATCCCCACCTTCACATGGTGTCTTCTTGGTCAGTCCGGGCCTCTATCCTGATGTGGTTGCTATTGCTATTGCTTGTTAATGGTTTAGTCCCCCTTAATTTTCCCATAGACGAAAATGTTGAATTTTTGGTTGAGCGCATAGTGAAAACCATTGGATGGAGTTGGACCAGGCATGAAACAACTTGGGCACGAAGCGTTGACTCGATTTCCTGAGGGGTCTCAGGCTGTTCAATCCCTTAGTTCTTTAAATATTTAACGGAGAAGGGGGTGCCCCCTTCTGCCAACATTATAGTGATATCTCCAATGGTGCTTTGCAGCAGAGAAGCTTTTCAGAAATGAAAAAGCTGCCATGTTTTTTGCCCAATGAAAGAGATATTCGTGAATATTTGGGTAGTACTCAGGGTTATCCGAACACGAAAATTGGAAAAAATGCCATTTGAGGAAGGAGAAAGGATGGAATGGCATCAAGCTAGAGGTGAGGACATCATGTGAAATTGGGGCTTTAGGGGTGCACTGGGTATCAGGTTCAGAGTTCAAATGTTTTTGCATATTCAAGGTTATTTTTTCATATCTAAAGTGATTTTTGCACAGTCAGGGTTTTGTATGTACACCTCATGTATAATAATTACTGATATTTTTTAGATATCCGGGGTTATTTGTAGTCCATTGTTAATACAACCACAGTTACGGGGAGAAAGTTTAAAAATAAAAAGGGAGAGTTAAAGAAATTTGATTCATACAAGAAAAAGTGGAATTTAGAGCTACAGTGAGGTGTGGGGTAAACTATTGGGGCAACATGTCAAGGGGTGCAATGTGGCCATGGCCAGTGAGCATGAAGGAAACATATTGGGGAACATGCACATTGGACATCGCTGAAGGCCTTGGCTAGTGGCCCGATAGTGTTTCAAAATACACAGTAGGCATGACTGAAGGCCCTGGGTCGTGGGCCCAAAAGACAAGTTTAGTAGCCATGGCTGAAGGCCATGGCCTCCTAGTGGGTGCAAAACAAACACATTGGGGGAACATGTAAAGTGGACACGGCCATGGTTGGTGATCCGGTAGTGTTTTAAAATATACAGTGAGCAGGGCTGAAGGCCCTGGTTTGTGGGCCCGAAATACATGTTGTAAGTGACTTCAATCCAGCATTCCAACTAAGTCAATGCCTAGTCTGGGATGCCCAATGGAAACCCTTATTTATATATTTTTATGTCAAAATTCTTTAAATCTGGAGGATGAACCCTTATATAACGCCCCTCTCTTTGGAGCTCCCCGACCTCACTGAGCCAAGAAGTAGGTTTGTTTTGAAAATTAAAAGGTTTATTTTAAGAATTGAAAAATATATATATCACACTTTTATGAATATGACTAATATCTGAATAGCAGACTTATGAATTTGTACAGTGATCAGCAATGGGTAATATTACACTATCAACAATCTCTTTAATCAGTTAGGAGTAGGAATAGAAAGGATAAGGTAGCAGAGAATACTTTTTATGATTCAAGGAAATGCAATGATTGGAAAGAATGCAACACAGAAATAAACTTGATATGATTTCAATCAAAAGATAATATGATCACGTTTTCCCCTGTCATACTCACTCCCCCCACTATGCAATATGAAGAGATGGAAATGAGGGCACACAGGTTTCAGGAATACAATCAATAATGCAGTTCAATCCCAGTTCCCCCAGCAAGCTTAGAGAAAACAGGTATGATTTTAAACACAGGACAAAATGCTTTTGTATGTGATTGCAGTGAATGGGAACATATTCTGAAATGATTTTAATTCACTAAAGGAGATTCAGGATAAGTGAGAGTTACTTTGGATTGGTTCAGGTCAACACTAGCAATGTTTTATGAATGATTATCAGATTGAAAACGAAATTCGGCAGTTGCAAAAAAGAAACAGCTATTCTGACATGTGGTGAAATTTAACCAAAATGCAATTTGCTGCAACTTTTCCGTGTGCATGAAACGTGATTATGGAAAAACTATAAGGAATTGGAATATCGTGTTGGGTTTGTTGGAAAGCTTAGGATCTTAGCTTCAAAGTGACAGTTCAATTTCAGTTCTAGGACGTGTAGTACAAAAGTTACAGAGGTTTTTGTGAAGGTTGATTTTTCAGAAATAAAGTCAAGATTTCAAAAAAGATGCTCTTTAAAGATTTACCAACAAGGATAGGCTTATACTAAGGAGCTATGAAGATGCAAGACTCTCAACAGGCAGCCACCAGAACAGCGGCACCTTGTCCTGATCTCTGTCCGTCAAAACACTTGTCCCTCTTCAGAAAATATCAGCGCAAAGATGATTATTGCTACAATTATCAAGAATTATGTGGAGGAGAGAATAATTAAGGATAGACAACAGAGGTTCTGTAATGCAGTTCTGGACAAATTGAAATGGATGGAATAGTATTACTTTAAGCTAGGAGATTGGTTATGGACAGTTCTAGACTAGATACTCACTCCTATGGCTTTGGAATGGAGTGGGCCCCGTCAAAGATCTGGTCAAGGGTTTGGCTGGGATTCTCTCGCCACCGGACAGGTCTCAGTTCTGCTCTCAGCACTGCACTGCAGTCTGCGCGGTCTCTTGGACTGGATCTGACGGGTTCTGGATACAGCTCTGCTTTCTGGGTCTGAATCTTGGTTCTAGCAAAGGGTTCTTGGCTAGAATAGCAAAACAGCAAAGCCCGGCTGTTGAATGTGAGAGCCCCTTGGAAGTTCAGGGGTTAGAATCAGGTTGCTAGATTCTGCAGGCCTACTGAGAAGGGTTCAGCTTTTGGTTTAGGCCTCTCTTCTTCAAAGTTCTAGAGTTGGTTCTAGAGTTTGGTTCTGGATCTATGTCTGGAGCTCTGTCTGGATCTTCTTGTCGGGTGCTTCGCCAAGAAATCAGTTGAGTAGTGGAAAAGTGTGTGTCCTGTCTGTCCTCAGCATTCCCTATTTATGTATTTCCAAAGTGGGTGGGGAGGCTGATTCTACAATGCCAACCCTCTAAGGATCTGACAGGTCATAGGATTCCCTGTCTCCTAATTGGAGAAAGGATCAGCGTGTCATCCTGTGTCATTTTTATGGCTTAGGGGAAAACCCTCCCCTTTGCCTTTGTACAGAGTATCTTATTTTTCTTAAAACACATATTTACAATATACACAACTTGTTAATACTACATAAATCACATGACAGATTAACTAAGGTACATTTCTGTTCAACTCTCATCTTCCTAAGAGCTTCGGTTCAGAAATTACCACTTTTTGCGCTTTGGTGGGTTTGTCAATATTATTTCTCCACCAATATTTAGACATGCATGCACACCCCATCTGAGCACAATTCTGTAATTTTTCCGGTTCCTGGCATAAACACAGTAGCTACAATATGAATCATTCTGGGGTTTGGTATCAGAGCATCGTACGGAGTCCAGCTTAGTCTTCAACTGTGAGCGAATTTTTCATTTTAACAATCTCAAGGTTTCACATTTTTGTCAGTTTGTTACAATATTTTATAAGCATTTTTCTAAAACATACATTTGCTGTGCTTTCTGAATCCACACAATGGTTTGTCTCCACCTCCAAGGTCTGGGCTGACTCAGAGGTCACATGTCTCTCCTTCCTGCCAGCAGTTTGTTGTCAGTCACACCCGAATTTTCTATTCAGCCCACGGATTCCTTTGTCTGCACTGAGAGCAACGGACCAGGGTGCCCCTCCTAGTTCCTATTCACAATAGCCTGTCAATCTCTTAGCCAAGGGCATGCGGAAGTCTCCGTTGTCCAGGGAGAAGGTGTGGAATTCATTTGAACACAGTGTGGGAAACTTTAACTCTTAACTCAATTTATAAAAATTGTCTTTTCTTATAATATAACTCACATTTTTAACACATACATTAAACAATTTCTTGCTTCAAGCCTTTTCAGAATATGGTTTTAAATTGTATCCACCTCTTAGGCTTCTGATAGCAAGTCTTTCTTTGGCATAGTTTGAGTTCCATGTTCAACTTTACCCAAAATGGTTTTAAAACGCCGGCTTCTGGTAGAGGTGAGTAACGGTATTACACCCATTTTTGACAGATTTCTTCCAGCAAGCAATCCTCAAAAGTATACTTTGTTCAGATATAGATACACTTCTGTGGACCTTATATTTATGTAGATTCCACAAGGAGAATGATGTTGACCACCCAACAAGGAGGTTGGATCTTTTTGGGTAGTTTGTAAGCCATGATGTCTACAAATTTGACACCAAATAAAAATGGATTTTTGAAACCAGCCCTGTTTCTTTTGCAACGATTTTGCTCTGTGAGCAGCCAAATGATGGATTTTGGCAGTGGTCTCCTGTGTTACCACTGACATAGGCAAAAGTAGATGGTGGCCTATTTTGCAGGTTTTCACTGTGCACTTCCTGGTGATTTCTGGCGAGCAGTATGCTTTCCGGTGGCCATTATGATGTTTCTACTGCCAGCAATGCACAGTGATGTTGCAGGGCTTGGATTAGTGGGTTAAGACATCCCACAATGTATACCGGCCACAGATTGATTTTGCATTCACAGGCTCTCTGTGATTCATTGTCAACCTATTTCACAGAGAAAACTGTTACCATTAGGATGGCTGGTTCTGAAGTAGTGTCTTCTACACATTCGTGGTCTAGATTTCCCTCCTTTGTTCCAACTGATTGTGGCTGCGACTAATAAAATGATCCCGGTTGAACCCGGGCCGTGGTGGTTGACTGGACGCCTTCCTTTTCATCTCAATCATTTTTATTTCTACTTTTACTTGTGTTACAGTTATTATTTTCATTATTTATTTGAACTGGGCTTTGTTCCTTGTATGCTGCTTAGTACGTCTGGAGGTTGCTTGGCCTCCTGTAGTGCATCAGAGTCTCATACTCGGTAGGTGCTGGTTTTATTTGTTTCTTTCTGCATGCATCGCACACAGTCTGTCCTCTCTGCCAATTAGACAGGAGCTGACGGATTGGCCACTGTGGCTCTTTATCTTCTGTAGTCACCGTTCCAGGGAAATCCAACAGGTATGGCTGTGCGGCCTCTTGTGCATTATTTACTTTAGCTTTATTTAAGTTTTCTTTGATTTGGTTATTCTTAATTTCCTTTTAGGCATCAAGTTGATCCCGGGCCATGGTGGATGACTGAGCGACTTCCTTTTTATCTCACGCATTTTTATTTCTATTTTTACCTATGTTACTGGTATTATTTTAATTTTTTATTTTAACTGGGTCTTTGTTCCTTGTATGCCACTTAGTACGTCAGCAGGTTACCTGGCATCCTGCAGTGGGCCGAGGTCTCGTACCCCGTAGATGCTGGTTTTATTTGTTTCTTTCTGCACTCATGCTTCATGCATAGTCTGTCCTGTCAGCCCATTAGGTAGGAGCTGACGGATTGGCTGTGGCTCTTTAGCTTCTACAGTTACCGTTCCATGGGAATCCAACAGGTACGGCTGTGCATTATTTACTTTAGCTTTGCATTTTCTTTGCTTTGGCTATTCTTAATTTCCTTTTAGACATCGAGGTTGATCCTGGGCCGTGGTGGTTGACTGGATGCATTCCTTTTCATCTCACGCATTTCTATTTCTATTTTTACTTGTTTTACACTTAATATTTTGATTATTTCTTTGAACTGAGTCTTTGTTCCCTATATGCTGCTTAGTATCACTGGAGGTTGCCTGGCCTCCTGTCGTAAATGGTGGTCTCGTAGCCAGCAGATGCTCGTTTTATTTGTTTCTTTCTGTGCTCACGTATCGTGCACGGTTGGTCCTCCCTCCCCATTGGAAGGAGCTGACAGATTGGCTCTGGTGATATCATGTGTGTTTAGAGATGTACAGATATCCGGAAGTGCAGCGGAAGAGTGTGGTGAGCGTGCACCTCCAGAGGAGAAGTCGCGTCTAAGTGAAGCCTGCCTGTGTCCGTCCGGGCATCAGACTGCCCTTGGTCAAGGTGCAGCAGTACTGCAGATGCCTCTCTGCCCTCTGTTGTGCCGGGTCCACTGACACGCAATGACATACTTCGATTGGCTCCTCTTAATACACTACTGCCAAGCAGTTTTAATTCCCCATCTGTGGTAATTTCGACTCAGGTTCTGTCTCTGATGACTACTTTGCAATGCTTGCTTTTAAATGCACGCTCCCTAGCTGCCCATGCAACTTCAAGCTTTGACCTTCTGCAGGATTATTCCCCGGATCTGATATGCGTAACTGAAACCTGGCCTTCAGCTACATCTGGATATGACATTCTCCAGGAATTATCAAACTTATGTTCATCCTGGGGGTGCCAGTGCCCTTATATTTAAATCTTCATTTGCGAGTACCACAATGCCACTTTCACATGCTATCACAATGGAAGTCTTGTGGGTTTGCCACTCACTTTTGTCTTTGGTCACAATTTATATTCTGGTTGTTTACTGGCCTCCACGCTCAGACTTCATATTTGTAGAGTCCTTTGTAGTCTTCGCTGCCAGCCTTCAGGAGCATTATACTAACTTAGTGCTGGTTGGGGATTTCAATTTTAAACCTAATGATCCTGATGACCCGCCAGCTTATCTTTTGATTTCCACCATGAGTGACTTGGGACTGTCACAACTCGTGACTGAACTTACACACCAGCTAGGCAATACACCTTATCTCATCTTAACTCCAGTAGCAGGTACGGCTATTGTCCCTGTGTTCCATGTTACATGGTCAGACCATTTTATTATTCCTTTCACTGTTGAAGTTAAGTCCCATTGTCCTAAACCTTGTCCTCACATTGCCCTTAGGCACAATTGGCTCTCTGTTAACAGCACTGATATTTTGACTCATATTAGTGCATTGCCCCAAGTCGTTGATCTCCTAACCTTGCCCACAAATTCTCACTTCCACTGCAGACTCCCTGGTTCCACTGAAGAACTTTAAGACTCATGGTCGGCCATAGAGTCTTGGTTCAATGAAGATCCTTGGCTTCTGCGACTTAAGCGTCGACAAGCTGAGCATAATGGCACTCTTCTTATCGCCTGACTGATAAAACCCACCAGTGTGAAATCGTAGCTGCTTATGGATGCTGTTCTTTTAGATATACTAAAGATTATCATGCTGGCTACTGCCCCCATAGTTAGTCAAGCAGTTAACCACTCATGCTCTTCTGGTTTGATCCCCCTAGCGCTGAAACGTGCCTTCGTCATCCCACTTCTAAAGAAGCCTTCTTTAGATCCATCTATTCTGGCAACTTTTTGCGCTATATCCCTCCCCTCCTGCCTTTGCTTATGAAACTTATTGAGTCATTGATTACCCCTCTGGCCGGTCCATTTTTTTGATCAATGCCAGTCAGACTTTTACCCGGTGTGCAGTACTGAGAGTGTGTTTGTCTCTATGGTTGATGATTTGGTCCATCTATTTGATTAGGGTGTTGTGGGTGCACTGATTCTTTTAGATCTTTCAGCTGCATTTGACACCATTGACTGACCACGCCATTCATTCATCAAGCGAGGGCAGGTATTTCTGGCTCAGTCTTTACCTGGTTTTACTCTTTTCTAACTGGCCAAGCTCAATCTCTTTCTTTGTCATCTCATCGATCCACCCCAATCCCGTTAACACGCAGGATTTCTCAAGGCTCTGCCTTATCCCTGAACCTGTTTAATGTTACATTCAGCCTCTGGTCAAACACATTCACTCCCATTGCCTTCCCTGCTACTCCTACGCTGATGATACGCAGATCTTTGTTCGATTAAATCTTTTTAGCAATGATGCAGCGGCCCAGCTGAAGTGTTGCTTGGTGGTGGTGGGATGCTGGATGAGTGACAATTGGCTCAAGCTGGATTGGAACAAAACGGAGGTGATTGTGATTGGCCCCCGTTCGGCGGTTTCATTCTGCTTTCTGGCCTTCGATGATCAGCCCCTTTCAGTCCCAGTCCCTGTTGTTAAGGATCTGGCTGCGAAGCTGTCTTCATCTTTATAGCTTGCAGCCCAGACTAGTACAGCTTGCCAGTCCGGTCATTTCCAACTTAAAATACTACAGAAATTCCTTCATTTTCTTCCATCCCATCTGCGTGCTCCCGTTGTTGCTTCTTTGATTCTCAGTATAATTAACTGCTGCAACTCCCTATGCTTAGCCCAGCCAAGGTATTAGATCAGTCATCTTCAAATTTTGCAGAACTCAGCCACCTGAATATCCATGGTTACTCCTTTCAGAGCTTACATTTCTCTGGTTCTCCACTCCTTACGGTGGCTTCCGGTTTGCAAACGAGTTCAATTCATATCTGTGTGCATTGTACATTGTGTGTTTTTTTAGCAAAGGCGCAGAATAACTTCAACCTAAATTCCACCTCTATGTTCCTCAGTGACCTCTACGTTCACATAATGCTTTTTTATCCAGGTACCACGTTTCAAGCCCTCCCAGGTTGGAGGCCATGCTTTCTCACTATCTGCAGCTAAACTCTGGAATGCTCTTCCTCGTGCCTTCCATGCTATTGACAATCATCTCCTGTTCGTCAATCATTAAAAACCCTTCTCTTATAGGACTGTTGCTGTGCTTGTTTCTCCCTTCATTCATAGCTTGCCTGTTTGAAACTTCTAGTGCCAGGATGCCCCTCGGCGAATGTTGCGCTTTGCAACAACTATAACATTACATAACTAACACTTTAAATTGTTATGTATTGTTCATCAGGCTTTTTATGGCTGGGGCGCAGAATACCTTCAATTTAAATTCCGCCATTTTGTTCACTCATGTGTGTTTCACTTTCAAGACGCTTGTCTTGTTCATGTTCACTGATTTAAATGTTCCTGGATTGGAGGACATTCTTTTTCTGTGGTGGCAGCTGTACTATGGAATCACTGTCCGTGCTCGCTCCTGGTTATTTAAAACCATCTAATTTTTAGACGCAACTTGGAAATGTAACATTTTTAGGTCAGTGGAGTTTGTAGTCTGGTTGTTCTGTGTAGGTTCACTTATAGTACCAAGATGCCTTGTTGGTGTAAGCAGCTCTTTAGAAATAACCATAACCTAACAGGGCCAAAGGCTGTGGGCACCTTATTGAGGAATGGCAGTGACCACTGGCCCTTGCCGAAGGCCCTGGCTAGAGGGCTTGACAGACATCTATAGTGGGCACAGCTGAAGGCTGTGGGCCCCTACTGAGTTGCAAAAAACATATTGGGGGATCATGTACAGTGGACATGACCAAAGGCCGTGGCCACTGGCCATTGCTGCCAAAGGCCATAGCTAGTGGCCCACTAGTGTTTTAAAATATACAGTGGGCACAGCTCACTGGCCAGGGCTGAAAGCCATGACTAGTGGGTACAAAAGACTTGTACAGTGGCCAGGGCCAAAGGCCATGGCCATCTAGTGGGTCCACTAGGACCCGGTAGTGACCCGGTAGTGTTTTAAAATATACAGTGGGTATGGCCAAAGGTTGTGCTCACTGGTCCTGGCTAATGGGCTCGAAAGGCATGTATAGGGGCCATGGCCGAAGGGCCACATAGTGGGTCCAAAAGAAACATATTGGGGGAACATGTACAGTGGACATGGCCAAATGCCATGGCCGCTGGTGATTTGTGGCCCTTAAGAAAACAATGGTATAACAAAATCCTTCAAATTCACTGACGAATCCTTAGTCAAGGTGCAGTTGTTGCACAGATTTAATGCGACAAAACCCCTGAAATTCAGCAGATGTGGGAAGTCATGACCAGCTTAACATGTCACGTTCCTGTTGTAGACCCCATGAGCACATACATATTATATGATATGATATGGCATTTATAACGCGCCTATACACAAGTGTTTCAAGGTGCGATATAAGCGAAGTGATTCACAATGACATACAACATGTCATAATGGGGGACATGGCACTATGGGGCACATCAAGGGGAGTGTGCCAAGTTAAGCTGGTCATAACTTCAACAGATCCACTGAATTTCAAGGATTTTGTTGCGTTAGATCTGCACAACTTGACTGCACTTAACTAAGGTTTTTTTCAGTGAATATAGATATTGACAGATGTTTAGGCAACTTGATGTATAGCTACATAGATAGGAAAAATGGATAAACAGATATATGTAGGATAGACTGATATAGATAGACAGATAGATATGTATGCAATTTCTCCCACTATCGGACTGTAAAGAAGAAACAGTTAACCCCGTCACGCATGCATTGCATGTTTGAATACATTAAAACAATCGGGCCATTTGCTGTGTCTGAAACGTACATGCCTTGATGCAGAATTTATTATCTGTATCATGTCTCCGTGAAAGTTGCACGAGCTTAAGCGCGTCCTGCTGTCTTGTTGTTCGACATCCAGCACTGCCCATCTGCCTATTGATTGGTGGGGAAATCCAAATGGGAATTTCAGCTCATTAATCATGTCACATCACAGGGATTAGGACACACAAATCCTGCATGCGTCACAGCAGACATTCGCTGCCCCACATAACAAGAGAGAAAGAGATTGTGAGAAGCGAGCACTGTGCTTGCCCACTAATTAAAGGTCGTCTAGTGTAAATTGTACACAAGAACCAAAGACAATTACTTTTGGTTCTGCACAGGCCTGCAACATATTCACAGGAATCTGTTCTAAAAATACGCAATCTTCATTTTGCTCACTTTAACTTTATGTGCTTTAAATTGTTTGCTTTTTCCATAATGGCGGGGTTTTTTTTGGGGAGGGGGTGGGGGGAGGTCGGGACTCCATTTTTTCCCCTTGCGCGCCGTAAGAAAAAAAACAATATTTTAAAGAAGGAGAGCTACAGCAAAAACAGCAATTTTGAACATAAATCAAGTTTGAATGCTATGCGTGCCTGGAAAATCTTGGCAATCAGTAGTTTGCTAAGGTCTCCCCACGGAAGGCATTCATTTTTACAATGCGCAGCCCTGGCGCGCAGAGCGGCTAAAGATGAAAACAAACGGCTGCAAAGAGATAGCGGCCACTTTTGATGGGTGTCGCAGATATAACAATGCGCGCCGTTGTTCAGTAGTTCCACACATATACCGGGAGAGCGGTTGTGTAATTTTCAGCTCACATCACGTTGAAGGACTGCATTGAATTGGTTGTACTCTGCGTAACCGTGTCACCGTGTAATGTGGCCTGATAAGTTCAGATTTCTCGAGTGTTCTGTGCACGGCCTGCGGAGGCCACGCCCCCTCATCCCACCTCATTGGGCCGGGTACGAGCTGGAAGCGCCAGTCTCTTCCAATAAAGACATAGGTTCATCACTCAAAAATTCATATTGCGGGCATGGCTGGCATCCAAAAATGCGAGTGTCATCTCAAACGCACTGTAATCCTCATAATAAACCCAGCAGCTGCCCTCGTCACCCAGCCAAATAACAGGCCTTCTCCCCGCCCACCCCCCAGTTGTCCACGTCTTGTTACCAATGTACAGCTATTTAAAAATGTCTCCCTGTCAGTGCACTCGTGTGTGAAGTTTAAAGCAGTACATTGCCTGGAATGCGGTCGATGTATTGATTAAACAGCAGAGAGATAGATAATCGTTTTTGGAATTGTCCATGCACTATGTGATCGGGTCACATTAGATGAGTCATCTACGGAGCTTGGGGGGCGTACTGGGGGCCCAAGATCCCGACAAGCACCAGGATGTGTGCACCCCAGAGTCCATCCCTACTATCCAACCACTTTTGCCCTGCAGAAACCAGGGAAGATAAAGCAAAGACTGAATGTTTGTCACCACACTTTTCCAGACAACCACATATCAATTGAACAATTACCATACTTGCCAACATTCTGTGACCAAAAAGATGTAGGATTTTTAAAGTTTCAAAAATTAATAATTCCCATAACAATGACATTGCGGGAAAATACATAAGATACATTGTTGGCACCATTGAAGTATTCTAAAATACACAACCCATCAAACAGCAAAATATGGAAAGATGTTCAAATTTTGAAAATTTATAATTCTGAATGGTAACTTAAAACCAAATTCAATTACCTAACTTCACAGAAGGTAATTACACAGAGCTGGTGGGCAACGTTTGCCTCTGCTCTGTAGCAGCAGCCCAGGCAGTACATATTTATTGCAAGTTGAACACTGAATGACATGGTGACTGATACCCCCCTTAGTCTGATAGGCAGATGTTGTGTGAAGGTGTTACACTCTGCCACTTGCCTTCGCTGGTGGTTCACCAAAGGGTTGTGCTGGCCAGAGTGCAGGACAGTCACGTAGCTGTCAGGTCAGTGGATTGGTCTGAGCCCAATCAAAGTAATCACCTACCAGTCCACTGTACAGACAGACTAATTAATGTATTGCATGCTTTGTCCTGGAGCTTGCCTTATAGTCATATAAATTACTTGCCACTATAAAAAGCAGTAGGATCTGTCACTGAAATCTGTAGGCGGTAGGACTGCTTAAAAAGCAGTAGCCTACTGCCTAAATCTGTAGGGTTGGCAAGTATGAATTACTGCCACACCCATTACATGTACCCCCAGAGCAGCTGACAGAGCCTTGCAACCTCTAAAGTTTACACACAGGTCCTCTATCTAGGCTCTCAGCACCAGAGCGGAGCAAAATTTATCCTGAGTTCTGCAGACTGGCAAAAGCACTGTTGTGTGTCAGAACTCCCACTCAAAATCTCTTCTTTCAGAATGGCTAGGGACCCGCAGAAAACCCTTTCCCAACCCCCTATGTCCGACACACTCACCCACCCTTAAAACTGGAGGCAGTCTCAGGTTCTAGCGCCCCTGTGTGGAGCCAAGTGGCCAGCCAACTACTTACACTTAGTTTCAAAATGGCAGACAAGTGTTTTAAACCCTCGGTCAGTGTCATGTGTGGAATACAGAGTACCAATCATGAAGAAGGGGAACCTTAGGGCCAACACCTGAGTAGCCCAGTTAGCAGGAGAAAAACCACCTGATAGTAATGAGGTAAACACAGTTCAGGGCCAATTACAAGGCAAGGAGGGAACCAAGGTAGAGGGGAGCAAATCCATGGAATAATCAGGGTAATTCAACTGCATATTTAACTGCTCACGAGAGAGCAGGAGAGGGCCCAGTCAGGTGGTCATCCTGGAAGCAGGTGCGACCACAAGCCTGTTCAGCTATTGGAGTAAGCTACTAAAAAAGGAAGAACAAAGGGCATGAGGAAACTAGGGAGGGTGGGAATACTGAAACAGCAGAACCAGAGGAACAATTATAAACCAATGAATGGAAGTGTCCTAGGCACTAAATCCCCAGGATTAGAGAACAATATATCTCTGAGACTCTGAGTTAAATCAAGAAGTGAGCTGGGCCGTTATAATCCTGAGACTCTGGGCCTGATTCCCAGAAGCATTTTATAATGGTGAAATCCCACTGAAAAATGCTCTGTGAATTAGGCCCTATCTGTTAGATTAGAAAATCCAGAGCAGGATAAGGAATCCTTTCAGATAGGACCGTACACCTAATGGGTTCTCCATCCTGCTTAAGCATAGTTGTCCAGTGTTTTCATTTGGCTGTTCAGTGGCACTACAAGACCACCTATAATACCAAACTATTGCATTGGAGTACTGCTAGGAGCGAGATGGTATATAAGGGGCAACACAAAGCTTGTAGGTGTTGTTTGGCTACTTACCCACCCATTGACTTCTTATGGCAACGCTAATCCCCATGGCCATTCCCACACACTTCTTGCCCCCACCCCACCCAAAACATATCCCCCAGGCATCACACTTTGTGCTCAAAGTACCAGTCAGTGTTATTTCAGAGCAGCCTTCTGCAAGTTAATATCTTAATTCTTAATTGGAGCTGTATATGTGCTACTGTCCTGATAAATATCTCTGAACCCAGTGGCTGAAGCCACTTGATTTGTAAACACATTGCATGTCCTTCACTGGAGTCCTGTTGAATGCAAGCATTAGCAAAGCCAACAGTTTTGTCTTGTGTCTAGGCATTTGCCAGGCACTACTCACACCGCTTTGCTGCTACAATTGATGACCAGTTAGTACAATTACAGCCGTGTTTGACAAATGTTTATCCCATGCCCACACAAAAGCCACACGTGCAGGCATTGTCAATGTGTGTTAGTTGTAGCATGCAGACCTAGATCACTTAGCCATTCATCCAACCACAAAACAGCTATTGAACCATATGTTGTTGCCTTGAGTGTTCTTTTGTGTCTTCACCACTACAACTACTGATCGATCCCTCAATGCACCACAAGAGGGGCAGGAAGGGAAATAGGGGAACATGTTGAGGTTACAGTAGGTGAACGATTTTTCCAAGACAGGGTTTTTTGAAGCCTTTTCTAACTGGCTGGAGTTAGTTGCATTTGTATATTCTGGGGGAGGCATAACACAAAGGTATCGCTCCTGAGTTCATAAGGTGGTGTAGGATTCCCAAAAGGACATTTAAATGAGCTCATAATGCCTCAAGTGAAGGTGGTGGGCTATTTGTTTCATACCGACATTTGCTCAACTATCAATTATACCAACAATACTAACACTACTATTTGAATTACTGCAACTAATAATGAAAATAACGATAAATACTAACAGATACTGATGATTATCATTTAATAACACATAGAATAATAATTGATGGGAATTGCATTTTGTATTGAGTGCCTGTCATTCCAGTTGTTGCCATTTACTAGCACTGCAAGTAACCTTTGGTACAGGGAGATAGCATGATTTGGCCAATATCACATTTCAATGACAAGGTAGAATGCTAACAGCTAGTCTCTACCAATTACTAAGCAGAATAATTGTACTTTGCGCAACCTAAGTGTAAGGAAGTTGAGAATCAGACTTTAACAGCCTGATAGAATCTCCCACAGGTGTTACCCGCATCAGAATTTATAAAGGAATACTTGTGTAATGATTGTAGCACTGAGCATTTCGTCTTATCCAACGCAGTGTCTAGGACATACTCCTCCAGTTACTCTAATACTCAAGTATAGCAGAAATGGCTATCCGCTCTGACCTGCACGTAATTCCTGTCCATTATCCTTCGGGAATGAGAACAAAATATGGATGCAAATCTTATGGTACTTTTACCCTTGTAGACCCTGCATAGATAGACCTGGGGCTGAACCTGACCCTCACCGAGATCATACTCCTTGGTATCCGTCACTGCAATGCTTAAAAACAGGATAGTAGTGAGGCACTGCCATCTTGCAAGAGTATAGAAGCGCTGGCTTCTTTGATTGCTATGAATGAATAAAGTTAATAAATTAATGAACACAAGAAAGTTTGCAGAGATGATTTCCCAACTTAAGCAACTGCCTTCCTGGAGCAAGGCTAGTTCCAGATGAGGTAATTTGATTCTCTGGCTGGGTCACTTGTGATTCAGGTAGAGCCTAGTAGGCTTTCACTTGGCGAGAAGTTTGGACTTCCCTGCAGCTGTTTGACCAAATATGCCAATCTAAGGGATGGATACACGATGAAGGGAAGTTGGTTGATCCCCGAAAAGCCACTGTTGTAAATGACAGGCTAGGATGGAAGGGAAAAAAAATGGCAATCCGAGTACCACTCCATGATGCCCTTGGGATGGACGGTGCGTGTTACAAATAAACAAACTAAACAAAATGGAGGAGTATCTGATACAGAGCCAGGATTTAAGACATCAACATATGCAAGCTGAAGGCGTTGACTCAACAGTTAATCCATAAAGATTCGAAAGGGTCAGTGCAAAGGGGTGAGTAATGGATTGAACATTGAGTATGGGTTACACACATGCTGCGTAAAAAGAGATACAAAGGACGCTTTCTCTTTATGCATTGAGAAGACTTCATAGATGATGTTATACTGGGTACAAGAGAGCATTAAAATATAGGAGCAAATTTGAGTTGAGTTGATTCATGACGTTTGGTTTCTCTGTGGTTGCAGTGTCCAATATAACTTTTCACTCAACTATCATGTAATGGAATAAACTCCCCTTTGTGCTCTATGTATGCAGTTATTTGTGTATGTATGTTAGAAATATATGTAGCACAACCCTAGCTAAAGAGAAGGGAGGATCGCACATGTTGCAAAGCATACACCGTGCAGGCTCAGATGGATGCAAGAGCTGAAACTGCAAGAGGAACGGATGCTGGGGAGGCACAGTAGATGCTCAGCCATCAGTAGTTGGTGAGGTAGTCTTTGAAGAGCACAGTCTTCAAATCCATACTAGAGTGCTTCTCGTATTGTAAAAATCTCCAAAGATCTTTCGACCATACGGGATTGTGCCTTAGTTATCATTGATTTGCAGTTGAAGTCAGCGGTCTTAAAGAGGTTAAGGGTGTATATAAATTGCAAGTCCTGCTCCATAACAGCTGTGTAATATGGTTGAATTTCTTCTGCCCAAAGATGAGGCACGCTGCCACATGCTGAACCTTTAGCAGGTCTAGGGTCTAGGGAGGGATCCCTTCAAGGAGGGCGATGCACCATTTATATGGGAGTGGACCAACATCTGAGGTGGCGCTGAAGGGATTGATTCTGCACAGCAGAAAGCATGGAGCTGGATTTCTGGTTCTTTACGTGATTTGCATATGGAAGGAGAGGTCATAATCAATAGTTGTGAACATAAGGTTCCTTGGGTAGTGCATCATGCAGTGGATGTGAAACAAAGTAACTCTTTCACCAAACAATGGTACCAACTCAGGAAGATGGCAAGTTTGTCTGTTTTAATATCAATTGTCTAAACCAGGGAGTTACAAAAGACATCAACAGATGTCGCACAGCATTCTCTCAATGCATTTCATAAAAAATCACATTTATATAATAAAGGTTCGTCATACATGATGTCATACTACCTGGCAAACTAAGAAAAACATACAAAGGGCTATGATAGGTTCAAGGGTAACATCTAAGCAGACTTTATATAGAGGATTGAGTTGTGATTGGATATCTACTGTCAGGTGGACAACTCGTGCCCACCACTAGTGCAAGTCACCTTCATCAATTATTAGATACATGGTACATCATTGGCTCGCAAACTATAAGGCCCTTCATTATATGGCCCTCTACAATTGGTTGCCAAGCTGGTGCCAGTCTGGAACATTTGACTCACTAGCAGCATGTAAGCTCATACCTCAGGAGGTGGACATGAATTTAAGTCCCCACCCAATTAGCCCAACATCTTTAATCACCCATGCCTTCTGCCATGAAGATAGTCTTTGAACCTGGCCTTGCAAGTATCCTTGCCTCGGAGAATATTGGGGAGTATGGGCACGCGGTACTGCATGCCCAACTTCCGTTTTCATCCTTGGCTCACGTGACAGGAGACTTAAATTAAAGTCAGCCCATTTTGCAGCATTTAATTGTCTTAAATGAATAAAACTTGGAATTCATCTTGTTCTTTCTTTGCACCTTAACAAGGGATGATTCAGCATCACACGTCCACTGCCTTCAAGGATAGATAACCAGTTCTTAGCTGCTTCAGCCTTGACACCAGGCCAGACAGCCCTTTCAGACTCATCGATGATTTTTGGTTAATTATTTGCTGCAACATAGCCCTCGGCACTTCTCTCCATGGGTTTGAACTTACTAAAGTTGTGACAACGATGTCGAGATTCTATATAATGGTGGCTCCACTGCAGTCTATTTACTACGTATTGCCAGCTTCTATGATCACTTAGTCTACTTGCGTTACTGCATCTGTAAAGTTATTGAACGATTTGCATTTTCTGCAGTGCCCTTCACACGTGCAATCTTCATTTCACATATGAAAGTTTGCTCAATTATTTACTTCGTCATCAGTTTCTACAAGATCCTCTTCTTCAGGCCGTCTTCTCTGTGCATCACACTCGTTTCTTGTGACGTCACCAACTCCTTTTCTTGCTCTTTTGATATTTCTTCAGGGACTTCGGCCATGGGATTGTCATCTCTTCGGGAATACATCTGATAGGGTTTTCTTAGTGGATACCTTCTCTCAAAGATTTACAGTAGAATGGTCACAGCCACTGATGTCAAACATGCCACAATTTCATGTTTCCAGCATATAGGTTGGGGTGGGTAGGACTTCCTGTAGGCGCAGTTGGCTGCTCCTCTACACTTGGATGAGACACTTGGCACTAGAGGTGGATAGAGGAGAGAAGACATATAGGTTTATTTCCAAGAGGGACTTGTGTTTGGGGTGCTTTTGAGGAGAATTAATTTCAACCTCCTGGAGTTCAACTTCAGGAATGCACTTACATCCTCTTATAAAGAGGACTTAGTGGCACGTTACTGTCATAACATGGTTTTGATGTTTCTCTAAATGGGGTGCTGGGGTGTGTATGGATAAAACATTTAGAGCACTCAGACCACACAATCAGTGTTGTTTCATGTTGTTTATTACAGATCTGCACATTAACTATCTCGTCATAAATATATTCGTCCTGATAAAGGTCTGGTCCTTGAATTTTCTTTTTGCCCCTTCTAGGCCGAGTAGGTGGTTGTTGACGATAGCTCAGATTACCCATACTTGATTCATTCTTGGGATATGGGCAGATTGAGTTCCCACATCTACCCAGCCTACTTTTGCTAAATACTAAGAAGGTTGATGTGAGACAGGACTGACATGTCAATGCAGTCCTAGGTGTACGGCCCTAGTTCGGTTTTAGTATTAGTGCTTTTTCTGCCTGTATTTTTATTTGCTACTTGACACTTTCTGCTTGGTGGTGGTAGCACGCTTGGTTGTTGTTTATCATGAGATGGTCGTGGGTCAGTGGTCTAGGACTCCTCCTTTCATTTAGGGTCCTCTATTTTACACTCTGGAATTTTCGTTTTTCTTATTATTGTATAAATTCCTTTTTGTTAAGATATGTTGCATGAGATATTTTGCATTTCTGAATAAAATACATAATTTTCAATTTGTATTATTGCAGAACTGTAATAAATAGTTCTGTATAAATTGTCTTTTCTTGAGTAAGTTTTGAAAATAGCAAAGATCTTCTTGCCTTGTCTGTTGCCTTTTGATCCCACTTTTGGTCCTTGCAACTCACATGTGGGTTTCCGCTCGTTTGTTGTGCATACCTCCTCTTCAGTCAGGTGACTTGGCCTTTGTGCTTGATATGACAGCAATAGCAAACCTACCGTTAATACCTCTTTGTGGAATGCCCACAAAGAGATTTCTGTAATGCGTTGTTGGTGCATGTGAGCATGGCCAGTGGAAGAGGACATTAGGGAATTGACGGAACAGAAGGCAGCTTAGATTCTTTCTTTGCGACCCACAGAACTCATCTGTCACAAAAAGGAAATGAATGAGTGCAGCCTGGTGTTGAGCACATCAAATGACAAACACAAAGGTGCACGTATAAGTAGAACTAGAAATGAACTTGTTCCTGGTGGTATTAAACTGCTTGTTATGTCATGGATAGCTTAGGTGTAAGTGTTGGAACACTGCAATCATTCTAGGTGAGTAGAATGATTACCATGAACATGCAGATCAATGATGAAAGAATATTCCCGCAAAAGAGCACAATTCAAACATTCTGACCATACGATGACCATGTATCATAATCAGAACACCCTGAGTTGCTGGATTCAAAAACATCAATTGCCATTAACTCTTTAATAGTTATTTCCTGCATTACTAAGGCATTGGTTGCTTCTTCAGGCATGTGTAGCAAGCAGTAGCTAAAGGAAGAGGATGAATATACCAGCTAAACCCCTTTTCCCCGTGTTGCGGCAAATGTGGACACACCCAGCAATTTGTTTTGTTTAGAATTGCATGAGTCGCATTCATAATCAATAAAAGAGTATTATTATGATAACCCTGTCTATGTTGGGAGTCTCTAGGAGGAAGAGTGTGCAGATGCACGAAAGGTGGAGACACAGTGGAGATAATTGCAGTAGGTAACAAAGTCTCAAGAGGACGCACCCCTTCAATGTACCATAACCCAAGCCAAATTATAATTACAAAAAGGACTAGTACCGTGATCAAAAAACAATGGGTCCTCAGGGACCATGATCTCTGATGAACAGATTCTCTGCCAGCCACAAGACCAGTAGCTTGTTCCGCACAAGTAGATTTACAAAAGGACATTGTTTCTTAGAGTCTGTTTAGAAGCCTCTCCGTCAGGCTCTTTTAGTTCATCCGTCGGTGGTACCTGACCACGTGGCCTATTTTGCTTGAAGGTAGCTTTGCCGGTCCCTGCCACTTATTTATGTTTCAGCGGAAGAGTGACAAGGGACTGGCTCAACGATGATTCCTTGTGGGCACAGCCGATGCTGTGCTGTAAGTCTGGTGCCTCGGATGCAGATCGTACCTCAAGACTCCATGTACTGCATGATCTGTGAACAGAGCGTTGTCGCTTCCTGAAGGAAGTGATGAAGCAGAAGCAAGATTGCTCACTGGTACAGAAATATCCAAAGAAGAACTTGAAGGCAAAGCGGCAGTCTCTCCAGGCCCCACAGGCTCAGGAAGGATTTCCGGGACACCCTCGGTGTCGGTTAGAACAGATTTGTGATGAGGAACAGAGCGAACAATCTCCTTCTCTTCTCCTTTGTAGTGAGGCAGATGAAAAGGTATCTTCTTGATGTGCATTGCGTGAATCCAGTGTCTCCTTCCGTCTACTCGTGCAGCGGTCTTTGTGGCCAATAGGACTTGGAACAGTCCTTTCCAGAGCGGTGCGAGACAGGATGCTCTTTCAAAGGCTTAGACGAGCACCCAGTCACCGGGTCAAAGTCAGTGACCTGGCCCCTCATATTTTACAGGGAGGGCTTCTCGCACCTGTTGGTAAATCAAATACCAGTTTTGAGTTAACTGGTCACAGTACTCCGAAAGGAGCAAATGCTCCACATTCTTTATCCGCTTAGGCTTGGGTATGTTCCAAATATTGGCTGGTCAACCCATGATTATCTGATAGGGGAGAGCCCAGTTTTTGTTTGCGGGGTCATTCTCATGGACAATAGAGCTATGGGTAAGGCATCTGGCCATTTCAAATTGCTACTGGTGCAAATCTTCGCCATCTTGTTCTTTAAAATACCATTATGTCGTTCTACAAGTCTGGCACTCTGAGCGTGTCTAGCCGAATGGAACCATTTATCGATCTGTAATCCTGAGCATATTTGCAGGATAACAGCAGTGATAACATGTGGACCATTGTCCGACCAAATGACCCTTCGCAAACCAAACCTAGAAAATATTCCTTCAGCATGGTTTTCGTCATCGTTATTGCTCTGGCATCTTTTAAAGGGAAAGCTTCGACCCATTTGCTAAAGGTACAAATGACTGTCAGAACATATTTGTAATTCTGGCAATGCTCCATTTAAATGAAGTCGAAATGTATGACTTCAAAAGGCACAGAGGGGGGACCAAAACTACCCCTAGGTGTCGATGTACCCTTTCCCACATTATGCTGTAAGCATACCATGCAATTTTGGACCAAACCCTCAGCAGTTTTTGAGATATTTACATTTACCCAGACAGGTTCTAACAGTTTCCAAATTTTTCTAGCACATATATGAGTTGGGCCATGAGCCATCGTAACCATCGCGGTGATATAAGCATCGGGTGGCATCCATCTTTGTTGTGCATTATCTATCCAACAACCTTCATCGTCTAAACTTGCTAAACCCTCAGCCTCTAATTCTTAAGCTCTTTTGGAGTGGCATCAGCCTGAATGTCTTTTATACAATCAATTCCTTTGCCTATTTTCTAAATGTTAGTGACTTTCTCGTTATATACATTTTAGAATACAAATCGGTGGCAGTCTGTTTGGCTATCCTGTTAGCAAAAGGGTTTCCTCTCCCCAGATCATCTTTTACTTTCTGGTATCTGGTTTTATTATTGCTAGTTGAGTAGGAAGCGCAAGTGTTGAGAGTAGCTGAACTATCAAAGTGCCATGTTGTATCTTAGTTCCATGTGAGGTCAAGAAACCTCTTTCTGCCCATAATCTACTGAAGTTGTGAACCACCCCAAAGGCATACTGACTGTCTGTAAATATATTCACACTAAGCACTTTGGAAAGTTCACAAGCTCGAGTTAATGCAATAATCTCTGGGGCCTGCGCGGAGTTATGCAGAATTTTTTTGGTTTCCACAATAGTGCTTAATGTAGTGAAAGCATAAGCAACAGTGGATGTACCATCGAGAAGTTTGAAGCAGGAGCCATCGCAAAACATCTCCCCTTGTGGATCTTTTAATGGAGTATCATTTAAATCAATTCTACCTTTAGTCTCTTGTTCTATGGTATAGAGGCAGTCATGTGACATCTTGTCACTGCAAGCAATTTCTTGCGGAAGAGGCAAATAGTTCGGCCGGATTTAATGCGCAACCTCTCTTAATTTGGATATACAGTGCAAATAGAATCAGCTCGTATCTTGTTAATCGTGATGATGTGAGATGTTGCATTTGCGTTCTGTTTAATAGAACGTCTACAGAGTGAGGTACCATAATGGTTAGGGGGTGACCAGAACCATACCCTCACTTTGTTTTACAGATGCAGCGGCAGCAGCAACAGCTCTCAAACATTTCGGCAAATGGCATACAACAGGGTCAAGCATGGAGGAAAAATAAACGCACAGTCTATTCTTCCCTCCATGCTCCTGCATCAACACAGCCAAAGCGCATCCATCATATTCATGCACATACAACATGAAGGCCTTTTCATAATTTGGTGTGCCCAAAACCGGTGCTGAACACAAAGCAGCCTTGAGCAGATCAAAAGCTTTCTGGCAATCCAAGTTCCAGGGTAAAGGCAAAGAAATGCCCTTCTTTGTCAAAGCCAACATTGGTTTTATCATTAATGAGAAATTAGGGATCCACTGTCTACAGTACGAAGCCATACCTATCAAAGCACTGACTTCTTTCTGTGTATTTGGGACAGACATGATAGAGATGCTTTGTATCCGTTTAGGGGTCAGTCTTCTTCCCTCCTTTGACAGGAGGTAGCCTAAAAGGGGGACCTCCTGTTGACAATATTGAAACATTTTTAGTGAAGCCTTATGCCCATGTTCTGCTAGATGAGTAAGCAACAACACGGTGCCCTCCTTGCAAGCAACTTCAGAATCCGCAGCTTAAAGTAGATCAGCCCCATACTGTAACAACGTGCAAGTAGAAGGTAACTCAAGTGTATCAAGCTGTTCCTTCAATGCTCTTCTATAGATGCTTGGCTCTCAGTGTACCCCTGTGGCACATGAGTAAATGTAAACAAGTGTCCTCCTAAAGTGAACGCAAACAAATATCTACTGTCAATATTTACAGGAATACTGAAAAAAGCATTCTTTAAATCCACAACACTAAAATGAGTAGCTGAAGTTGGAATCATTGTCAATATTGTAGTCACATCAGGTACAATCGGAAACTGTGGGGCAACAACCTTGTTGATGGCACGCAAGTCAATAATAAAACAAAAAGGAATCACATTATCCCCTTTCTACTACACAGGCAAAATCGGACTATTTCACACACTCCCTGCAATTTCCTCAATCACACCAATGTGTACAAGATCAGAGACAATAATCTACAAAGCCTGCTCACCTTCAACCGAAATCTTATATTGCGGAATACGTGGTAGTTTAACACCTGGTTTCAACACAATTTTAACTGGTTCAATTTGCAAAATGCTAACGTCATTGTCATTAACTGTCCATACACATGTCGGAACCTTATCTAATTCAGATGGTAAAGGTCTAGACAAAAACTGTGAGACTGAAGTTTGTTGAGGCGAAATTGTTAAATGCACTCCATCTGGAGAACAGTAAATTACGGCATTCAATTCTTTCAACAAATTTAACCCCAACAAATGTTTACCACAATCTGTCATCAAAAGAAATGGACATGAATCAGTAAATGGCCCCAGTGCAATAGGTACCGGCTGAGAGACCGGAATAACCACTGGCGTACCAGAAAACCCTACAGAAATGTTGTTCTGCCCTGACAGAGGAATATCCGGAACCCGTGAATGATCTATGGAACACTTCTGTGCTCCTGTATCTATCAAAAATAGATGCTTCCTATTCCCCACCTGCATCTCAACGTAGGGCCCTTTCTGATCGACCGGAATAGGTACTGGTTCCAGACTCTGCTTCGGGCTGTCCTAACGGAACAGTATGCCATCAAATGCGAGCTCCTCAGAGAAAGAAACAGTCGAAGGATTATCAAAAATATTCCCACTATTGACACCATGTTGCTGAATATCCTGTGAAGATGACTGTTGGTTCTGAGTGAACTGACTTCTGCCAGGACCCCCTATCTCAGGAAGGCCCCTGGATAGTCTACCCATGGCACCATATGTGCTATTTGACCTCTGCTGAAGGATCGGGCCTTGTGCTCGCCAATGACCTTCCTGTCTACAATATGCACATTGGTTCATGTGTACAGAACCCAGTTGCGCATTACTCTGTGGTGAAAATTGACCTCTAAACTGTGTATTCCCATCTCTGGCCCCTCTAACAATCTGTTGCAGTAGTACTTTAGTTTTCAAGTCTCCCTTCTTCTTTTCTATCCTCTCTTTTTCAGTATTGACTCTATTTTCATAATACTGAACCATGTGCAATACTTCGGACTGCGATTTAGCTTGCCAAGCGCTTTCAGAAGTCATAACTTGTGATTGGATATCAGGCAACAATCCACGCACAAATTTGTCTACAAACAGACTTTTTCCTGACTCAGTACTTAAGTCCTGACCGCTAAAATCAGAAAACACTTGTTCGAGTCGATAAAAAAAATTGGTAGCACCCTCAGATTTCCCCTGGATGCAAGTTGTAAGCTTGTCCCAAACTATTCTTTTCTCTGGAACCAAAGTTTTCAATTTAGTTACTATTCTGTCTGGCAGTGTCAATATCACCTGTGGCGGTTTGTCACCAGCCTTCCTTTCTCCATCTATCCGTATCAAGTTAACCTATATATCACCCATCCCTGCCTAATCATCTACAGTTCTAATCTGTTTCCATAAATCAGCAGGTAGGATCACAGGGAACATCAAATCTATATCACCCAGTGTGAAAACTGATGAATGCAAGACAGATTCAATTTCTTTATAAAATCCTGTTGGATTCTTCCTAATATCTGGAATTGTTTGTCTAATGGTATTCACTTCCTGTCTAGAAAATGGTACATGCACAAACTGTGAGACATAGTGTGCTTCAATAGTAGTGGCTGGTGTGCCTGCCACGGCATCAGCTGGAATTTCTACTTTGGGAACAAATGTCGGAGGAACCTCCCTCATCGGCAATTGTAAAGTAGGCAATTCTGAACATTTATTAAGCAATAAATCTAAATCTAGCGATAAAGTAGTCAAAGCAGTATCAGATGAAAATGCTCTCTTATAAATGACCATCAAATCTGCGGTACAACAAACCTTTCTCTTCATAAACTCATTTTGTAGATACTCTACCATCACCTGTAATACTTTCCTTTGCATAGCCAAAGCATACTGACTAAACGAAAGCATACTGACTAAACGTGGCATGCACTTCAATGGGAGAAATTGAAACATCCAAAATCCATCTAAGAGCGTCTCTTGTGCAAATGCACATTTCTTCACTCACTGGTTTCAATGAAGGAAGAAACTGCTTCTGCACAAATGAGGCTTCCAATCTATTAATATCCAATTCATCTTTCTGTAACCGATCTAGCTCCCTTTTAAACTCAAATACCTTCTCAACATGCTCATGCACTTTCTCTGCAGTGTCTCTCGAGTGGGCAAGGACATTCAAATCCTGCAACCCCTGTGGGACATTCATGTCCGTCAAATCACTCCAAATATCAGCTAAAGGCATTCCCATCCCCTCAATCAAATTAGCCTGTTCGGTAATACTTTCTTGAACAGAAATCACAACTAAAACAGCTGATTCTTCACCTTCTTCTATATATTTCTTAGCCCATGCATACAATTCTCTTTTTCTAGCTTTGGATACTGCGCTACGAGTCACTATTCTTGAATCAGCACCCGCTCCTTCAATCACTGAAAGTGGAGCAGAACCACTTGTAAAAGGAAATTCAGGAAAATCCTGTTCAATAGGTAGTGGAGACACTACCACTGGCGGTGGAGACGGAATTAAGGGAACGGCAACCATTGGTAAGGGTGGAGGTGCAGAAGGGGGGACAACAACAGGAAGAGGAGCAACGACTGGAGGAGGAGCAACAAGGGGAGGAACAGGAATAACAGGAATAACAACGGGAGGAGGTGCAACCGGGAAGAGGTAAAACAACAGGGAGTCACATAAGGAGGTGGTGCAGTAGCAACAGTCCTACGCTAATTTAAAAGATTATTGATTAGTTTGTCTGAGGCATGAAAGTCCTGAGACAGATATATTTTCTTTACCCCCAGTTCAAAAGCCATATTCATACTTCTAATAGATTCCAACTGTTTCTGTTGGTCATACAATAATGCCTTTTCTGAGTTAGACATATGTCTACGTGCATGTTTCTCTTTACTCTTAAGTTGCTGCATAGCTTCCTTTTTCCAATTCCTAATTACATCAAATGCTGCAGGCCTGGCCTTTTTCTTCAACAATATAGACTCTAAATACTCTATACAGGCAATTTCAAAACTAGCATGAACTGGCCACTGAAATTCGGAAGCATGTCTAGTTTGTCTGTGCCAAATATCGTTGAATACTATACTACTAATGCTGTAATTACAGTACATAGTACATGCCGGCGACCCCTCCAGTGGTGCTGGTCGGCCATATTCCAAAGATTGTCTGTCTCTGCGGAATAAACCGCTACAACAGGCAGACAATTTCCCAGGCATATCAGATAACTGGTGTTACGTGGCGTTGTTTGTACTTGCAAGAACAAAACTGCAACCAAATATCAGGATTCTTAGGAATCGGGGCACGACTCACCTGATTACAAAGTCTAAGGAGGTCTGATCGGATTACAAAGGATGGACATGGCTGGCGATTCCAGCAAAAATACCTGCCACGATATGGGGACCCTCGTCAAGATGTCCTCTTGAACCGCTTGCTCACCGTTCAGGGATCAAATTGTGCAGTACTGTTGAGGTGTTGCGTCTCATACAAAAAGGGGCCCCTTTCTCGCACTCCGATCCCAGTCTGGTAGCCGTGTCCTTGATTAGCAAGGTGACATCAATCTTGAGGGTCCCTATTCGGGCGCCATCTGATAGATCAGCAAGGAATATCGAGGCTTAGTACCACCAAAAATGTAATCCACCAGCCACAAAGTCAACTTTATTCTGTACAGATTCAAATATCAAAGCAGATAGCTATCTGGCTCCCAAGCACCTTGCAGTGTGTATCAGCAGACACTGTGAGGGGAGTGAGTACTGGTCATCACAAAGCATGCAGTATTTAAGTCCTGGTCATAGCCCAGCCCTTCTCCAAACTAATACATTTGGGTTTGTGCCCAGTTCACATAACAAATATAACAATATTAGTGTACACTTTTGACATGTTGTCCTATCCTTGAAGATTCAATGGTGATGTTGGTTCTCCAGTTTAGGTATGATCCTAGTTTCAAGAAACAAATTCAATAACTTATTGCTAAGGCACAAGGTTTTAGTTTGTCTATCATTCAATTCTGATGTTTGTATATGGCTGATGCTATTGATGGAGACAACACTTTGAATTGAAGTTCACTGTGGCTCCAAGGTTCCTTAAAAATACTGGCAAACTTTGTTATATTCAGCTGTGTAGATCTTTCCTTGTTTCTTGAGCTTTAGGATAAGTCCTGCTCCAAGAGATGCACAAAGGATTTCTTCCAAAACTCACAGCATTAGTTACTTTGTATTGTATGTCACTTTTTGAGGGAGGATGAGTCTGTAGACATAGATAAGATTTTGAATGAGAGTCCATTCTGACTACAAGGTCTCTTTGCACAGAACAAATAGTCTGTTCTTGGCAGCTGTAGTGTTGACATAGGCTCAAAGGTCAAAGCTCTGGCAGCTGAAAACGTGGTTAATCATTTCTGAACAGAGAGCAAGAGTCAGAATCAAAATGGCAGATGTTTTCCAAAATGGTGGCAAAGTCAATTCTGTCTAGATCTAGTTAAACATATGTTTTTAATACAAATTCGATATGGCTTAGGCCAATGTTTATAATCAGGCAGTATTTATGCGAATATGGTTTAACAATACTTAGAAGAATGTTCTTCTGTAATTGTGCAAAACGGGACCTTGAAGGGAGCCTTTCTGCACGCTTTGAACTTGCACTTTGAAATGTGCTGAAAATGAAATACCATTCTCAGGTCTGTCTACAGCAGGAACAGAGGGATATCAGTCCATGATATGACCAGATATGACCCTTTCAACCAACATGCTATAAATCCCTTTTATGCCACTTCCATTTCTATCACTCAAACAGTGGTAGAAGTTTTTTTTTCTTTTCTGAAGTTTAATAATGACAGGCCCTCTAACGGCCGGTCCCTTTAAATTGTGCTGTAGATGCTGTGAGCGAATCATACATTAGTGCTGGGAGTGTGATCCCGAAGGGGGCTCAGCACATCATTTGCATTGGAGCACAGTCCCTGGGATACACGCAAGTCATATTTGTGAGTAAAGTGACCTTTGCATTTCCTAACATCTGACCACTAAAAATCTCATCTGTGCTATTTTAGAAGCCTTATTTTAGGAGTATTGGCCCCTAACAGTGTATTTTACATTTTTAAATTGGGCAGTGTGGTAAATAATATAAGTAAGGCATAACCTTGATTTACTCCTCTGACCCATTTTCAGTACTTGCAAGATAGAGAAGAGGCACGGAGCGCAGATACGATCTCTACCGTGCAGTCCCCAGCCATCTTGTCACGCTTTGTCTTATGTTCCTAAAAGTCTAAATTGCACAGAAGGGCCGCGTACACCAGGGTGACTGGATGCCCTGGTTTTGTCGGGACTGTCCCGGAATAGATTTAAAAACCCTGTCCCGGTTTTACAGTATGCGAGGGTGACCACTGCAAAGTTACACATTTCTATTCATTATGAGAGTTATAAACCAAAGAAACGGTCAGTTTGTGAACTCTATATCATTATTTCTTCCATCGGAGGGTTGACACGACCCTCTAACCTTTCACTTACTAACCACAAGTGGTGACTGGTTGTGCCAAAGAGACTTCGAAACTGTTACACAGTAAGACCTGTAATAGCAATGAGAGGAAAAGGTATTTGTTTTTAACTTTCTTAGTCACAACTAAACTGCACTGTTTAAATCCAGAAGCAGTGCTGAATGTGTAAATTATGTAACATGGGATCATGATGGGGAGGGGCAAGGTAGAGGGGAGGGGGAGGCTTGGGGACAGCAGGCATAGTCCTACTTGTTTATGACATGCAGACGCGTTGGTAGGAGGGGACTGAGGGGGCTATAGCCCCGGGTCTTTTGGTTGTAGCCCTGGATAGAAGCTCAGGAGTGTAAAGGACCGGTGGGGGGTGTCTGTACTTCTGCTCTCTATATGGTAGAAGAGAGGCACAGAAGACCCCAGCCAAGATTCTCTATTACGGTAGCAATGGACGAGCAATCAAGGCCTAGCTTCTCAGGAGGTGATGCAGGCTGGTTCTTAAGTACAGTGTAGTCCCCAAGCCCCCACAAAGGAATGTCCACACACTGTATTGGTTAGAACACAGTCTTTATATAATCAATATTCAAGGTTATGTACATTTATCATAATAACTTACTTTGTACAACAATGGCAAAAATATACAATTCTAAAGTGGTACCACCCTTTGTATTAGCTCTCATTAAAGTGCATTAACAATACTGTAACAATTTCACACAGATCAATAGAGTGAAACCAGCAATAGAGAGAGGAGAGAAAATAAGATGGTTGAGCAATAGGCAGAATACTGGCCCCTACCACTAGGCACAGTTCTGTGTGGAGATCCCCCCACCTGGGCAACCTGTAAAATAAAGATATAGCACAAGCCCAGTCTATATATTGTTCTGCAAGTCTTATTCCCTCCTATAATGTTTTTACCCCCCCAATGTACCTGGTGGAGTCGAGTTCTTCGAAGAGGCGTCGACAGATCCTTCTTGAGCGACCCCCTTTCAAGCGGGAGTCACGGATCGTCGAGAGGCATCGAGAAACGTCGAGGAACTCGGTGTTCGGCGGCAGGGAATCGACGGCCCTTCTTGAATGCCTTCCCTTTCAAGCGGTAGACACGGGGCGTCGAACGTCCATCGACAAACAGGGTAGAACGGCGTCGATGAGGCGGCAGCTTCGTCCGAGCGGTGCTCATCGGCGTCAGAGCATCGGCATCCTGCAAGGCAGAGGCGTGCGGGGCACCTCGGTGACAATAGTTCTGGACCGCAAAGATTGTGGAGACGGAGGCCCAGCAAGGGCATCGAGTCGTTCGAGTCTTTGTGGTCTTCGGGTGGCGGGAAACCCACCGGCAGGTTTCTCCTCGGCGCGTTGGTCGTCCTCGACTTTCTCCGGCAGGATAAAGCGGTCGACGGTGCGGACGAGGGAGTCCTTCGATTCGAATGTTCTTAGGCAAGGAGCGGACGGCTCCGGTCGTCGGCGGCACGGCGTCGAGTGGTTCCCACGGCTGGGCAACACAACTTCGACGGGCCTCCAGCGGTTACACAAACCTGCGAACCCTGGTCGACGGCAATGGACTTCGACGGCGTCGATGTCCGGGTGCTTCACTTCGATCTCCTCGGCGGTCCCGTCTCGGGTCGGCAGCCTTTCGAGGGTCTGTCTTCCAGGGCGCTTCGGCGAAGATGGAGCGGTGCTCGATGGTCCCTCGGAGCACGGGAAGAGGGCGCCTTACCAGGTCCTCTCTCGGGTCAGTCTTCGACGATTTCGGCAGCCTTCGGATCGGTCGAAGCAAATGCAACAGCAAGTCTTCTTCTTCCAGCTGGACGTCGAGGATCAGCAGTTCCAGTTACTCTTAGAGTGAAGACTCAGCTTCTGAACACTTCTGAACGCTTCTGATGCGTCTGAACAATTACCAGTGGTGAGGGGTCCCCAGATATACTATTCTGTCTCTCATCCACACTACTGGCACACACTCAGCAGCCAATCATACAGAAGGGCATTCATGCAGTCAGTCAGCCAATCAGGCACACAGTGCATTCAGGCCACACTCCTCCCTTTCAGACACTCACAACAAGGAATGTGGATTGGGACAAGTACCCAGCCATTCAACACTACACACTGCATTCAGGCCAGTTTCGGGCAGGGCTGTCTCAGTCTTTGTCTCTCATGCCAGAAACCAGACAACCACAACAAGGAGTGTATATTGGCCACACACTCCATTCACCCAGGTCCCACCCACAGGAGGTACCCACAACATACAGTCACTGGGAAGGCTCCAGTCAGTCTAGCTGGGCCTTCACAACAACACCATATATGGAACTTCCACCCAACAGCCAGTCAGGGGGAAGGGACAGAATCAGGGCTTCCCAGGACTTTGGGAAAACAAGATAACAGGCAACAGAAAGCAAGAGGCCACAGGGGCCATCTTGTTTCCTATCAGGAATCAACTGATCCCAATGGCAGGGCCTGGGTATCCCAAAATGGAGGACACCCAGAGCACCTGTCAAAGTCAGCATGGAGCTGCCACCAGCCCATACCCTGCTCTGTGGGCCACCCACAGGTGCCCAATAACATACACTAGGGGCACAGGGTTGTACCCCTACCCATGGGTGCCATATGGGTATCCCATGGGTCTGTTCACCAAACCAAAAGAGAGAGCTGCACTGCCAGGAGTCCCACATAGACTCCTGGGCAGAAAACATGACAGAACACACGATAGAAGGCAGTAAAGGACAAGGAGTCAGAGGCCCTGTCCCTCTGATGCATTTCCAGCATCACAGTCGCCCCCCCAGACTGAGGTGGAGGGTGTCTAATCTCCCACAGGATAGACACCCTCATCCAGACGGTCAACATACCTTCTGGAAAGGCCATCTGCATTATCGTGACTCTTCCCTGGTCTGTGCTCTATGGTGAAGTCCAGCCCTTGCAGGCTAATGGACCACCTGAGCAATTTCAGATTCTCACCCTTCATCTGCATAAGCCACTTCAGGGGCTTATGATCTGTTTGGACCTTGAAGGTAGACCCCGTAAGGTAGTGCCTAAAACGCCTAAGGCTCCAAACTATGCTAAAACACTCCTTTTCAACAGTAGCCCACCTAAGTTCTCTACCCTTGAGTTGTCTACTGATGAATATGATAGGATGTTCTCTCCCTTTGTCATCTAACTGGGACAAGTCAGCTCCAATTCCGGTGTCGCAGGCATCCGTCAGGACGATAAAGGGTCGGCTGTAGTCAGGCGCACACAACACAGGTGCCCTACACAGACTTTCTTTCAAGCCATCAAAGGCCCTCTGACAGTCTTTGGTCCAATTAACCCTCCTAGGCTGTTTGGGTGAAGTTAGAGCTGTCAGGGGTGCAGCTATGGTTCCATAGTCTGCCATGAAATTGCGATAGTACCCAGTGAGGCCCAAAAAGGTTCTCACCTGGGTTTGAGTAGTGGGAGTCTCCCAGTTCTGTACATCCTGTACTTTACTGGAGGGAGGTTGGATTTGACCCCCTCCTACCTCATGACCAAGATAGGTAACTTTCCCCTTAGCTATCTGGCACTTGGTGGCCTTGATAGTGAGGTTAGCCCTTTTCAAGGCCTGCAACACGTTATCCAGATGTGTCAAATGCTCTTCCCAGGTGGAACTGTAGACGGCAATGTCTTCTAAGTAAGCCACACAAAAGGCTTCCAGCCCACTGAGCGCATGGTTGACCAATCTCTGGAAGGTGGCAGGGGCATTCTTCAACCCAAAAGGCATGACCCTAAACTGGTAGAGTCCCTCAGGCGTTGAGAAGGCCGTCTTTTCCTTGGCATGGTCCGTCAGAGCTATTTGCCAATAGCCTGAGGTAAGGTCAAAGGTGCTCACAAATTTGGCAGCACCTATGGTGTCCACGAGCTCATCAGCCCTGGGCAATGGGTGCTCGTCAGTTTTGGTGACGGCATTGGCTCCTCGGTAGTCCACACAGAACCTCCAATCCTTGGTACCTGTCTGGGAACTTGCCTTGGGGACAAGGACCACTGGACTGGACCAGGGACTGGTTGAGGGTTCAATAACACCCAGATCCAACATCTTGGCGACCTCAGCCTGGATGTGGTTCTTGACGGTATCTGACATACGGTAGCACCTGCTTTTGACAGGCACACTGTCACCAGTGTCAATTTCATGCCTACACCACGGTGTGAGGCCTGGCGTCAGTGAGAACAGAGAGGCATACTGTTGGAGCAAAGCCCTGCAGGCCCTCTGTTGCTCTGTTGTCAAATCCGGAGAGAGATGTACTCCCTCCACTGAGCCATCCTGAGGGTTGCTATGCAGCAAATCAGGAAGGGGCTCACTCTCATCCTCTTCTTGCCCTGAAGCTAGCAAGAGACATGAGACTTCTGCTCGCCGGTGGAAAGGCTTGAGCCTGTTGACATGGAATATCTGAGGGGCTACCCCCGAGGCTCCCATGTCAACCAGATAATTTACTTCGCCCATCTTGGAGATGATCCTGAAGGGTCCAGTCCACTTGTCTGCTAAAGCTCTAGGCTTGGTAGGCGTCATCACAAGGATTTCCTGTCCCGGAGTCCAATCCACTTGCGAGGCTTTAAGGTCATGCCAGTACTTATTCAATTCCTGGCTGGCCTTGAGATTTGCCGTTGCCTGACCCATCATCTGTGTCATCCTCCATCTGAGGCCTAACACATAGTCCCCCACTTGCTTGGCGGGACCTGGAGGGGTGGCTTCCAAGCCTTCTCTGATCAAGGCGAGTGGCCCCCTCACGGGATGTCCAAAGAGTAACTCAAAGGGGCTGAAACCAACACCCTCTTGAGGTACCTCTCTGTAAGCAAACAGCAGGCATGGCAGGAGGAGATCCCATTTCCTCCTTAGGGGTTCTTCCAAAGCCCCTAGCATGCCCTTGAGAGTTTTATTAAATCTCTCAACCAGACCATTGGTCTGGGGGTGGTAAGAGGTGGAGAACTTGTAGGTTACCCCGCACTCTTTCCACATGGTTTTCATGTAACTAGACATGAAGTTGGATCCTCTGTCAGAGACAACCTCCTTGGGGAATCCAACACGGGTGAAAATGCCCAGGAGAGCCCTGGCAACCACCTTGGCAGTAACAGTCCGAAGGGGTATTGCCTCAGGGTACCTGGTGGCATGATCTACCAAGACCAGGATGAACCGATGTCCACCTGAAGTGGGAGGGTCAAGGGGACCGACGATGTCGAGGCCCACCCTCTCAAATGGTGTGCCAACCACTGGTAATGGCTGCAGTGGGGCAATGACCCTGCCTCCAGTCTTGCCAGACAACTGACAAGTTGGGCAGGTCCTGCAGTGGGACTCCACCTCTACTCCCATCCGTGGCCAGTAGAAATGGGCAGAGAGCCTCTGCTTAGTCTTCTTGGTCCCAAGATGACCAGCCAAGGGCACCTCATGCGCCAACTGCAGTAGGAAGGGCCTGTAAACCTGGGGTACCACCAACCTCTTGAGGGCACCAGGTTCAGGCTTAGTGGGCTCACTAACAAGGAGCTCACCCTCCCAATAAATCCGGAATGTCCTAGGCACTTCTCCTTGTGCCTGGGACAGGGCCTGTTTCCTCTGTCCATCGAGAGATTGGCACTCTCTCTGTCCCTTACAGAAGTCTGCCCGGGAGGGTCCGCCTTCAGCTAACAAGCATTGAAGGTCAGGATGATCCTCCGGGTTGAGAACTTCTCCCACAGGAGAGTCTTCTGTCTCTTCTCCCACAGGAGTTGAGTTTGGGTTTTCCACTGGACCCAGCCCTTCCGGAGCATGGATCCCAATGGGTGCTGTCGGAACAGCAGGAAGAGAAGGTGTTCCCTCCACAGAGGTGGCCTTCTTGGTCTTCCTTCTTCTTGTCTTAGGCCTCGCCTTTGGCTCGGGTATCTGACTCACAGCCAGACCCGGTGTCACCTGTGACCTAGTGACTGCAGCAGCAGTCATGGGAAGACCATCCGAGATCAACCCCAACTCTACTAGATCATTTCCTAACAGAATGTTAGCAGGGACATTGTCCTGAACCAGGACAGGAAGCTTTGCTGTCTTGTCTCCAATCATGAGTGTGACTAAGGCTACAGGCGATAATTTGGGAGGCCCACCAGCTAACCTGGTGGTTTGCAGAGGAGCACCTTCATAGTCCTCTGGCTTGAGCAGGGTCCTGTCCACCACTGTCATGCTTGCCCCAGTGTCTCTCAAACCAGTAGAAGGCTGGCCATTCAAGAGGACACTTCTCAAAAACCTACGGGTGTTCTCTGGGATAGTTGCCAGTACTTCTGCATACTGGTCCCAGGCCCCAAGGGGCACTAAGGAAATCTCTACCGGAGCACCACATGTGATCCTGGTAGAGGAGGGGAGGACAGTGACCTCCACCTCAGACACGGGGGAAGGGTAGGTCAGGCTGACAGCCTGTACTCCAAGTGCCTTACCTTTACACTTGGAGTCACCCCTTTTGTGATCCAGAGCCCCACAGTCCCAACAAGCGCCAGGAGTGAGGGGTATGGTACTGGAACCACTGGGAGCCTGCTTTGCAGCAGGTGGACCACTGCTCTTATTCCCACCCACAAATGACTTATCCCCACTAGATTTTGGGTCTTGGGAGAGGAAGGTTTAGGTTTACTCGACTGTGACTGCTTGTGGGACTCCTCAGCTTTCTGAGCGGCCCCCTTTTCTTTGTCCTTGTCCTTCCCACTGGAGTCCTTAGGGGACACCCGGTGGGAGACCCACTTGTCAGCCAACCTAGCCAGCTTAAAGGGGTCCAAAATGTTCTGGTCAGCCACATACTGACGCAACTCTGGTGAACAGGCTTCAGAAAAATGCTCAAAAAACAAGAGGTGGGACAATTCAACAAAAGTCTTAACATTGTATCCATCGATCCACCCCATCATGTTCATGTGCGC
Source organism: Ambystoma mexicanum (assembly GCF_040938575.1). Taxonomy (NCBI): domain Eukaryota; kingdom Metazoa; phylum Chordata; class Amphibia; order Caudata; family Ambystomatidae; genus Ambystoma; species Ambystoma mexicanum. The sequence goes on from NC_090930.1 coordinate 534,986,533, forward strand.
AGCACTCACCCAGTCAACCCAAGACACATTCTCTCTTTTCTTAAAATCCCTGAACCTTCTAAGGTATTGGGTAGGTGTCTTGCCAAACTTGGCAATCAAAGCAGACTTCATACACTCATACTGACCCCTTTCTTCCACACTCAGCTTCAGAATACAGTCATATCCAGTTTGAGGCACTCTGCTTAACAAACACTTAGCCCAATCTCTTTTATCAACATCATGAATCGCACAAGCCATTTCAAATGCTTCAATCCATTGGAGGATATCTGAACCCTCCACAAATACACCAACCAAATCTTCAATAAACTTGGTGGCTGGGGACCTGACACTCTCACTGGTTTTAACTGAAGTCTCCACTCTAGCTTTCTCTAGCTGGATTCTCTGACATTCAGTGTCCTGGCTCTTGAGTTCAAGGTCCTTATTCTTGAGCTCCACTTGTTGAGCCAACTCCTCTTTCTTAAGTTCAGCATCTATTTCCAACTTGCGGAATTCAAAGGCCAATTTCATCCTTAATAACTCAAGCTCCAAGGAATTGCTGGGGTTTGGAACAGAGGCAGCAGGAATGGCGACATTCCCAGAAACGGATTCAGCAGAAACCCCAGGGGCAGAGTCCTCATTGATTGCATTCCCCCCACATCAAGAGTTTCACCATCAGTCTGGTAGTCCACCAGGGCAGCTATCAGCTCAGCCCTAGACTTATCCACAAAGTCTAACTCCCTGGTTTCACAAGCACTCTGGAGAGCCTCCAAGCTCATCCAAGTCAATTTGCCATTTGCAATAGACTCCATTGTTTGTAATGCAGTTATCTTGTACACAACTAAACCGTAATTTAATAAATTGCAGATATCCTTTGTAAGTGGCACGGTTATACACTGATTCTTAAAACCATAAGCATCCCACCGCTGCCACCAGCTGTAAAGGACCGGTGGGGGGTGTCTGTACTTCTGCTCTCTATATGGTAGAAGAGAGGCACAGAAGACCCCAGCCAAGATTCTCTATTACGGTAGCAATGGACGAGCAATCAAGGCCTAGCTTCTCAGGAGGTGATGCAGGCTGGTTCTCAAGTACAGTGTAGTCCCCAAGCCCCCACAAAGGAATGTCCACACACTGTATTGGTTAGAACACAGTCTTTATATAATCAATATTCAAGGTTATGTACATTTATCATAATAACTCACTTTGTACTTAGGAAAATCAACAATGGCAAATATATACAATTCTAAAGTGGTACCACCCTTTGTATTAGCTCTCATTAAAGTGCATTAACAATACTGTAACAATGTCACACAGATCAATAGAGTGAAACCAGCAATAGAGAGAGGAGAGAAAATAAGATGGTTGAGCAATAGGCAGAATACTGCCCCCTACCACTAGGCACAGTTTTGTGTGGAGATCCCCCCACCTGGGCAACCTGTAAAATAAAGATATAGCACAAGCCCAGTCCATATATTGTTCTGCAAGTATTATTCCCTCCTATAATGTTTTTACCCCCCCAATGTACCTGGTGGAGTCGAGTTCTTCGAAGAGGCGTCGACAGATCCTTCTTGAGTGACCCCCTTTCAAGCGGGAGTCACGGATCGTCGAGAGGCGTCGAGAAACGTCGAGGAACTCGGCGTTCGGCGGCGGGGAATCGACGGCCCTTCCTGAATGCCTTCCCTTTCAAGCGGGAGACACGGGTCGTCGAACGTCCGTCGACAAACAGGGTAGAACGGTGTCGATGAGGCGGCAGCTTCGTCCGAGCGGTGCTCGTCGGCGTCGGAGCGTCGGCGTCCTGCAAGGCAGAGGCGTGCGGGGCACCTCGGTGACAATAGTTCTGGACCGCAAAGATTGTGGAGACGGAGGCCCAGCAAGGGCGTCGAGTCGTTTGAGTCTTTGTGGTCTTCGGGTGGCGGGAAACCCACCGGCAGGTTTCTCCTCGGCGCGTTGGTCGTCCTCGACTTTCTCCGGCAGGATAAAGCGGTCGACGGTGCGGGCGAGGGAGTCCTTCGATTCGAATGTTCTTAGGCAAGGAGCGGACGGCTCCGGTCATCGGCGGCTCGGCGCCGAGTGGTTCCCACGGCTGGGCAACACAACTTCGACGGGCCTCCAGCGGTTACACAAACCTGCGAACCCTGGTCGACGGCAATGGACTTCGACGGCGTCGATGTCCGGGTGCTTCACTTCGATCTCCTCGGCGGTCCCGTCTCGGGTCGGCAGCCTTTCGAGGGTCTGTCTTCCAGGGTGCTTCGGCGAAGATGGAGCGGTGCTCGATGGTCCCTCGGAGCACGGGAAGAGGGCGCCTTACCAGGTCCTCTCTCGGGTCAGTCTTCGACGATTTCGGCAGCCTTCGGATCGGTCGAAGCAAATGCAACAGCAAGTCTTCTTCTTCCAGCTGGACGTCGAGGATCAGCAGTTCCAGTTACTCTTAGAGTGAAGACTCAGCTTCTGAACGCTTCTGAACGCTTCTGATGCGTCTGAACAATTACCAGTGGTGAGAGGTCCCCAGATATACTATTCTGTCTCTCATCCACACTGCTGGCACACACTCAGCAGCCAATCATACAGAAGGGCATTCATGCAGTCAGTCAGCCAATCAGGCACACAGTGCATTCAGGCCACACTCCTCCCTTTCAGACACTCACAACAAGGAATGTGGATTGGGACAAGTACCCAGCCATTCAACACTACACACTGCATTCAGGCCAGTTTCGGGCAGGGCTGTCTCAGTCTTTGTCTCTCATGCCAGAAACCAGACAACCACAACAAGGAGTGTATATTGGCCACACACTCCATTCACCCAGGTCCCACCCACAGGAGGTACCCACAACATACAGTCACTGGGAAGGCTCCAGTCAGTCTAGCTGGGCCTTCACAACAACACCATATATGGAACTTCCACCCAACAGCCAGTCAGGGGGAAGGGACAGAGTCAGGGCTTCCCAGGACTTTGGGAAAACAAGATAACAGGCAACAGAAAGCAAGAGGCCACAGGGGCCATCTTGTTTCCTATCAGGAATCAACTGATCCCAATGGCAGGGCCTGGGTATCCCAAAATGGAGGACACCCAGAGCACCTGTCAAAGTCAGCATGGAGCTGCCACCAGCCCATACCCTGCTCTGTGGGCCACCCACAGGTGCCCAAAAACATACACTAGGGGCACAGGGTTGTACCCCTACCCATGGGTGCCATAAGGGTATCCCATGGGTCTGTTCACCAAACCAAAAGAGAGAGCTGCACTGCCAGGAGTCCCACATGGACTCCTGGGCAGAAAACATGACAGAACACACGATAGAAGGCAGTAAAGGACAAGGAGTCAGAGGCCCTGTCCCTCTGATGCATTTCCAGCATCACAAGGAGCGACAATGAAAAGACTAGCTAGCCTCGAATCTCAACAATCCCGACATTAGTGTAGCCCCAGATCTTTTCCAGACCTAGCAACACCCCTGATGGCATGTCCTAGATTTTTATTTTGAAAATCTGGTCACTCTAGCCTACACTAGCTCTTTTGTGTACTGTATTCCCCTCTGTGTCATTGTTGTCATTTACACTAGGAAGTGCAAAAAACTGTACAAACTGTCGGAAACAGTTTTTTTACACCAGGATTTCTTTGATTTGTATCATGGATCAGGGGAACAAGTTGCAAAGGGGAATTACTGCTTTCACTACCCCATCCACCCCGCCATACAAATCTGCAGCCATTAGCCCCAGCTTCTGATTTTCATGCTGATTTTCGTGGGGAATTCCTATGGAATCTGACTGCATTTTACATCGGATAAGAGTTGTCAGATCCCATAGACATCCTTTGTAAATGATGCATGCTATACATACATGTCAAGTGGCCTTTAAAAAATGTGTAGTACGTACTCCAAAAAGAAGGAATCGAGGTGATTCTGCCTGTTTCCCCCTTTCTTTTACTCTTCATAGCGCGAACTATGCAAATGTAAAAATTCCCTTCAGTGCAATTTATGAGATTTTAGAAAATGACCTCTTGTGCCTTACCCTCTCAGGTGCATTGTGATGGGATAGAGATGTGTCGTGCTTTGTGTGCCCCTACAGACCACAGTCGACTATGGAGGTCCCACTAACCCTGCAATGAGTAACGTTAGCATCCTCCTACTCTCACCACAGTATATCTTTGGCTTCTTGACTGCATGAATTACACCTATTCTTATCCCCGTCCAAAACATTAGTTATATGAAGGTTGTATTCGTTTGAGCTTGAATTATGATGTATGCCGCCCTGCACAATTAGTACACTTTTTCCGTAACCGCTTAGTCCATCTTTTGCAACTGCTGCAAAATGTTCCATATATTTCTAAACTGCTCACCTTTCCAATTAATTCTAAGAATAGCATTACTATTGAATCATGTTGCTCACCTCTGACTTCTGAAATGGTAGCATATGCGATGCGCTCACAAACAACACTTGACAAACAGGCTTCTAATTTCTTCTCTTTAATGTAAGTCTGTCTTGGCCTTTAATGTTTCACCTTTCTCAGTCTTAAATTTGAAATCATTATCCTGTGCTTAAGCCTCTTTCTTGGTATACTTTCATACATCTAGCATATCCCCCTACTAATATCTTTGCATACGTGTGCTTCTATTCTTGTGAATTTAAAGATGAGTTCTTGGTGTTTGAGCACTCACTCTTCATTTTGGTGGTGACCTTTCTTCAATCAGTTTCTGATGCTTTCTGCTGATACTCCAAACTTCTAGCATACACAATGCACCCAAACATAGCTCTACACAAGCGTATCCGTCATATTGTCTTTTCAAAATGACACTACAGATATTGTGTTTGGGGCGCCTACTTCTTATTATCAAAATGTTAGCAAATTCTATGCACTCACTATTATATTTATGTATGAATGCACCTCATTTTGTCATCTTCAATATGCGTCTTTTACTACTCGGCTTGGGCTGCTCACGCTTCACTTTGTCAAATACACCACATATCTTTCCGTTTTGCTCCCACAGAAAAGACCACATTTGTTGTGTTTGAGATGCTCTCTGGTCACTTTCCAAAACGTTTGCAACAAGACATATCTGTACACATCCATGATCTACATCTGTCATATTTAATATCAGTCTACTGGAATTGTGTCAGGGATGCCCATTGTCCACGTTGGAGTTCACAAAAAATATTTTACTTCCTCGATTAATCCTACAAAGGCAGGGGTTGTGATGCTATCTATTTACTTTCCAAATCCTTTAAATGTGTTTTTCCTACTAACGTTTCCACATGTGTGTCCTCCTCCTTTCATGTAGAAAATAATACAGGAAGATTATCTCCTTTCTGTAAGGGAGTGAGTTATCTGCCTTTTGCAAAGTGTGATTATTTCACCTACATATGCCATCACAGAACTGGTGTATAGCTTGCTTTAAGTCGCGTTCTCTTCTTCCTTTAGCGTGCATAACCCATGCTTTGAAAAATGATGCAGAAGCTGAAAGGGAAGGTCGTCAGTCGGAGCATTCCAGCACAGAATTGTGCATGAACTACTGTGGCACACATATTCTTTGCCTCACCTCTCCTTGACGCCTGTCTCGGGCACTCAGATTAGTACATTTCATACAGCAAGAGCAGCCTTCCCAACCTCCTCCCGCAGCAATGTACTATCTCTGGAGGCTACCCTCTCTACATTCACTACCAAACATGTAAGTGTATACTCTTTGCCCAGTTCCTTCAAGACCCCTTCATCCCTTTGAGTCTCCACTTTTTCCATGTCCATATTTGTACTTCTCCCAACTCTTCCAGGAAGCACACACTATTGATCAGAAATGTTTGTTAAAGTCGTTATTAAGAGACTCACGGCAGGACACCAGAGTGCCTGGAATAAGATGGCTGCTCTGGTGTAGAGGAGGAGAAAAGCCCATGGCTAATAAGCACACTCTCTTGCCCACTAGGGGTTGATTATGTTCTTAAAATATTGTATTCACCTTCGTGATAGTTCATTAACTAGCTTATACTTCAGAGTGGCCCAAAATTCGCAGTTGCCAAAAAGATTTTGGGATTTCTCAAGAATAAAAAACGTACTTTACTGGAATTTGAAGAATAAGCTAGTTAATGAACTATCACGAAGTTGAATACAGTAATTTAAGAACATAATCAACCCCTAGTGGGCAAGAGGGTGTGCGGGGATATTTTATCGAGAGGCAGGGATATTAATTCTTAAACAGTGGTCAGATAGTGTCTCATGAAGGATGTTCATATCCAAGATCCTTTGAGCAAGCAAATGAGAGAATGGGGAAAAAAAAGCTGTGCTGTGACAAGAGTAGTACAAATTAAAAGCCTTTTTGTTTTTAAGATCTTCTCGCCATATGTCTACCAGATTGTGTAATTCCAATAAATTATGTATACCTTTAGTTAATTTGGAATTGTTCCTAGGAATGTGGATCTATCGACCTGTATATCAAGAATAGTGTTAACGTCACCACCCGATACAATAAAAGTGTCCAAAAAAGATAGTAACAGAGAATAAAACCAACAACTTATATCCAGCGGAATCATAATTAAGAGTGTAAATCTTAATGAATGTAACGTCTTGTTGAGCAAAAGCACATGAAGCAATATAGGCTTGAACCTAGCTTCTATTATGCAGGGGGTGCTAATCTTCAGGTATTTATCGGGTCTGCAGATTATCTGCAATAATTCAGAAATGTTTCCCCTGAGAGTGACAGCGACTAACAGTGAATTTTCAGATGGAACCTTTGTTATGGCATTTGGCTGAGATTATCCATGGCCAACATATTAATAGAGGCATACACCTTTAGCTCACAACGTTGTCATCTCAATCTATGAATATGATATTATGCCTTTTTGTAAATACTGTGAGACAAACCTATTCTCTATTATGCAGGAGGCGTTGCACTTTAAGAGGTTATCGGGTCAACGGATTAACTGCAATCATTCAGAAATGATTTCCCTGACAGCAACTGCTGTAATGTGGGAGGGGTTGGAGGAATTAACCTGGCAGCAACAAAAGCAGATTCAATATCTTTGTATTGAGATATAATGGGTAAGGCAGAGACCTTGACCTAATGTGCACTAACTTTGGAGTGGGACTTGTGTATTTTGAGTCATCAATTAACTGGTGGGTCAATTTACCATTATCTTTCGACGGTCACTTATCAGTTTTTAAGATGGTGTTCCGTCCAACTTTTATTTTATTTTATTTTATCTATGTGTTTTTGCACATTATGATTCCGTTTCCATAATCTTTTTTCTGTATTTTATGTAATCTTTGGATCAGATTTGACAGGTTATCGGAGCTGACCAAAAATAAGGCCCAGTAAGCCCACCGACCCAAAGTGCTTGAAGCTCTTCTTTCTGGATACAAAATCATCTTAAGGAACAAATTAGAAATAGGAGGTAGCACAGTACTTATTTGTCAGGAATGTAAGGAAGCCATGGTATTAAACACTGAAGACAGACACAAGTGATCGCAGTTCAAGGGTGTTTATTGAACTTCAATGTGTTGGTTGAACACCTATCTAAAATAAATCTAAGGAAGGGAGCAAGCTACGACCATCACATAATAATAAGGCAGTCCTTGTGGAGTCTGTTAAAATTAAAGGGCCTATACTAATAAACCTATTGCCAATCCTTACTTCTAAATAAAAAATGGTGTGGGACAATAATGTATGCAGAAAGAAGAGTGTTCAAGAAATGATATGTCAGGATAGTTAAGCAAAAATGTTGTGACGGGCTCCTGGTTGAGACCCTATTCTGCCCAGGAGGGCTCTATAATCAAACACGCAAGTAGGAGTGACCCTGTTCACTTGCGTATTTGAGGATACTTCAGCAGTTGGCTTCCTTTCCCCACATTTTCAGCACGGGGTAAGGCGGCACATTCGAGCTTTGCACAGACTCTGGCATCTTGACCACAAGGTTACAGTTCAAAGCATGGACATCAAAGACTTCTGCCAAAGTCTCTTTTACAATAACAGTTTCTTACTGCAGAGGGTCTTTTGTAACAAACAAACCTCAAAGTTCCATTCCAATCAGAATTTTCACATGCACGAGTTTTCGCTTTCAATGTTCATCATGGGTCTCCTTCCTTCAGGCTGAGACAACCTTTGATCATAATGTTCATACTTGGTCTCCCTCACTCAGGCTCGGACAATGGATCTCCCTCATTCAGGCTTGGATCCTCTAGATATCAAAATCGAAGACTTTCGAATATGCGATGGGTTTCGCTTTAACCGTTGCAGAACCACTTTGATTCACTTCATACTATTATTCTGATCAATTGTTTATTTATTTATTTATTTTGGATTTGTAAAGCCACTGCAGCCCTCTAGGCAATGAGGCGCTATAAGTATACTTAAGGAGGCTTGCTTGTGGGTTACAATAAGCAGCCCAATGTGTGAAGCTTGACAATCGTACAGTTATTATACAGTTGAGTTACTGAGTACAATGTTCTACAGTACAGAGTATGTCGAGTTCAAGTTATAGCAGTAGTAAAGACATTATACAAGAAGAGTAACCTCTTTAGACAAAGAGCCTTTCATTTCTCTTGGTGGGATACCTTACAGAGACCTTCGATTGAACTCATTCACGGTGCCAGACCACTCTGTCAACAGTATCGTATCTGTCCTTCTCAAGTTCAAACATTCATCAGCAGTGTAGCTTTACTCACGTCTTTCATCACACATGTTTAACAATGTTCAGTTCTGACCACCAGGGGGTGCGTGAATGCATGCAGCCTAACAATCTCCTCCAGTCCCAACATGCCAAATAGCGCATTGAGCCCCCGCTTGGACCCCCCAGGACTGTGCATTAGGGCCATTGTGATACTGGAAAAGGCATGCCTCTCTTCGGTCCAACAACGGAGTGAATTCACTGAGGAAAAGCAGAGAAAAGAACCCATGAGTGGCCGGTGGGAAAGTGAAAGTAAACCTGCTGGCAAGGAGCGGCGCGCAGACGGCTCGCACTGCATCAGGAACGATGGGCAGAACGGAGAGGTGAGGAGGCCCTTGGGAGTGAGATCCGGTCTGTTTGTGGGGTCATCCAACCACCCCGAGCTCTCCCCCATGCAGAAAGACCCCAGTCATCTAGGAGCTGGGGTGAGAGACTGGGGGAAGGAGGAGGAGTGTGGCAGTGGGCACAAAGAGCCCAGATTGGGAAAGACTTGGTAGAGCAGTGGACTCAGGAAAGGGCCCCGTCAAAATTCACAGGGGGCCTCTGAGGAAGGAGTCAGCCCCCAAACTGAAACAGGGTGTGTGCCCCCCCACCGCACACCCAGTGACTGCGTGGGGCTACTAGTAGGTGTTGGCCCCCCGGTGTGAGCCTGGGGCATGTGCCTGCCTGGGAGATGCTCCCCATTCCCCACCTGGCAATTGAGACCCTGCCAGAGGGAAGGAACTGGACGAGGACCACCAAACACCCTGGGAAGGGGTAGGGAGCATGAAGAGGGAAACAAGGGAAGGCCCAGAGGGGGGCCACTTGAGCATGGGGGTCAATGGAGGAGGTGTGAGTATCAGCAAGGGAATGAAGAGAATGGGCCCACCCCAAGGTGCCCCATCACCGATAAACCCCTGGAGATCGGACACGTAACAATCGCAAAAGATCTGCAAAAAGGTGTGGGTCCCCAGAACCTGTCCCGGGGCATGTGCCCGCCCATGCAAAGATCCGGAGGAGGTCAGACTTCACCAAAGGACTACAGCACAAGGTGCTGAAACAAGGGAAAGACCCCGACTGGTCAGGAGGACAGTAAATCCCCCAGGCAGCCCGAGGGAGCAAATCTGCAGGCACCACAAGGGTTATGAGACCTGCGGCCATGACCTGCACCGAAACAAGAGGAATTGGCCTGGAGGGGACGATAAGGCAAGCAGAGAACGACACCAAGAGAGTGGAGTATGGGCAGTGCGAAACACATAGGAGAGACCCTCTTTCAACACAGGAGGCCGCAATCAAGACTGATAAGGGCAGAAACTAAATCCAGAAGAAAAGACCCCACTCGCCCATGGGCTTGAAGGCAAAGATGGGACACTTTGAATACCAGAGGCCGAGTCAGAGAGGAACACGGCAGGACCCACCATGTCGGAGGCAGGGAATGAATCCATGTCCACCAAGAGAGACATTGCTCCACTCTTGGAGGAGATAAGGGGGATGCGGGCCGACATAGGAGGTAAAGTGGATAGAATAAATGTCAGGATTGACATAATGAATGAGAGACTCCAAGCAGTTGAGAACAACCAGACCTCCCTCGAAACAATGGAGATGCAAATAGACATTAGGGTGGCAGAGTTGGAGAGAAGAGAAGGAGAGGTGGCCCTGAAGTTGGACGATTTAGAGAACCGTGAGAGGAGGAACAACAATTTTTCAGAATCCTAGAAAGGGAGGGAGAACCGGAAAGAAACCTAAGGAGAACCATCCACAAGACAGTTAAAGTCCTTTTTAAAGATGATAGGCAAGCCTAAAATTGACAGGTTGCACAGAGCAGGAGCGTCAGGTAGGGGGGCCACAATCTGTGCTTGCACGCTTCCATAACTAGCCGGACAGACAACACATCCTGGAAAAAGTGAAGGGGCAGGGCTCAGTGACCCTGGGTAATATAAAAATAACAATCTATCAGGATTTGTCCTCACTAACGTTGATGAAGAGGCGCCAATATACAAACCTCACAAAATGGCTTAACGATAAAGGAGTGCGATGCAGATGGTGCTTCCCCTTTTCTATATCCTTTGAAATCGATGGGTACAACTACAAATTGGTGGTGAAGGACGATATTCAAAAGGTTATGGGAGAACTGATGGGAAGGGAAGCACCAATGATGGAAGGGGAGGAGAAAAGCCCAGATAACATGCAATGGTGCATAAAGGGTCCGAACTGGTGCAAAGTTCCAGGCTCAAGAAAATTCATGAAACTCAATTCTACCCCAGCGGGACCGTCTTGAACTTAAAGAGAAAGGATAGATGACTGGAACTGGGGGTTGATTTAGCTGAAGGAGGGGGGCAGGTTGTTTCTTTCTAGTTTTTTGATATGTTGAACAATTTTGTGCTAGAAGGGGGCTCAAGTACAAGAGCTTAGTTAAACAGGTCTGGGGGGATGCAGACCACTGGTGATCTTATGTCATCAGAATCTGAGTGGGGTTGGATGCCAAAGGGGGTGGGAGGTCAGAAGGGGGAGTTAAAGCGGGTTGTTTGTCACGTCCGGGGTGTAGTATTTCATGTGGCTAGGTGCACAGCATGGGCCTGGGCATTAAGGGCTCATCCACATTCCTGTCTCGAGGGAGGGGGAAGATATGTAGCGCCCCGGTGATGGGGCTGTGTCTGGATCAGGTGAAATGATTATCGGCTCCCTCAACGTCCGGGGCCTCAACTCTGTGAGTAAGCAATCTATGGTGCTCCGGGAATTTAAGAGGGCCTGACTTAATTGGATGTACCTCCAAGAAACACATTGGCAGAAGGGTAGAGAACCCCGACTGCGGCCCCGGGAGGTGGCGGAGGTGATTATGGCCTCCAATGTGAAAAAAGGCAGGAGGTCACTGTCCTGATATCATCCCGACTGGGCTCCCTAATGGAATCAGTGCTGGCCGACCTAAATGGGAGGTATGTTTTCATCAAAGGTCACCTGTATGGGGAGAGGCTCACGCTGGGCTCTGTGCATGCTCCGAATTTAGGCCAGTGTGAATTCTAGGAGGGGGTCAGGGACAAGTTAATAGTGTTTGTGGAAGGGCAACTGGTGGTTGGGGAAGATTTTAATATGGTGTTAGACCTAAGGGACCGCAGGAGAATGGGGGAGAGACCGGCAATGAGGACAAATATGGGAGACTGAGAGCATTTTAAACAGGTCAATGAGGTCTTGGGCCTAGGGGACTCCCTCACACCACCCACAGGAGGGTGACATGCCATACACCTATTACTCGGCAGTACATGGCTCCTTTTCACTCATAGACCTTGTCCTGGTAGACTCGACCCTAAAGTCAAAAGTTCTGGATACCCAGTTCACCCCGATCCCATGGTCTGACCACAACATGGTGAGAGTTACGATGGAAATGGGGAAGGCGGTGGGCCCCGGGGGGAGCTGGAGGTGCAATGACTTCCTGCTGAAGGATAAGGAAGTGCAACAGGAGCATCTCACAGGTACCAAGGAGTACTTCCTCTTTAACAATACAGGAGAGGTGGGAATCCAATCCGTCTGGGAGGGCTTCAAGGCAAACATCTGGGGAGTACTGATAAGGATAGGCTCAAGAAAGAAGAAAGTGAGGGGGCTGATAGAGAGCTTATCCCACCACAAAATAACACAGATACAGCCGGGGGGCACACAGGGAAGATACATATCACAGCTGAAGCGAAGGAGCTCAGGAGGTACAAAACACAAATGAAGGCCATTCTGACCCAGGACAAGGAAAATAAAACCTCCAGTTTCTTAAAAAGAAATATCATGAGAAAGGTGACAGGGCGGATGAGACGCTTCCATGGAGGAAGAGGGAGGAGTGGAAGCGGAGAACCAGAGGGGCATTAAAGACTGAGGAGGAAGGGTCGGTCTATGACACCAGGATCATTGGGAATGAATTTGCAAAATACTATAATAACCTCTATACAACGGAATGTGAAGGGGATGAGGCACAGATAGATGAATGTTTGGGGACCCTCCTGCTTCCGGGGCTCCCCAAGGAAATAATGGAGAAGCTTGTGTGCCCCATAATGGGAGAAGACGTCCTGCAGACTATCAAGGGGATGAAGTTAGAGTCAACACTGTGGGAGGATGGCTTCTCAATGAAGTTTTATAAACTATTTCGGTCCCTAATGGCCCCATATGTGGTGAGGGTGCTCAATGCATGCCTGCAAGGGGACCCTCTGCCCCCCAATATGCTGCTCACAACAATCGTGGTGATTCCCAAGGAGGGGAAGGACCCCACCAAGTGCTCCTCCTATCGGCCCATCTCTCTGCTAAAGATCTTGGTGAAAATCTTGGGAATGAGGTTGGAGGGGGTACTACCTCTTTTAGTTCATGGAGATCAAGTGGGATTCATAAGAGGGAGGCAAGGGTCAGACAACATCAGGAAAAATATTAACATGATCCACGGTGCCCAAATGAATGGGCAGGAAGCCTGCCTGGTTTTGCTGGATTCAGAAAAGGCCTTCGGCAAAGTTGAATGGCCCTTCATGATGAAGGTCCTGAAGAAGATGGGGCTGAGGACTAATTTGCTGTGATGGGTGGAAGAGCTCTATAATAATCCCAGGGCCAGGGTCTGTGTCAACGGGAGCCTCACAGAGTCTTTCGTATTAACAAGAGGTACAAGACAGGGGTGTCCCTTTTTCCCATTGCTATATGCCCTAGCGATCGAACCACTGGCAGTAGCTATTTGGACTAATGGCCAAATCAAGGGCATAGAGGGGGGGAAATTGAATGCAAACTCTCACTCTTTGTGGATGATATACTGGCATACTTTACTGACATACAGCACTCCCTCCTGGCACTCATGACTCAGATATCTGAGTATGGCTGCCTTTCGGGACTTCAGATCAACGTAGGGAAATCATGCGTGATGCCGGTACTGGAGCAGAGCCCACTCCTAGACTCAAAAAGGAGTTACCAAGGAATGAGGGTCGACCAAAAGAGCATACAATACCTGGGAATTCACATGACTAGGGATCTAAAAGAAATCGTTGCAGCCAACTACGACCCCTTCTGGACACACCTGACGGCTCACCTGAAGAGATGGGACCCCTTGTATTAACCTGCTATGATAGAATGACCTCAAAAAAGATGAACGTGCTTCCTAGGTTGCTATATCTGTTCACAGCCATCCTGAGACAGCTCCCAGAGTGGTTCGTCCTAGAATTAACAGGAGAGCTCTCCAGATTCATCTCGAAAAACAAGACACCTAGGGTAAAAATGGCAACCCTGACACTCCCGAGGGAAAAGGGGGTTTTGGGGTTCCCTGATATCTGCCTCCACTTCAAGGTGGCCCAACTCAGAGTGATGCTTGCACATATGCGGGAGGACCTGAGGACAGATTGGACCTACATGGAGGACCTGGTTGCCCACCCCCTGAAGGTGAGAGACTTCCTTTGGTCCCCAACCCGGTCCATCCCGGAATGGCTAAGGGACCACCCTACCCTGCGGGTTTTGTGGTCAATATGGCATGAATCAAAGGGTACCTCCGGATATACTACATGGCCCTCCCTTATGTCCTCCATATGGGGGCCCCCATTTGACTTTGGGCTCCAGGGGCTAGCCTTCTCACAGACATGGTCAGATTGGGGCCTCAAAAGGGCAGGACAACTATTTATAGACGGTGTCTTCCTGGAACTACAGCAGTGCGGGAAGTGCCTGGTGGAGACTCAATCTCAGTGTTTGAGTATCTCTGCATATTAACTGGTATAACGGGTATATTAACTGACACGAAGTGGGGAAGATCAGTGGCAAGAGATTTAACGACAGTGGAGAAGGTACTAGATCTATCCATCACAAGAAAGGGCATCCTATCCAAGCTGTTTAAAGCCAGGAATAAGACAGACGTTCAGGGGAGACAAACTTTTCAAAGATACTGGAGGAACCTGGCTGGGGAGGAGATTTATGATGTGGTCTGGGCACAAATTTACAAAATCGACTTTTGGGGTGGCTTATTCACCTCAACGATGGAACCCAACTATAAAATGTTGATAGGCTGGCACAGGGACCCTCAGAGGCTGTCTAAGATGTTCCTGGGGGCTTCCCACATGTGCCCCAGAGGCTGTGGGTTGCATTGGTCCCTAGCCCACATGTGGTGGTGGTTCCCCAAAGTGCAAGTGTTTTGTAAGGAGGTGTTCAGTTGGATGGAAGAGGTCACATGAATACAACTGGACGTAGACCCACTGCAGATCCTCTTGGGGCTTCCACAAAAAGACAGGGAAGAACACAGGCTCCCCAAGATCTGGGAAGCAATGTTGAGGGCAGGACGACTGGCCATAGCCCAGTGCTGGAAGAGTGAAATGCTACCATTGAAAGAAGTCTGGGAGGGGAAAGTACAAAATATGATGATAATGGAGAGATTGACTGTGGCAGTGAATGATGAGATGGAAGAGTTTCTAGTAGAGTGGGGGGCCCTGATGATCAAATGGGGACTGGCCTGAAGGACCCCGGGGAATAAAACAAGCAGATGAGGGATTATTGGAAAAAGCAGACATAATGAGGAGCAACCCTCTGAGACATTGATTAAGGTGAAACATCACCACTGGACGAGTTTGTTTATGAGGAGGGTTTGCGGAGGTGGTTCAAGGGAGGGGGCAGTTCAGGGGTTGATTTAGTGGAGAAGGTTAGGCAGTGGTGGGGGGCCAAGTCTGTTGTTACTGTCTTGGGCAATGCTTGAATGCTTTTCTCTTTTTGAAAAGTCCCACTAACAAATGCAAATAAAAATTAAGTTAAAAAAAAAACTATGCTCGTTTCAGTGCTCATTTATACAATGTTGGCACTTGCAACCTTGAACTCAACACAGACCGGTCTTGCATCGGTTTCCCCAACTCAACGGCTGTGTTGATCTCTCTGGCGCGCCCTTTGTTCTTGGTGCCAAGGATGATACCACAGCTGCTGCCGCTCCTCCCTGCCTTGGTCAGCCATGCAGGAGGGACTTTGGGTTCTTTGACACACAATGAAGGATTCTTTCTGCGGATATCCCGGCCTTATGCTTTCACTATCGAAAGTTTCTTGTGAGTAACGGTTTCTTGTCGTAAAGGTTAAGGGTATTTTCCTCCTTGTGAACCCTTCGTGTTTTAACGTCTTTCTCCCTTCATGCAGCTGCCAATTCCAAACTGCTGTTCCTTTGTGTGTTTTACTTCGCTCAGAGTGTGCTTCCATGCTAAGACTTTTATCCATGTGGGGAGGTCTAATGGAAGTCAGGTGTGAATGATTGTCTGCAATTGCCTGACCTCGCCTGACTATTGTATTGGGATAAGTCCGGTACACTGCTTGGGTGTGAGTCTGTTTCTCCCAGACCAGGCTGTCTGTGTGAAAGTGTTCATAATGGGAAAGGGGTTGGGGTAGAGTTTCTACATATCCTACCTGGTAGGATGGGGTAAAGGAGTTAAGGGGGGATACCGCTTCTTGCCATACAGTGTCCCACTCCTAATCCCTGAAGACCCCTCACCCAGGTGATCCTCCCACACTGGTCCACTCCCAGGAAATGGATCCAAAAGCGATGGCCATGTCCTGGCCACCTGGATGACAGATCCCTGGGGACTAGTGGGTGAGAAACCTTCTGGTTTCTTAAAGGAAGCAGTGTCCATTTTCTGCTTCCCTATAATCCTCAGCAACCTTAACAATTGAGTAGAACAACCTCATAGCATTATTATACCTACCCTCAAAAGCCTTCATCTTCACAGTCTGATTACAGAAGGCAAGCATACAGTGGGGCATATCCTTGATGTCATTCATGTTCCCCCTAACATTGTTCTTATTGTTTCTTTGGTAAACCTGCCACGGGCCAATCACGCGACTCTTCATTTCTCTCTTTTCACTATAATAATGCCTCCCTATTCATACAGTTCAACACAAAAGGATTTCTACTGGGACTGGAAATTAATTAACATTAAAGAGAACCTGAGCACTTAATTCGCCAGTTTCATTTTTTCAATCCACGCCCTACCCAACCCTAGCAAAGGCAAAGGCACTGTGGTCTTTGATGACTGGATGACAGAATCTCTTAACCTGTGTTTCCCATATTAAGCACAAAAAACCAAAGACTAAGCTAGAAATCCTCTTTGGTACTATGAAGAATTTAAGAAATCCCACAGCACTAGTAGGATAGCGATTTAGAGGCAGAAACACAAGAAATAATACTTAGTAGTGAACATGCAAATCTAGTTGCTACACGAAAAGTCCAGTGAAGGACACTATCCATGCAGAGAAGCCTTAAAAACTATCTAAACATTTCAAAATCCTTCTGCCCCCATGACACGGATAATACCTTCACTATCTCTCTCCCTAACAAATTATCTCCCAACACTAACATTTCAAATAAATCGGCAACATTCTATGTTACTCCGGAAGACTTTTCTCCTCCACTGGCCCTTGCAAATTAGATGCTTTCCTCTTTCTGCACACTCCCCATAGAAGAATTCGGCCAATTGGCAGCAAATTGTCCTTTGGCGGATGTGCAGATGACCCTTGTCCTCCCTAATTTTTCATGAATTACTTCCAGTCCCTCTAGTGGTTGAAATATCCAGATTGATCATCAAGTTCTCTTTTTCATCCAGGATTGCATCTAAAAATTTCAAAGATAAATTTTGTAAACCCCTTGCTAAAAAGCGGTATTAGATGCCATTAATCTTAATAACTTCAGGGCAATTTCAAAAAGCTGATCCTTAGCAAAATGTTGATAAAGCAGCATGCAACACACTATTGCTATTCTCTCAAATCAATAAGCAGGCTTTAGATCCAAGCATGGTTCAGAAACAATTCTTTCTCTATGGGATGACATGCTATTTTACAGCAACTAAGACAGTCTTGCTTGACCTTTAGGACACTTTTGAATCCTGAGACTCTGCCTATTTGAGGTAGATATATGTGATTGGAAACTGGAATCAATTATTTCCTTCTTCACAGCACAATAGATAATGATCAAACCCTTCATCTCTGAACCCAAACAAGGCCTTTTTTATGTTCCCTCAGGCTCACCACTTTCTAGTCTCTTGTTCAAACTGTATATGTCTGTTCTTGCTGTTTTCTTTAATCTCTCAAGCTCTCTTGTTGTATTTATACTGAAAAAACACAACTAATCCTGAAACTTTCTAATAGCAAAATCACTGATTGTATCATCCAGACTTACCATTGGATGGCAGCTAACCATGTGCTCCCTAACCCAGAAAAGCAGAGACCATGATTACTTACATGGATTCTCTCCCTCCTCTCTATTTGATTTAGAGAAATCACATTGGCACCGTCCCCCCTAGTAAAGAGCCTGACAATATGATGGACTCGGAACTGACACTAGGTCCCAGTTCACAAGTGTGGCAAGACAATTGTTTGGCCATCTCAAAACACTGAACGATGATTCCTGTTTCTGGCCTTCGCACAAACATACACAGCTATCAAGGACATTATCTTGTTGAGACAATACTATGATAATTGTCTTTACTTGGGTGCACATGCGTACTTACTTGCAAGATTACAAAGAGTGAAAAATGCAGCAGACTGCCTGCTTTTGGGACTAGGGTGTAAGGAATATATTACCCCAGTATTAGCCGGACTGCATTGGCTTCCAGGAGTCTGAATAATTCCCTATGAATATCCTTCAAAGAAATTGGAGGGACACGGCCTGCTTTCCTTGAGTCCAAATTACTACAAAAAAGTCTACATCAGGCCCATTAACAAATTTCCAATATTCAAGAAAGCCAGAAAAACATGGACATGTCCATACCGATTTATGCTACCTGTTGATCTGTTCACTTTTGTCCTTCCCTTGGAATGTATCGTTAGTTCATCCTCGAAACATAGTATTGGCTTGGTACTTTACTTTGGCGCATCAAATGTATTCTTTCCTCAAACTGTTTGGACATACAAACACGCTCTGTCCAGTGATGAGCAAGTGTATTTTGTATATTACTCTTTGTATGTTAGACTTCGATGTATGTTAAGCTTTGTATGTTAGCTTTGATGTACTTGATATGTTTTTAAGATAAACCTAATGATCGGCATTTTGTGTTTGCTTTACACTTTATGTTTTACTGGATACTGTTGTATATGTTTATTTCGTTGACAGTATACTTTTATGACAGACTTAATGACGTGCAAACAGAAATGGAAGCTTGTTCATAAAGGTTCTCCGGTCCCCTGCACACCTTTAAATGACGTAACAGTCGGTCACTGTAGGATTAGAGTCTGCACCCAATTTGAAATAAATTTTGTCCTAAATCACAGTAACATATGTCCCAGAAATGTCTAGTCACTTGCTTTAATATCGTGTTGTTTGGATATTAACTTAGCACTCTAATTAAATCCGTCCTAATGCCTGTTTCCTTAATTTTGTGGCCTCTAACTTAAATTGAATGCCACGTTCCATTTACCTAATCTACACAATTTTGCCTGTGCCCAGTATAAGGACGACATTTATTCTTGATGACTACTGAATCTGCCTTCATTGCGATGGGCATTTGCCTCTTAGGCATGCTTGGGGATTGGGGTTTGGGAGTTCAGGCTACAAGTAAGTCTCTCCTTTTAGTCTATCATCAGATGAGAATAGAATTTTGGGACTCTCTTCTAAGCAAGTCAATCAAGGGACATATAGGGTTTCCTATTATATTTTGGTGGCTGGGATAAGAGAAGACAGTCGTTCTCGGAGACATATGTATTCCAATAATTAGGGGCTTGTAGTATTAGAAATCAGGTTACTATCCTTACTTGGCCAGTGAGACCATGCACGGCATACTCGCAGAGTAACCGAAAGGCTTCTATTGTGCCCCTCATTTGCACTCTTCATATTACTGGAGGGTCAGGGAATGTCACTTTAAGCGATATTTCTAGCAACATGGTGGCATTGCATAATTTCATGAGCCCATAGAAAACAGCCATACACTTTTTCAAATACTCTTTATTCAACCTATTTTATCCTATGGCCCACCACAGGATCTTCACAACATTTTATACCACTAGGGTGACACAGCTTGCACAGCTCATGCAAGAGAGACCTCCTTCTACCCACCTTCCCCCATGTTTCAGTACACAGTCACCTATCACACAGTCTAGCGCAGTCTACACGGGATCGGATGCTCTTGGTCCTCGGATTGGCAGTCCTAGTATTAATAATCTGGTGTTTGTTTTGTATGAGACATGAATTGCTTTCTTACACAACATACACCTACACTCTTCAAAGGGTTGTTTGGGCAAATCTCGAATCCGTCACTCGGCCTTACACTACAATTTATAATTGTTTATATTAACTTGCCTTCAAGCAAACTCTCCTTTATCCATAGACACCTTGGAACTCACTTCTCACTTTCTGTACAATGTGGTAACATTCCGCAATTAATGGAGTTTCATGCACTCAAGCTTCCACAGTCATTAGCCATCTTTATGCCTTGTTATGTTGCTTTACTTAATGTGGTGTCCTCCTTTCTTCCCCTGTAGCCCTTCCCCTTTTGCTCTTTTTCACAGACTCCGGTCTGGAAACGGGTTCATTGCAACCCTTTTGAGACAAGCCTATGAACTCTGAGGGTACTTTGGTGTTGATGTGTGGTATTCTAAAAACATAACACAGTTCAGGCTCTGTACTGCTCTTGCAAACCTTTGCAGAGCTCCAATCAGCAAGCAATTATTTTAGCACTGTGCACAATTTGCTGGTCTAATTGCAAGTGAGATATATTGGAGTAAGGACCTTCCTGGTTAAATGGATGAAACACAGCAGGTCAGCCCAGCCAAGCGCTGAACTCCACTGTCCTTGCACAGTCCATTGGGAGAGGGGTGGAAGCGCTGCGCTGCTCGAAGTTGTCTTGCTCCAGCGACTAGCACCTTGTCCCTGAGCAATCATCCCAGTACCCTCAGATCGCTTGTAAAAGGAACGCCTTCAACTGGAGGCTGACACTTGCCATTACAACATATATACAAGCAAGACACGATATGTGGAGAAAACAGGCGGGGA
Organism: Ambystoma mexicanum; assembly: GCF_040938575.1. Classification (NCBI taxonomy): domain Eukaryota; kingdom Metazoa; phylum Chordata; class Amphibia; order Caudata; family Ambystomatidae; genus Ambystoma; species Ambystoma mexicanum. The sequence goes on from NC_090930.1 coordinate 535,007,075, forward strand.
CCTGTGTGTACTGACATCGTTTCTGGACACATATGTACCCAGGATCTATCTTACAATTCGGACGCCATACCGCATTACAAAATGGATATTTTAACACCGCCACCTAGCGGAATAATGGCGACTTGACATTAAACGCCTCTTGGTAAAGACAATGACTAGCATTAAAGTGGGTAATAAGAACAGCTTGCATAGGGCAGTAAGAAAGGGGGAATATGGACTAAAATGATCTTTAAAAACGCTCTTCATTTACATTATTATCATTATTATTAATAAATTAGTAGAATGTGATGAGTAGATTGAGTCATATGCACAGGTGAGGAGAGACACCCGTTCAGGGAAGTGTTCTTGTATGCGGTTACAACTCGGCCCCCTATATCCACCAACATTCGTAGCAAGAGAAAGTAGAACACGTGAATTTGTTAAAAACGGAGGAAAAAATGTAAAGGCAGGTTGAAAAGGCACCGTCTGCTATTATTATATCTGCACTTCATCCGGAATTGCCTTTTCAAATGGCTTTTTTGCTTAAATTTAGCTAAAAGAAGATAACCAGATATGTGAACGTATTCTGACTAATGGATGGACACTACAACAACAGCATTAGACAACAACACAAATTGCAATCGTTCAATGAAAGCAACCTTTCCTACATTTGGTTTGGAAGATTTCAATATTCGCATCGATTAGCATCCGTTCTGAGGGGGAAGTTGGACGCTTTATCCAGCGTCGTTTTGATATGATGACAATTCAAGCGGACATCTGGTGAGAATTCATTTATGCGTTTTATATTTTAAACAACCTGGCTATTTTTACTCGCATCTTCCTCTCAAAGGGAGAGCAATGTAATGAAGCGTGGAGCTGGAACTAGGCTACACCTCAGCTGGAAAATGTCACATTCTATTATGCAGCTTTCAAAATCATAAATCATGGCTGAGAGATTGTAGAGGGACGAAAACAAGGAGGAAAGTGCAAAGAAAGGTTGTAAGACGAGAATGTTTACAGAAACTAGACCCGATCATGTTACTTGACGCCTTTCGGCTAGATTGCTTTTTCCTGGTATCGGTGAATAAATACATTATAGTGTAAGCTGGCACAGATGCTTGGCATATTGGGTTCAATTACCCGGCCTACGTTGATTTTCTCCTTGATATCACTTGCAAGGTTGCACTGTGGCTACTCTGACTGCTGAAGGCCAGGTGCAATAATTGAGTGACTGAATTCTAAAAACAAACAGGATTTGCTGAGAGGTAAAATCAAATGATTAGGCCTAGATATATGCAACCAGAGTGTTAAAAGAGGTCAGCAAACCCTGCGTAAATGTGTTACGAGTGTGTTAACATGCAGAGGGCTTTTCCTCGTTTTGGCAAGCTGAGCAGGGGTACAGAATAGCATTACCCCCCATCCACTACCCCTGCAAAAAAAATAAAATCATTTACACCAGTGTATGATTTTGATGCTGATCAAATAGAATCCGCCAGCTTTTAGTGGATTCCATAGTCGTATATGCTAATTGCCACCTGTCATTAGTACATGGCGAGAGGCAGTTACGCTTGTTTGAGCCACAAAGTGAAAATAATGCACATAAACATGGGTCTACCCAGATTTACATGGATTTTTTGCACTAAAATTTGACTGATGTGGTTCTGGTGAGCAGAAGGTGGTCCCCCCTTTGTTCAATTTGCACAATTAAGAAAATTACCCCCAATTGTGTTTGCAGACTAGACATCTTACATTTAAGGACGTGTATTTTCTGAATACACATGGGATGGCTAGCTGGGTCACATCACCCAAACTGCATCTATTAAGGGCACTACGATTCACATGTACAATCCCACTATTTTGATTAACACATTTAGGATAGACACTTGGGAAAAGGTGTTGTTACCAAGCTACAAATATCTAAAGAGGCCATAGCACGTATCTCAGTGTACAGTCCTAACCATGATGAACCACAGATAAGGGACAGGGGGGCATGTTAGAACTAGCACATTGGCTCACTTTTGTGATATTCATGGGTCACTTAGACCTTGTGGCATAAACCCAGAATGACCCAGAATGTCAATGTAACTCGGGCTCAGGATCATTACCAGCATGTTTACGTGGCGGGGAGGGCTATATATCTATTAATAGCCTTTGGGGTAGTTTGAGTATGTTGGAGAGAACCACATGTACTAATATCAAGAGTTGGGGTAGGGGCTGTGATGCTGGAAATGCATCAGAGGGACAGGGCCTCTGAATCCTTGTCCTTTACTGCTTTTTATCGTGTGTTCTGTCGTGTTTTCTGCCCAGGAGTCCATGTGGGACTCCTGGCAGTGCAGCTCTCTCTTTTGGTTTGGTGAACAGACCCATGGGATACCCTTATGGCACCCATGGGTAGGGGTACAACCCTGTGCCCCTAGTGTATGTTTTTGGGCACCTGTGGGTGGCCCACAGAGCAGGGTATGGGCTGGTGGCAGCTCCATGCTGAATTTGACAGGTGCTCTGGGTGTCCTCCATTTTGGGATACCCAGGCCCTGCCATTGGGATCAGTTGATTTCTGATAGGAAACAAGATGGCCCCTGTGGCCTCTTGCTTTCTATTGCCTGTTACCTTGTTTTCCCAAAGTCCTGGGAAGCCCTGACTCTGTCCCTTCCCCTGACTGGCTGTTGGGTGGAAGTTCCATGTATGGTGTTGTTGTGAAGGCCCAGCTAGACTGACTGGAGCCTTCCCAGTGACTGTATGTTGTGGGTACCTCCTGTGGGTGGGACCTGGGTGAATGGAGTGTGTGACCAATATACACTCCTTGTTGTGGTTGTCTGGTTTCTGGCATGAGAGACAAAGACTGAGACAGCCCTGCCCGAAACTGGCTTGAATGCAGTGTGTAGTGTTGAATGGCTGGGTACTTGTCCCAATCCACATTCCTTGTTGTGAGTGTCTGAAAGGGAGGAGTGTGGCCTGAATGCACTGTGTGCCTGATTGGCTGACTGACTGCATGAATGCCCTTCTGTATGATTGGCTGCTGAGTGTGTGCCGGCAGTGTGGATGAGAGACAGAATAGTATATCTGGGGACCTCTCACCACTGGTAATTGTTCAGAAGCGTTCAGAAGCTGAGTCTCCACTCTAAGAGTAACTGGAACTGCTGATCCTCGAGCACCGCTACATCTTCGCCGAAGCGCCCTGGAAGTCAGACCCTCGAAAGGCTGTCGACCCGAGACAGGACCACCGAGGAGATCGAAGTGAAGCCCCCGGACATCGCTGCCGTCGAAGTCCATTGCCGTCGACCAGGGTCCGCAGGTCTGTGTAACCGCTGGAGGCCCTTCGAAGTTGTGTTGCCCAGCCGTGGGAACCACTTGACGCCGTGCAGCCGACGACCAGAGCCGTCTGCTCCTTGCCTAAGAACATTTGAATCGAAGGATTCCCTCGTCCGCACCGTCGACCGCTTTATCCTGCCGGAGAAAGTCGAGGACGACCAACGCGCCGACGAGAAACCTGCCGGTGGGTTTCCCGCCACCCGAAGACCACAAAGACTCGAACGACTCGACGCCCTTGCTGGGCCCCCGTCTTCACAATCTTTGCAGTCCAGAACAATTGTCATCGAGGTGCCCCGCACGCCTCTGCCTTGCAGGACGCCAACGCTCCGTCGTCGACGAGCACCGCTTGGATCGAAGCTGCCGCCTCATCGATGCCGTTCTACCCTGTTTGTTGTCGGACGTTCGACGCCCCGTGTCTCCCACTTGAAAGGGAAGGCATTCAAGAAGGGCCGTCGATTCCCCGACGCCGAACGCCGAGTTCCGCGACGGACGTTCGACGCCCCGTGTCTCCCGCTTGAAAGGGAAGGCATTCAAGAAGGGCCGTCGATTCCCCGCCGCCGAACGCCAAGTTCCTCGACGCTTCTCGACGCCTCTCGACGATCCGTGACTCCCGCTTGAAAGGGGGTCGCTCAAGAAGGATCCGTCGACGCCTCTTCGAAGAACTCGACTCCACCAGGTACATTGGGGGGGTAAAAACATTATAGGAGGGAATAAGACTTGCAGAACAATATATGGACTGGGCTTGTGCTATATCTTTATTTTACAGGTTGCCCAGGTGGGGGGATCTCCACACAGAACTGTGTCTAGTGGTAGGGGCCAGTATTCTGCCTATTGCTCAACCATCTTATTTTCTCTCCTCTCTCTATTGCTGGTTTCACTCTATTGATCTGTGTGACATTGTTACAATATTGTTGATGCACTTTAATGAGATCTAATATAAAGGGTGGTACCACTGTAGAATTGTATATATTTGCCATTGTTGATTTTCCTAAGTACAAAGTGAGTTATTATGATAAGTGTACATAACCTTGAATATTGATTATATAAAGACTGTGTTCTAACCAATACAGTGTGTGGACATTCCTTTGTGGGGGCTTGGGGACTACACTGTACTTAAGAACCAGCCTGCATCACCTCCTGAGAAGCTTGGCCTTGATTGCTCGACCATAGCTACCGAATACAGAATCTAGGCTGGGGTCCACTGTGCCTCCCCTCTACCATATAGAGAGTAGAAGTACAGACCACCCCCTACCAGTCTTTACAGGGGCTGGGAGAAGTGTTGTGCAGCAGGGAATGTGGGGCTGCTGATGGAGCCCCACGTGAAAGGCGGGCAAGGGTCAATGGAAGATTAAGGATGCAGCATGTCAGAGTGGAGTTGAGGACAGCAGAGGACAGGCCTCAAGTATGGGAAACTGGCAGTGAGAGGTAGTGTGAAAATGTGGAGCCTGTGAGGAATGGTGGTGTGGTGGATCTGTAGGATTTATTGAAACAAATGTTTTTTTATTTGACTTTACTTTTGCATGTTTGCTACCATTTGGAATGCAGCATAATTAACTGTGGAACTTGAACAGTGGTGTTATATAAGGAAATTATACACACAATGTTTATTACAAATCACATATTTGATCAAATGATATATGGACAGAGCAACCTGTTGTTTGATTCTTATTAGTAAAAATTGCTTACACTGAAAATGCTCTCTGGTGTATGGGGCAGAGCAAACCTATCCTTTCATGCAGCATTGACATTTTATGCTCCAAACTCAAATTTATATGAAACAATTTATTCGGGTCAAGCACTACATTAATCAACTCTTTGTAAATCTAGAATTTCCAAATCTCCTTTAACATATCACTAAGACCAATGGATGGAAGATAACCAGAGCAGCGCTGTTTATTTAAGATAATAGGCCCTGTCCCAAACTCTAAGAATACCATTAAAACAAGCAATTGATTTGAAATCTAGAAAAAAGCATGACCTTATTTTTCAAAGTTAATCCAAAAAGATCCTATTGAAATGATTGTTGGATTTCTGATCAACCACTTAAGTGTGTAGAGGAGGAGCCAAGTATCCTCACTCCAATTACCTGTTGAATGGTAATCGAAGTATGTGATGTATACAGAACAGTTGAACCAGCAAAGAGCAGAGCATGGGCTCTGTGCAGTACCCATAACAATACCCATACCTAAGAGAATCTGGGAAGCAAGATACCCATTGAGAAAACCATACCTACATTCAAGACAATTTGATGCCATGTGAATGAAATCTCTGACGAAGCAAAGAAGATGACGGATGAAGGTGAATGGTGATGTCATACAAAACCGAACTGACACCCATATAAGAGACCAGAGAATGCAGACAATCTATAAAATATTAAGATGAAGCAAGGATAAGTGCCATCTTGGGATCAAGGTGAAGAAGCTTATGCCACAGACCTGATGAAGATACTTAGTTTAAACGGGTACAGATGCTACAGAAACGGAAGCAGCAAAATAATCATGAAGCTAGCCACACGCTTTTAAATAGATATATTGCGGGATGCACCAATATATACATATATAGATACATATGGATCAGTAAAGGATGGATGATTCCACCACGTTATGAAGCAGTAGTGAACAAAGCAAGAAGGCCTCATTTCAGTGTCGCAGTTAAGAAAAGCAATTGAATTAAACAGAATAAAAGCTCAGCTAAGGAGTTGACTGAGCCAAGAAAGCCAATGTCTTATCAAGCTGGAATGGGCTGACATTGGATACAATTACTGTAAAAGAACAGAGGCTCCTGTTCAGAAAGGTCAAGCAAAAACAAAAGACACCAGAGGACTATTGGAGAATAAAATCAAATACACGAAAAGCGCGATTTCATGGTGTCCAGTCATATGGTAGAAGGAAGTTGGACGGTCGAGGTGGTCACACCTACGCACGGAGGCTGGCTGGTGCCCACACTCCCTGAAATTCTCACAGCACAGTACAAACTCAAGGCCAATCTTCCAAGTACTAATTGACACAGAACCATTGAGGTGATGATGGATTGCTATAGTAGTTGGTGGGAAGCTAGTGCTAAAACAAGCTCATCCGCACCTGGTTGTTCAGCCTGCATGCTGCTAGACGTAGGTGGAAAAGTACTGACGGGGTTAGAAGCCAACCAATTGTAGAGAACCACGTAATTAGGGGTCCTATAGTTTGTGTAGCCAATGGGACGTCGTACATTTAGTGACGTTCATGGTGTCCATTTTGAGGGGAGGGCTTAGTTGCCCCACCTGATGTAAATTATTCTACCACCTTCCTCCACTGTTCTATACAGATATAGAACCCTTACTTAGACATGCACATAGACCCAATCACACCCTCTGTTCGGTTTTTGTAGTTTGCCACGTAGGATGACGTTGCTAATGACGCAGGTCAAAACGTCTGTAGTGACTAATTTTGGGTATAAGAGCCCAGTTTTTTATAAAGTATTGAGAGTGAGAAGATCGAGAGACTGCTGGTGTTTGTTGTGCTCCCCGTTATATAGATTTGTTAATAAAACGGACTCACTTTGCCAAACTATTGAGTCATCTTGATTATTGATGTATGAATAAAATCTACATCCTCATCCATCTCCAGGGTATAGCTACTCATCTTAAAGGGCTGTCTGAGAGAACACCCAGCTCACTTGGTAGCAGAGATTGTAGAAAGTAGTCAATATAAGTACCCAATGGTTGTAATATTCCACCCATCGCTGCCACAATGGGTCTGCCTGGAGGGTTAGTTAATCAACCAACTCATACTTTATGTATGATAAAGAATATTTTCTTCAAGTGTATGGCCCCGTCCTATGCCAATGCATTTATGTATCGGTTTGAGACCATCCATATTTTAGAAAACACCCAATGGAAAAAACAACTAAAAATTTGGCGACGATACATAGATGATGTGTTTGGGATATGGAAAGGAACAAGAGAATCATTAGATCAATTCCTCCTGTACATTAACAACATTGACCAACACATTCAATTTACTGCAGAGATTGGCAACCCTGGCACCACTATCTTGATGTGAAAGTAAATATACACAACCAACTAATCACAACCTCGCTCTACACTAAACCAACAGACAGAAATAACCTGTTGCATAGGATGAGCTTCCATCCACAAAATACATTGAGAAATTTGCCATATGGACAGATGTTACGCCTAAAGAGAATCATCAGTAGGAGTTCGACAACGAACTAGCTAAACTATGTAAGAAGTTGCAGGATCGTGGATATCCAGATGAAGACTTGGGCAAAGCTTCAGCAAAAGTGGCCACCAAATCCAGAACTGATACACCAACAACAACCCCCAGAAAGGATTCACCCATGATTGTACATGTATCCAAGTTCTTGACACAAAGTGCACAGATCAAAAGATGCATAAATAAACATTGGACAATACTCACAAATGATGAGAGAACTAAAGAACTCTTTCAAACCAAACCAACCTTTGCATATCAAAGGACAAGTAACTTGAGAGACTTGCTAGTGAACACCAGAGATGACAGACAGAGAATCAAGAAACACAAACAAGTAGGGACATTTCCATGTCTCAATTGCAGCAACTGCAATAATGTCATTAGGGGAGATGTGGTACAACATCCACACACAGGTGAAAAGATCAAACTCAAAAGTTTTGCCACCTTCAACACTGAAAACACTATATATTGCATACGTTGTCCGTGTGGCTTATATTACGTAGGAAAGACTCGACGCAAAATGAAGACCAGAATGAATCAACACAAATCCTGCATAATAAACAAAAATGTTAACTCAGCAGTGGCCCGACATTTCATGGACAAGAAACATAGTGTGGCACAATTTAGATTTCAAACACTGGAAACAATTGAATACTCACAAGTAGGCATTGATACCAAGAAGAGGAGACAGCAAAGAGAAGCCTACTGGATCGACCGCCTGGACACACTTTCCCCCAGAGGGATGAACAAAGAGTTTGATTTGAACTGTTTCTTATGAATAAGGAGAAATGAATGTCAATATGATACATGATACTAACTTCCTTACTTCTAGCAGTGTCTTCAAATGAGGTCACTTGTATGATGTATGATGAATGATATGACAGGGAATTAGTCTAGGAAGCATGTGCTTGAATATTCTTAATTAATTTTACTTTTTGCAGGTAGATGATCAACCACTTCACTATCACACCATACAGGGATGTTTGGTGGCTTAGTTCACAACATATGATCTTTAGCAAACAAGTCACACTGTTTTACCCTTTTAATTACATACAATTATTGAACTTCTGAATATATACATGAGTGCAATATTTAATGCCCCAGCAGCACAAGTCTGACATGGGAATATCAATGTATCACCCTTATACGTGGTACATTAGGCTAATTACTATCCTCACACCAACATACAGTGATTGGCGTTGACATTATCCAAATCGATATCGCCCACACAAAGATATATTATGCCCTAGCAGCATGAGTCTGACATGAGAACACCAGTTCATAACCTTTATATGTGGCATATTAGATTAATTACCATCCTCACACCAGCATAAAGCGATTGGCGTGGATATTATCCAACAATCGCTTAAGATATTGCCCACACAAAGATGGCCAACCGCATTCGCGATGAGCGCCCATCTTGTTTATCCGTGTTTATGTATGTCGTCATGACAACGCATTAGTTTCTCAAACACCACAGACAAACAATCGCGTTCGTCTGGACAGTGAGCTAGGTAACGACTCGACTCATGGTGTAGAAGGTAAAAATCCATCTGTCATGGTCTCTATCTAACACATTATCTACTTGCTTATTAGCTAACATATTACTTGGATTGTTTCTAGATTCAACTATACATGGTCCATTACACGCGTTTTGTAATGCGACATCAGCCGCTAGTAGAAAGACAAACAGGTCAGTGTTATTTTCCCAGATCTCAAGCACACTGGTACTGGAATATAGCACATTATGGTGATACTCAATCATATAAGACACGGTGGACCAATGCACTGTTCCCACTAATATTTAGTATGTAACTGCCGCCATATTAACACAGCACAGTGTGGCAACACAGCACTTCATAAAGATAACAGATAGGGAAAATGGTCATTATGGTTAATAGTAAGGCACTGACAATTAATTGGACAACGGTTAAAAGTGAGGCATGTAAAATAGCATGTAAGACTAAGCGTGATTATTCAATATAACCGCATGAAGTAAATTAATACAAATTCATTACAATGTTTTGAGTTGTATTTACATTTACCTTATTTATCTTTCTTATCACTGTAATGTATCTTTCTTATCTCTCTTGACAAATATCTCTCATGTGTTTGTTTGTATTATGTTGTGGTTACCCTGTATTAATACTTACGTGTATTGTTTGCTAATGTTGTGAAGTAAAAATATGATTAGTTAAGGCCCTGATGAAGGATCCATTATCTGAAATGCATTGGCCACAGAATTTGTTCGCCTTGTAACGTGTTTTCCTTGAAATAAGTTGAAAACAACTCACATTGTAGTGAGATATAAACAGAATCTATTGTATTACTAAAAACATCTCAAGTGATTATTAAACAATAAGCAACAATTGAATGAACTTCATGGGACCCACACAGAAGGCTAATAGCCTAGACCTTTTTCTCTTAGGTTAAGATCATTGCCAGGAAGACGGCGATGTGGGAATATCATGCCGGTGGTGGATAGACAAATGATGAGAGATGAGAATGAGTTTGGTGCATCACAGTTCCCTTTACTAGAAAAAGGAGGAACAAGGCTACAGTATATACCATGGCCTCAAATAGACAGAGATAATCTAAGGTGTAAACTCCCAATTTTGACTTCCGGTGCTGGGAAATGGATACATGAGCTAGAAAAGAGGACAGGAGGAAATAGATTGGCTATAGGGGACATTAAAGGTCTTCAGATCGCCATACTTGGTGACAGAGCTGACGATGTATGGACACGGGCAGGCTACCCTGGTGTGTCTACAGTCAACACTGTGCATGATGGAGCGCCATTTAACAATTGCAGAGCAGCAGTTTGGAAAGCTCTTCGAGTACTATATCCGACACACCCAATATGGGAGCTATAATGACAAAAAAAGATGAAAGAAGGAGAGGATACTTTGCTTTACATTGAACATTTCCAAGATGCCTGGGCACTCAAAACTCGTGAATCTTGGTGGAAATCTATACCTGCGTTCTATCATATATTATGCCAAGGGCTGCCAGAGCAAGTGCAGAAGCAGCTAAAGAAATTAGTGGGTATAGAAGCTAAACTGTGGTCGGAAATTCAGTTGACCATTGCACATTACTGCAGACTTCTGCAGGAAAAGAATCGCAAAAAAGATGATACTCGAAAAAGGCGAGGAGGCAAAATTGTTTTTAAAAAAAACTGTCCAAGTATGCCATTGAAGGGGCAATGTTAACTGGTACAGACAGATCCATTTCACAACAGATAACGAACATGCCACAGGTGAATAACCAAAGGCAGTTTGATCAAAGCAACAATGGATATGCTCCCCGACGAAGGGGTTTCTGAGGAAGAGGTTGGCAAGGTAATCAAATGAATTGGCAGAATAATAGGGGAGGTTTTCAGAGCAATCAAGGTGGGTTTCAAAATATGCAAAACGGCAATCAGGGTATGCAAAATGAGCAGATGGGAAGACCACTGCCTATATTGGACGTGTGGAATGACAGGACATTTTGCTCGAACATATAGAAGTCAAGGCATGGTACAGAATGATCACTTTTCAAGAGTGGGATGTCAAATCCACCTGCGTATTTGCAGCAGAATGGAGATGGATTTGCGCAAAATCAAACAGTGCAGCAGCAAGCACCGAGAGTGCAGCAAGGCTTGCAACCACAGCAGATGACAGGTAACTCACTGCAGGGACAATCACAGCAGTCCCCTATGCAGCTCCAACAGAACACAGTTACAGGACAGGTATCGAATCCTAGAATAGGGAGCGTCACTGTTCATGGAGGAAATCCTTTTACAAATAATGGGACAAGGCTGTACATGGAATAGGACGGCTCACTGGAAGACCTGATGTGTTCCATACTATCCGTGACACCAAACCCTCGTGAGGCGCCAAGGGTGGATTTCACTATAGGAGGCAACGTTCTTAGTGGACACGGTTTCAATGCGCTCATGTATACGAGAGGGCAAATTTTCAATGTCTGGCAATGCCATGAATACTCAGGGATTCACAGGAGCTACAAGTTGCATTCCTTTCACTGAAGAACTACCAGTGTCTATAGGAAAAAGTGACATGAATGTGCCACAACTTTATTCGAGGCAAACGCCTGTCAATTTATTAGGACAAGATCTAATGACTAAATTAAATATGATGATCTCGTTCACTGATGAAGGCATGATATGATCAACACCAGGAATGCATTATTTAAACGTGTGCAGAATAATGATGCCATACGCAGGACGATTGGCTATGAGAGCAATCCCATCAGAACCAAAGATTTTTCAATATGGGGTGCGCATATTGTTATCCTGGCTGCCAGGAATAGAAGGCAAAACAATGAGAACTCCTGATGAGTTTTTGTTTAGACCAAGGATACCTATGTTTAAAGAAAAGGACAAGTATTTCCCTTAATGATACAAGCAGCCATAGTGCGATGAGAAATAGCATTGCTTGATGGCTGTGATGATGAGGGCAGGCAATGGTGTGCAGTAATCGCCATTGGAGAAGGTTACAGATTGACTGACTTCACAGATGAGGATCTGTTTGAAGATCACCCATCTGATGACGAAGTAATATTTGAAATGAACATCACTTACTGGGTAAAAGCAATTAAAAGATGTAAGTGATTTCAAGCCGGCACTCCACCTAAGTCAATGCCTAGCGTGTGATGCACAGCTGGAACCCTTAATTATATATTTTTGTCTATAGTTCTTTTATTTCTGAATGATGTACCCTTATATCACGCCCCTCTCTTTGAATCCCCTCCGGTCTCACTGAACCAGGAAGCAGGCTGTTTTGCAAAGTTAAAAGATTTATTTTATGAATTTGAACAAGATATATATCACACTTTTATGAATTTGAACAATATATATATCACACTATTAATATTTATACAATGATCACCATTGGTGATGTCACAACAATCAACAATCTCTTTAATCAGCATGAGTATGGATAAGAAGAAGAATTCAGCATAGAATAATACTTGATATGAATAGGAAAACAATGCAGCATCGAATAATACTTGATATGGATAGGAAAACAATGCAATGTCACTTTTTCCCCCCTGTACACTACTCAATCCCCCCTAATATGCAAGATAAAAGATGGAAAGAGAGAACACAGGTTTCAGGAATAAACACTCAACAAATACAGTTTCAATCCCAATTCCCCCCAGCAAGCCTAGAGAGAAACAGGAATGATTTCAAAACAGGTCAAATGCTTTTGAGTGTGGTTTGGAATGAATGGGAAAAACACTGAAAAATGTATTTAATTCTCTTAATTGTATTAAAAACTAGTGGTAGCCAGTTTGGATAGTTTCAGGTAAACACTAGCAATGATGATTGGACAACTAGCAGATTGAAAACTGAATTCTGAGGTCAGATGCAAAGAATAGCTGTTTTACAGGTGAGGAAATTGAGCCAAATGCAAATTCACGGCAAACTTTTCTGCGTGCGAGAAACAAAATTGTGGGAGAACTATAAGGAGATGGAATGCGATTGTTGGAAAGCTGAGGATGGTAGCTTCAATTTGACACTTACATTTTGTTTCAAGCATGTACGGTATGGAAGTTACAGAGGTTTTAGTAGAGGCTGATTTTTCTGAGAAAGAGTCAAGAGTTACAAATGAAAGATGTGCTTTTGAAATTGCAAATAGGAATTTCTTTACACTAGGGAGTCTATGAGGCCACAAGCTATACGACAGCACAGCCTCCAATCCAATGATGCCCCTGGATGGTTTCTACCTGCCGAGACACTTGTATTTCCTCAGCAAATATGTTAGCGCAAAGATGATATTATCACTACAATTAACAAAGGACTATATGGATGAGGGAAAGATTCAGGAAAGACAAAAGAGATTCTACAATGCAGTTCTGGGTGTGATAGAATGGGTTGGATAGGCTTACTTAAGGATAAGATACTAGCTATGGACAATTCTATGCTATAGATACTCACAACTATGGTTTGGAATAGGCCCATCAAATATTTGGTCAAAGGTTTTGGACTGGAATTCTGCTAGCCTGCCGGAAAGGATTCAGGCACTCGGTTCTGCACTCAGCACGGCCCTCTGGACACTGCACGGCCTCTGGACTGGATCCGACAGGTTGGTTCTGGGTTACAGCTATCAGGTTACAGCTCTGCTCTACTGGTTTGGATCTCTGGGTTCTGGCAAGAGTTCTTGGCAAGAAAGCAGAATCAGCACAGCCCGGCTGTTCCATTTGGTGTTGTTTCCCTTGGAAGTCTGGGGGTAAAATCAGGTTTCAAGATTTTAAAGGCCAAGCTGAGAAGGGTTCAGCTTTGGAATTGGGCCTCTCTGCTTTCAAAGTTCTGGAGTCTTGGATATGGGTTTCTCCAGCAGAGCACTTCGCCAGTAATCAGTTGATGGATTAATCTGTCTGTCTAGGTCCTAAACTGTCCCTATTTATGTATTTCCCTAAGGGGTGGGTGGCTAAATTATACTAGGCACACCCTCTAGGAATCCTATTGGTCAGGGTCTGTCCTCTCTCCTGATTTGAGAAGGAACACATGGTTTCATGATGATGTGGCATTTTACAATCCAGAGAGTACCTACCCTTTGTTTCTGTACAGTAAATCTACTTTTCACATAAATCATATTTACAATACAACCAACTTGACAGCAATACAGATTTACATCACAGATTTAGTAGAGCATGTATCCGTCCGAGTCCCAGCTCAGTGAGAGCTTCGGTTCAAATTTGACAGTTTTTCGCGCTTTTGGTGGGGTACCCAGTGTCAGATCTGTCTACATTTTTCTACATATATGCGCCTGACATCTGGGCATAATCCTGTGAAGTTTCATATTTCTAGCATTATCAGAGTTCAGAGTAGTTTCAAACTGTGAGCAGCATTTTCATATTAACAACTTATAAATTACAGATTTTTATAAGTTTTGCACAGTTCTCTATGAGTCTTTTTCAAAAAGATATTTCCTTGTAGTTTAAGATACACAAATCTGTCTGGTCCCGCCTCCATGGTTTGCTTGGCCCAGAGCAGTCCAGGGCTCTCTTCCTGTTGGCAGTTGGTTTCTGTTGACACCTGAATTTGCATTCCCTTTCAGTCCAGGAAGCCTATTGTCTCTCCCCAGAGAAGCAGAGCAAAATCTCCTCCTCCTTTAATTAGCATCCAACTGAGAGTTCCTGGGCAGAGAGCAAAAGGGAAGGCACCTTTGTCTGGGGCAAACTGTGGAATGTGCTTTTGAAGTCCTGTGTGGCCTCAGTTCACTTGAAAACACTTTGTTTAAAATTGTCTTTTGCTAAACTAAATCTTACGTTTTCAACAAGTATACACACAGATCTCTAACTACAGTCTTTTTAAAACATAGAGGTTGAATTGTAGCAACCTATATTGCTTTTGATGGCAAGTCTCTTCTTTTCCACAATTTGATCTTAATGTACAAGTTAAACTAACAGTATAAGTAAATGACAGCTTTGACACAGGCGAGTGGCGGTACTGCGCCCATATTCTGACATATTTTTCCAGGCATGCACCTTTTTGAATGGGGATATTTTTGTGTTGAAATGTGCTTCTCCTGACATTGTGCTTATGGGGATTCCTTAGATAAGATGATAGTTAACACCCAACAACGATGTTGGATCTTTTCTGAGGTTTGGGAACCATGATTTTGCACTTTCAACAGCCAAGGAAAAACGGATTTTAGAGCACTTCTGGGTTTTCCTGGCAATGCAGAATTGCCTTTTCAGGTAGTTTCATTTCACTCTATGAACAGCCCAATGACAGGTTTTGGCAGTGTGGTCTCCTGTTTTATCACTGACATAGGCAAAATAAATTGGCGGCCTATTTTTTCGGTTTCCCTTGTGCACTTCTCAAAGATTTTTAGCATGCATAGGGCTTTTGGTGGCCATTCTGTTGTTTCTGATGAAAGCAGCACACAGTGATGTTGCAGGGCAGAGCCTAGTGGGTCAGAACATCCTACAAAGAAAAGTGCCTCAGAGAATGATTTAAAACATGCACAATCATTTTTCATGAGGGAGCATCCATTCACTATGGACATTTCACAACATGCGTGCATACAGAAGTAGTTCGGCTTGTCTGCAATTACTCTGTAGTCACACACCAAGTTAGATTGCCAAACGGTTCAAAGAATGCTTACATAATGTTGCTAGAACATACGTTTTAAAATTAGTATATTCTTTGTGAATATAAACATGTAAAAAGGGAAAATAGGTAATAAGTATTTTCTGTAAACTAAAGGATAGACTAGGAAACACAAGTATATATTAGATTGTCAAGATTCTATAAATTACAAAAAAACATTCTGCATCCTTCTACTTCTGTATTATTATGTAAAACACTGTATATTGTAACCTGTACAAGTGTTCCCTATGAGTACTAGGTAATATAGGTGGTCCCATGTACATTATCTTGAGTGCTAGGGTGTGTAGATGTTGATGACTGTTTACATCTAAAACATGTAAACATTGGGAAATAGAGAAAAACAATGACACAAAGAGTATTTAAAAAGAAATGAGTTCTGACCACATATTGGAATTTTAAGGAAATATTTTAGTATATTGTAATTTACTTCTTATGTGAGTAGGTGGCCGAAAAAAGGACGCACGCAAAATTCATAAGAAGTAGTGTAATGACAATGAAAAGGAAATCAGTAAAGTTTTTGTGGAATGTGTGTGATCTTTAAACCATGTATATATACTTTCAACTAACACCACCGCATGTATTAAGCATGTTGGTGGGTATTGCCTTTGGGTAATTGGCTTGTATTCTCTGGAGGCAACATTCCCAGAGTCCCATACTTATCATCGTACAAAAGAGAAATGTCCATTCTTCCCGGTCGAATGCCTTTTTGACATCTAAAAAGAGTAAAACCGCTGGGATACCACACCTCTCGACCTTTTCTATCAAATGATAGACCCTTCTTGTATTATCGAAAGTTTGGTGTTGCTTAATGAATCCCGCCTGTGTCCCGGTCCGATCACTGCTCTCGAGTGCCACCACATTAAGGCCTTCTTTGCATGTTGTCACCTGAACTGCCTGCCTTTCTAGGAAAATAGCTAACCCAACGGGAAGGTGCCCCTAGATTGAACCTTCTTCTGGTTAAGAATTCTGATGACCGGTCCCATCAGCCTCCTTTTGAGTAGAGGGGAGTATGCCAAGTCCTGGAAGAGCTGTACTTCCGAGCCATTGAAGGTCAATGATATGCCAGCTCGTGCTGCCCTCAAAACGTCTTCTTTCTGACCATAGGAGGTGAAAGCTGCCAGGACATCCCTTGGTAGGGCCCCCAGCTCTTTTCTTGTCTATGAGTCGGGTCTAGATAAATCTCGTCCGAGATAATCTCCAAGAGAAGGCCGGCACAAAAGGTCTGAATTGATTGCTTAAGGTCTTTGTCCACAATCTGTTCTGGAACATTCTTAAAGTGAATGTTGAAGCACCTTGACCTACTCTCAAGATCTTTTCACTGAATCTCTAAATTGTACTAGTCATTCCAGGGTTTCATCAATTTTCAGAGAATCTTCAGCCAGTTCCTGCAAGTCTTGCTTACTCGTATCTACTCGCTCTCCTAATTTCGAGAGTTCACCTTTTATTTCCTGTACAGCACTTTTTATGTCAGTTTTTAAAGAGGAAATCTGATCCTGAAAGGATTCTTTAAGAGATTCCTTAAGACGTTGCTGATGAACCCAATGTTCTGGCACCTCCTCTTCTCGTGCTGCTGGTTGTGGAGATTGGACTGCTCTTGGAGTTCCCTGCATCTCTGTCTGCCAGCACCTAGTGATTGTACCCTCAGCCCCCCAACCGTTCAGTGCCAGGGTGCTCTTGCTCCATCCCCTTCCTTTGGTTTTCGACATGTGCCCCATAGGGTTATCTACTTGATGATTTCCCCGCTCATCGTCAGTTAGGATCCGTCCACACGGGTGTACGATCCTACTCTCCAGATTGGCCCCAATCCGCATCTTATCAACCTTAGTGGTGCCTGCGGCCCAACATTGATTAGTGTTCTCTCGTTGCATTAGGGAGTTCTGTTAGGGGTGAGGCCTGAACTCCAACACTATCTTGGCCCCTTTCGCACAACACCCAGCAGGGCTGTTCTCCACTCTGTAATACAATGCCACTTTTCACTTGTCTTGACAGGCACCCTCTCGTCACCGCTTGCCTGGTATATCTCAACCTTTACTCATATGGAGGTCTCAATATTTCTAAGGGCCTTCCCCTTTGCTTGTGATCTCTAAGCATACTGCCGGCACTGGAGCGGGTCCGCCCTGTATATCTCTTCTTTTGTTATGAAGCCAAGGTAGCCAGGGGCCCACTCGCTACACCTCTCCTGTGCTCCGATCTACCGATTGTAGCACTCCTAGGCTGAGAAGGGGCTCAACAAAGCCCTGCGCTGTCCTCCACCAGTCTTTCTCATCGTTGCTTTGGGCCGTGTGTATACAGATAAGAAAGCATGGGCGTTGCCCTCTTTTCGATCTGCTAATGCTAGATTCCCAGAGGGGCCTGTCATTTTTGGTGTCACAGGGAGGGCACGACCCCACCGCACTTTCCCATTCGCAGAGGGCACTCTGCGATGTTTCGAAGTCAGCCGCCCATCTTATCAGCTGACGCATCCTCACAGCTGCTCATGTACTCGAATACCCAGAGGGAGAGGACTCCTCCTCCTAAATCTCTCTGGACACTATTGTTCTGTAAAAAGCCTCCTTATCAATGCCCCTAGGAAGTGTGAAACACTCCACGTCCCACATGGGTGAGGCTCGGCAAAGTCAGATGCTCGGGGTAGCCATCACACCCTGTTCCTTGTCCGGTCTCTGGGCCGACACTGTCTCAATCGCAGGTATATTTTCATAGTTCTGGGCTGCACTCGCTGTTGCTGCCTTGCCTTGCCATGCTGTGCCTATTCTCCAAGGTGGGGGGAGCAAGGACAGCTTTTAGTTCACCTTAAGAATGGTGCAGAGACGAGCAGTGATTAGCACGTCCTCCCCCTGTAAGTGGCCATCTTGGAATCGCCTCAGCTTCTACTTTCCGAGTTCAATGTTCTAATTGAAAACTAAATTCATTGTGCACCCCCCATTGTGCAAGCCTTACTCAACAGGAGATGCATAATGGATGAACTGTCTAGATATATCTCTGCCTTCCTCTCTGTTCCTTCCATGCCTCTCCAGGGGATGAGTCCAGAACCTCTCCCTTTCATTCACCCGACCACATCTCTCCCTCGCACCTCCCGCTCCTCATTCAGGAGCACACCCCTGGGAATCTCTGCTCATGCCCCACCCCCTTTCCCTTCAAGCCTATCCCACTCTCCAGTACACGTTTCACTCATCCCCTTTCCCTCTCCTAATTTACCTTACTTCTCTCCCTGCCACACCATCCTGTTCTGTCCCTTTTACACTCAATGCATTACACACACAACACGTCACACTGAATTATGTGGAACGCATATTCTGCCTAATAATTTGCATGAGCCCTCGGTGTGCTGGCCATTTATGTGTAAATTTACCCTTTAATTTAGGAATTATATTTTTTTCTTTTGCCATTACCAACTCATGGGTCAGTAAGCAAACCTTCACATCTTGGTGTCTAGGAGGCCGCTTAAGACCAAGAATGCTGCTATTTATAAACTGCTAAGTTAGGGTGCAGTTTAGGCTGTACTTCCACCTCAGATTCTACATGGCTTAAGAGAGGTTGTTTTGACTTGATTTTGGCAGGTGGCTTTGCTACATCTAGCTAAACCCAAGAAAGACGAATGTTCACACTACAAGACTGAAAAAAATCGTATTGAAGCAAGGCTCTTCTTCTGGCCAGCTTTAAGATCTGCTGTAGCAACTCTTATTCAAGGGGTATTGCTGCCTTGAGAGAACCATGTTATAATGGGAACAGGAAGTTTGCCTGATCTATCACCAAGCATTGACCAATCAGCAGCCTCTCTATTCTCATAGAAGCAGCAGTAAATGGAGGTCTGTCACTACTAGCTGATGTTCCAACTGAGGTACCTAGTTGTATCCTTCTAGGACTGTTGGAAATGGAAGGGAGAAAAGATTTACCAGTGCCTCCTTCTGGTTGCTCCAAAGGTCAGGAACGCGACTATCGCGAAATAACGAGATGGAAGAAAGCGTGCCAGGGAAACAAGAACCCAACAAGACCCCTTTGAAAGCATAATGAACAAAGTTGCGAGACTATAAGAAGCTCATCTCGTTGAAGGGACATCTATGAGTAGAAAGATCAAGCACCATTTCAGGCTTTCCAACTCTACTATCTGAAAGTGGCAACACTACAGAAATCGAATGTGCCGTTCCTTTGCACATATAAATAGTTGGACAGGATATGTCGCAATCCCGCCCCTATGGGGCTTGCTGATTGGGTCGAAAGAAGCAATAATGGGTCCTGAAGAATATGTTATACGCAAGACATCATTGAAACCGGTCGACCAGATATACAGATGTCACCTCATTTAGAGTGACACAAGTGGACCTATGCATTTTAAACAAAAATCGTTTGAATTAGTCTCAGAGAACTCAAGTTTCCTTTTATAAAGTTGTCATGTATTCTCGCACAAGAGAATGGTTCATGCACCTGTAAAAAAACGAGTTGAATATAAAGTGCATTTTTGTGCTGAGAATCTGTGCGACACATACATTTTTATAAAATGTTTTAGTAAATTACTCCTGGATCAACCAGACACACCTCACGGAGGGCAATTAAATTGTCAGAGAGTGTGACGCCGAGTCCCACGTGACCTGTCTGTTTCATCCAAGGGTGTAGCCGGGAAATGGTTTTTCCCGTAACTGTCTTGGTTTTAATCGTTTGGACTAATGAAATTTAGATTTATAAAATGTATTGTGGTAGTTCATTGTGAATATGTTTTTCATTGTTGTGACATAGGGTATGAATAGTCCCCATGCAATTCTTGCCGGTAGCCGGCACATTAGTGTTTCTGAGGGTTAGAAACACCATGCAGGGTTAGCATAGTGTACTCCCTGTAGGGAAAGAGTTAGGGTTGCATTAATTGCACAAGATAATAAACAGCTCTGGTGAAGCTTATTTGTTCCTTACTCTGTTTTGTGTGTTACAGTAAACAGAGTTTACACCATGGTGGTAAAGTAGGGAATTTACCGCCTGGGTTGTAATGAGGCCCAGAGAGTGATGGGCCACGTTACAAACATGTTGCATTGGTGCAAGTGCAAAAAAATGTGTTCAATGCATTCTTTTTTTTTAATAACATATTTTATTGATTTTTGAAAAATAGACAATACTTAATACATTCTAAACATACAGGCATACAAACATTCTCGATGCACTGCTCATACATTTGCATTTTTCATGGGTACTTCTGTATAATTCAGTTTGTGGGTTTCCATTATACACATAGTTCAGGTGAATCACAGCTGTTCAGCAGGCAGGTCTTATGCGCAGTTGCTTGGCATCTCTAGTTGTCCTCCCATCTTTGTCAGATCTTACGCGCTTTCCCGGGGCACCCTCCGGTGGTGTATACTCTTGTTTCCATTGTTATACACATATCTACATCTGTTATCCATTGTTCATATTGTGGGGGGGGAGCTTGAGCCCCACAGCTGGGCCAGATTCCTTTTTGCAAGGCCTGTGGTCATTGCGAGCATAAGTTTTTCAAAGCGGGATATCTCTATGTCATCATCTATTCCCAATATTAGCAGTTTGGGGTCCATTGGTATCACTCGGCCTATGACCGTTGATAGTCTGTCACAGCATTTCTGCCAAAAGTTCTGAATTTGTGGGCATTCACACAGGATGTGGAAAAAAGTTCCTCTCGCTTGATGACATCTTAGACAGTTGGGGTCTGTTGCCCTCCCCCACTGGTGTAGGGACTCTCTTGGATAATATATCCTGTGAAGAATTTTAAGCTGAATCAGTCTGATTCTAGCAGATATGGCTGTTTCTCTGGGGTACATGAGGGCTGTAGTCCAGTCCTCTGGTTGTAGTGGCCCCACATCTCTTTCCCACTTCGCTTTTAGGTCCGTGAGTTCCGTTGTAGCAAATGAGGCGATTGCATTGTACATTGTGGAGGTTATTTTGTTATCTATACGCTCTATCGCAATGTTCCTCTCAATCGGTGTACATTCTGGCATATTGGGAAAGTCTATCGCGCATGTGGTGAGTGCATGCAGCATCTGTCTGTAGTGGAAGTGTTCTGTGGAAGGAAGATTGAATCTGTCTCTTAGAGTCTGAAAGGAAACTATTTTACCATCTTGTATCACATCTGTTAGCCTTATTATCCCAGCTGCTTCCCAGTTCACCCATTTCAGAAGTTTGCTGAGCTCTGGTAGATGCCTATTTTGCCACATGGGCTGCACCGGTGTGACCTTCCCCTCCCAGCCTAGATGTTTGTGCGCATCTCTCCATATCCATGTTCTGTGGGCTATTAATGTGGTGGGGGTCAGGCGTGTTGTGTTTTGGTAGAAACTCTCTAAAGGGGAGGGCCCCTGTCCCGATTGCCTGTGCACTCGGATGTGTGGTAATTCAGGGTTGTTATGTAGGATGTAATTTACTATTGCCATCTGGGCTGCCCAGTAATATGTTTGAAGGTGGGGGAGTCCAATACCTCCCTCCATACGGAGCGTTGTAGGGTGTTCAGGGCGATTTGGGGGTGTCCTCCTCCCCAGAGCAATTTTCTAAGTATTCTGTCTATTTTACGGAATTCTATTTTAGGTATATATAGTGGTGCATTTTGCAGGATCTGTAGGAATCACGGGAGGGCTAGCATCTTAAACAGAGCCACTCTCCCCAGTAGAGTGAGGGGAAGAGTCATCCAGTGTTTCACATCGTTGGGAAATCTATCTCTGATTGGGTATAGGTTCCTGGGTACATATTGTGTAAGAATGGTCGTGATCTGTACTCTGAGATACCGAAACTGATCGTTTTCTACTCGGTATGGCGGTTGTTTAGGGCTGTTGTATTGACTACTTTAATCAGGAATAGTATGGATTTATTATAGTTTACCCGTAGTCTGCTAAAGGCCCTGTATCTGTTTAATATGTGTGTGACAATGGGACATGATTTTGACGGATCACTTCAGTAAATCAATAGATTGTCAGCATATAGGGAGACCCTGTCTTCCCAGTCATGGGCCAAATGGAATCCCTTCCATGACTGCGTATCTCTCAGCATTATTGCGAGGGGTTCAATTGCCAATGCGAATAACATTGCAGATAGGGGACAACCCTGTCTAGTTCCTTTGCCCAGATTGATGCTGCTTAAAGTCCATCCATTTACCCTGATCTCGGCTGTCGGGGCGTTGTATAGGAGTTTGACCTAGCCCATAAATTGGTCGCTGAATCCCATTCTATGCATTATGATCCACAGGGCCGCCCAATGGACCGAATCAAATGCTTTCTCAAAGTCAATAGTGAGGAGTGCATGTGATTCTTGTAGTGCTGGAGCCTTTTCAATGGCAACATGGAGCCTGTGAATGTTCATTCGTGTGGACCTCTGTGGCATGAAGCCGCATTGGTCTGGGTGGATGAGAGAGGTTATTACTGTCTGTAATCTGTTGGCTAGTATTTTCGCCAGTATTTTGGCCTCTATGTTTATGAGCGAGATCGGCCTGTAGGAGCTACATGCGTCTGGTGGTTTACCTTCCTTGTCTACCACCATTATGCTGGTCATTCTTAGGTCCGGGGGGAGAATTCCTTTTTCTTTGGAGTGCAGGTACATTTTGAGCATGTGAGGTGCTATTTCACCGCTGCCAATCTTTTTCCACGTTTCTACTGGGAAGCCATTGGGTCCTGGGGTTTTCCCATTTTGGAGTTGGTATAGGGCTGCTGTCAGTTCTTCTCCTGTGATTTCTGTTTCTAGGTTCATTCTTTGTGTGTTGTTTAAGGACGGAATGCTGACTGCCTCCAATATGCTGGGATCTGTCGGGGTCATCGGAGCAGCGTATAGTGCCTCATAATACGTTGCGAAGCACTCTGCAATGCCAAGGTTGGTTGAGATCCGTTCTGCATTTGCAGTGTTTATGCATCGAACTTGGAGGTGTCTCTCAGCTCTCTTCTCCAACCATGCCAACATCTTGCTGGCTTTGTCTCCGGTCTCATATAGCCTAGCGCGCATAGTTCTGTGCACCTGCTTCGCACAGGTCAGTGTGATGTGTAGTTTCATTTGCGCCAAGTGTAGGGCTCTATTGTCTTCAGTTGCTCCTGTGTTTATATACCGTGCCTCTGCATTTTGCACCTCGGTTTCCGCGTCTTCGACCTCTTTCCTGTGCGCTTTTTTGTGTGCTATCTAACTTAGTATCTCGCCTCTCAAAGTTGCCTTATATGCTTCCCATATTATCCCTTCATCATTTATCGAGTTCTGGTTTAATTCAAAGTATGATGATGTGGCTTCCTGGATCTTCTCTACCAGTTCTGGAAATCATAAGTAGTATGCGTTTAGTCGCCAGGTTGGCGGGGGCTGGGCTCTGTTTCAAGTAGTATCATTAGCGGGGAGTGATCTGATATCCCTCGGAGGTGCAGAGTTGCTTCCGTTACCTTATGCATATTTTCGCCGGGGAGAAAGAAGTAGTCTAGCCTAGATAGTGACAGGTGTGCGCCTGAGTGGATCGAATATTGTCTCTCCGTCGAATGAAGATCTCTACATGCATCCCTCAGCCCCAGTGCTGCTGCGAAGGTGGCGAGTTTGGTTGGTATCGCTGGGTTTCTTCCCCTTATGTGTGTGCAGTCTTCTTTCACATTCATTACATCATTGAAGTCTCCACCTATTATAAGGATATCTGCTGTGTTGTTGGCTATTATTAGTGTGATGTCATCCAGTAGAGTGGTCATGAGCGCTGGGGGTGAGTAGACCGTTAATATGGCAATGGTTTGGTTCCACAGTGTGCCTTGTATGAAGACAAACCTTCCCCCAGTGTCCTGGGTTATGTTAGATATTCCGGTAGGAGTTTTCTTGTTGATCAGTATTAAAACTCCTCTCGAGACCATGGAGAAGCCTGCATGTATTGCTGTGCAGTATTTAGTTCTCTTGAAAAGTTGGCACGTTGTGCCTGCCAGATGCGTTTCGGTGAGGAGTACTATCTCTGGGTTGTGCCGATTTAGGTATTGTGTCACCAACCTTCTCTTGATGTTGTTTCCCAGGCCGTTCACATTCCATGTTATGAGACAGAGTTTTTTGGTGTTAGGCCCGGTTGAATTCATTGCTCGGATTATGAGGCTCTATGTGTAGGTGGCCACAGCTTCCATAGGAGGTATTTTGTGTTGTTTCGATCTGGAGTACCCTGATGTCTTCTATGTTCAGTATGAGCGGTCGGGCCATGCATGCCTTAATACCAACAAATAACATGTTTAAATCCCAACTCCACCCCCATACTCCAAACCCAACTGAAGCATCTGTCGCCCATTCAACTAAACCTTTTAACAGATAATCAAATGTTAAGTGTCTCTCGTCACCACAGCTTTAGAGATACCGCAGTGGGCACTTGTGAATTTGTATTTCTTACTGTCTTGTGATCAAGGGGGTTGTGATGTGGCGTGTCGTGGCGTGGGCTGCCAGCCATCTTGTGAGGTGAATTCTTTAGTTCACGGCTGGTATGTCTTCTAGGCGGGCTCTCGATCGTTCACACAAGATAAGTATATTTGTTTGTTTGTCTGTTGTTTGCACTTATTCATCGCCTATTTGCGGTATTGCCTCTATTTGTTGCTGTGGTGGCTCATCTGGTGGTCTGTTTGGTCGAGGTCTATTTCTTCGGTTTTCTTGCTGTCTCCATGGGCCCCAGTCTCCTTCTACATTACGTTCTGCCCAGTTCCATGCCTCTTTAGGATCCGTGAAGTGCACCGTCGTGCCATTGTGGTAGATTTTCATCTGTGCTGGGAATAGTAGGCCATATTTCACGTTCAGCACCTGAAGACGTTTCTTAAGAGGGTCAAATGATTGTCTCGCTTTTTGTACTTCTTTAGTGAAGTCAGGGAAGAAGGCTATCTTGGAGCCGTTGTATGTTATGGCACCTTTCGTCCTGGCCATTTGGCGCACCGCATCTCGATCCCTATAGTTCAAGATCTTGGCTATCACTGTCCGTGGTTGTGCTCCAGGGAGCGGTCTGCCAGTCGGAATCCGGTGAGCACACTCAACTGAAAAGAATTTTGATAAGGATTTTGGGGTGAATAAATCGACGAGCCATTGTTCTAGGAAGAGCTCCTTGCTTGCACCCTCTGTGTTTTAGGGCAGGCCGAGGATTAGGATGTTATTTCTTCTCGATCTGCCCTCTCCCTCTTCCACCCGTTCCTCCAATGCTTTGATGGACTGTTCATTTGTAGACCCATACCTCTTAGCTCATCCTCCGCCACGGATATGCGTGTCTCAGCCTCTGCTGTGTGGGATGCTAGCTTCTGGAGATTGTGGCGCAGTAGGGAGACCTCTGTGCTAATGCTGTCCATTTTTGCCTCCATGGAGGCTCACGAATTGGAGATGGCGTTCATCATGTCCCTAAGGGATATGTTTTCATCAGGGTCTTGTGATTCACCAGACTTATTTTGGTCCACTGGGGGGTCTGGGGCAGATTTCGTATATTGTTCCATTGTGCTCTGGGTGCCTGCTTTCTTGGCCTTTTCCTTGCCCATTTTAGAAATTGTATGTTTACCCCTTGAGATCCTCTAGTATGTGGCGGTTAGTGGGCACCCACTTTGCCCTGTAATACTTGTGACCTAGGGACAGCTCTGTAGTTCAGACATGCCATACGTCAGTACAGCAGTGTCGTTATCTGTTTCTAGTATTTCGGTGCTGTATGCAGCGTCTCTGTGTTGCTTCAGTGTGGCCCTCTGGTTACTGGATTCTCTCTGCTTCTCCTAGTTTGATCCGTGAGCACTCAGTGCAGTCTACCCGTCCAGTTTCAGCCACCTTGAACTTCGGACTGCCAGCTTGTGTTTGTGCGTATCACATCTATATTTGGTGTCTACACGGATTGGCTGCTATCTCTGCTTTTTGTGGTGTTAATGCAGATTTGTCTTTGTTTCTCCCTTCTCCTCTCCTTTTCCTCTCTCTGGGATCTCATATGGTGGGCTGAGGGGCCTCCTCACGCATTCAGGCCTAGTCCGCAGTTAGGGTTAGTGAGTTTATTCACTCGTCCTACAGAGTTGTGGCAGTTGCCATCATTTAGTCAGCAGTTCATTTGGTCTCCCCGGGCGGGCTATGTTGGGGTATCACTAGGTTCTTAGGCAGATGTGGCTGAGGTTCAGAGGCTAGGTGCACCTGTCTGCTGAGGTGTTATCCGGTTGCCAATGTTGCTCTTGTGTCCTTGTGGGATCAGATGAGTTGTATGTCCTGGTGTGGGGGTAATATAGGGCGCTGCCGCGTGTGGTCACACAGTTATACTGTGCCATAGGTGAGTGGGCCACCACCTGCTTCACTGGTCTGGTGCCTCAGTCTCTGTTCCCTTATCGGTGCCCGATGTTGGAGTGAGTCATCCTAGGTAGAGGTTCGGCCCGTATCAGCTGCTCATCGTCTGTTCTTGACCACCCCACTCCTGCTGTCTCCAGCCAGAGCTCCTCGTTTTCGTTTGCGCCTGGTGCGATAGGGTGCCTGTGGCATTGGTTCAGTGCTCAGCATTGGCTGCAGTCTCAAATCAGGGTTGGTCTTCCCCGGGTGCTTGGTTAACTTGATGATTCTAGCCCCGCACATCTCTCGTCGGCGTGCGGATCTTGCCTCGCATGTCCACCCCCTGGGAGTTATACGTAGTATCACCACGTTGCAGTTCTGTGTATCTCCGCTTAGGGCCAGATGGTGCCATCTGACTGGCTCCAAATATGACTGATCCTTCTTTGTTATTTCAAGTTGGTGCCTGTTTTGCGTGATGCTTTTTCTGGTCGCAATTTGGGTGCGATCTTAGAGGCTGTGCATTAGCTAGTATATGTAGTGTTTTAATTGCGGCTGTATACACCCCTCGTTCCTGTCCCTGGATGGGTCACTTCTTATTTTTGTTATGCCGGCTGTGCTACCCGGGGTCCGTGTGGCCAGTAGAACCAAGCCAGCACAGCTAGGCAGGCAGGGGTTCCCTCCTTCCAACTGCTCCATCCGCGGGATCCGACATCTGTCCCCCGCCTCCCTCTCTCCATACTGCCGTGTTAGCTCTCCGAGCCGTCAGGGGACCCGCGGATCTCCCGCCAGCTCCTCAGGCCATGCCGACGGCTCAGCTGGGCACTCAACGTTGTACGGAGTGCCCGCGATCGTCCTGTGTGTCCACACCATGGGACGGAGCTCAGGGGGTTGCGGCGCAGGCCACTGTCAGGGGTGGATCTCTCCTCTTGATGTCGCCTTCCTTCTCAGCCTGAAGAGCACAGTGGGGGAGGCGGGAGGTGTTCCTTGTGATCAGCTCCAAAGACGCACGTCTCGGTGTCAGAGCGCAAATATTACGTGTTTGTTTCTGTATGTGGCTCTGCCTCAGAGGATGTCAGCCTACAGTGCGTTTCTTCTTTTGTGCTCAGCGGGCATCTTGTGTCAAGCCCGATGCCGGTTGCTCTGTCTTTCCGGGGCGGATTCCTCTGGATGGACGCGCCAATTTGCTTCCTAACTTCAGCGACCCATTGAGGCAGGTTTCCGCTTCTGACAGGTATCTTTTTCATAAGTTTGAACCATTATTTGGTCAGAATTTTGCAGGATATGGCTGGCAGCCCCGGGAGCACTGAGAGATCACGTCTCCATGCTGTGCTCACTGGCCACGCCCTGTTCAATGCATTCTTGAACCTGGACAAAAGACTAAGATGATGGCAAACATTGGCCTTTATCGGAAATGGATTGAAAGAATTTATTTTTACATTAGGCACATTTTGCCCGAGGCTAATTGCACCTGCACAAGTGCAAAGTTTCTGTATTACCACCAGTTACAAACTCACCTTTACGTTTTATGGCCGTGCATCAAGCCAAAACAGATAGTTTGCATTAATAATGATTTCTTAATTTATTTTTGAGTGTGACGATGGTATTGTAAATGCCATTTGTAATGTGAGACTCAAGATGATATTGAGATGTTCACATAAGAACGCTGGACCACATATCTCTAATATTAACATAAGAAAATTCCATTGATGAAGTAGACACTTATACATAGATCTGTAAAGTGTCAAGGAAGCAGGCCATTATAAGGTACCATACTGGAAACATATCTTGAACAAAAATAATCGTGAGGTCCAATGTAGAATTTCCAGATTTCCCATTGATAATGTGCTAAGATATTAGGCATAGCATGTTAATATTTACATTAAATACAATAAAATATCCATTACATATTACAACATAGTCATTAAAACAGAAATACTGTTATCTAGAGTAACATACAGTATTTGTCATCAACATTTGTAACATAGGTGTACATTTGATCCACCATTTCCGCAGACACAAGAAACTTTCTGTAAGTGATTGGTAGCTGATGTATTTATTTCCCTTTGCCAATAGACCTAACAGAAACTCAAGGCACCTCTCCACTCTCGCCTCAGTTTGCACTAGATGGAAACTGCACTGCCCATGTGCAAGATGATGCATGATGATGTGCCCTGCTGTGCTGCAGCTTATGTATGCTTCCCTGGGTTTCAAAATTACGGTTTTGCTTGTGAAGTGGTTTGGCTTTTTTTAAATTTAATTGTGTTTCTTTTTTACCTGTTAGCAATTAGGGGTTGCAGATTAAGTACATGTGTGAAAGCAATTAACCTTAAGACTTGTTAAATGAGGGGATGTGTCACAGCATTTGCAATGATTCAGATAGTCAGTGGGGCGATTCCACCCACTCACAGGCAAAGCTGTTTGTTAGGAGTAATACAAAATAGTTGCACGTTTTAATTGTTAAATGAATTAAAAAACAAAGCATGCTTATATTTTAAATGAGCTGGAGGTCATCCACCAGTGTGTCAGAGTGCACAAGTTCTTAGCCCCTCGACAACCAGCAGTCTTTTTTACAAACAATATTCACAATTAGCTGAGTTGAAAACCGGAGCAAATCTTGCACCAACAATATCAGTATTTTAGCCTGCAGCAGTTATACAGATCTGTTCTCAAATCTCTTCACCCACCGCCTTCCAGGCACCATGCCAAAAGTGAAGAGTAAGTGTGCGTTTGTTGCCTTAGAGTGTTGCGTTCTTCTTGCTTTGAGCTGTATAGTTATACAGAGTTGGGGTTCGGGTCTTTTTTTGAATCATGTGTTAGCCTCTTGCCAGTTGTCTGCTACTGTATTTCGGGTCCAGAGCACTCTAGGATTTTGTCTCTTGAAAAGGTGGGAACGTGCACCTTTTCAATGGGAAATGTCTATCTACCTGGTATACAAGCCAAGTTGAGCTTGATTGTTACAACACCTCCCTAGTGGTTGTTTATGCATAGCTGCTTGTTAGGATCCACATTAATTATGTGGGGCAGCTTTCACATCCTGTGTGGTAACCATGTCAAGGATGAGGTATCTTCTAAGCTCAAGGCCAGTTACAGTGGTATTATTGTGCTGCAGGCAAGGGAAGGTGGGCATTAAAAAGGGGGCCGTTTCTTAAACTACACACTTTTTCCAAGCTTACTGTAATAATCCACCGCCACTCCAATGTATATGAATATAAAGATACCTATATTATATTCATATACATTGATTGATTGGGCAGGTGGTTGCTAGTGTAACTACAGAGGACGCTGCCAGGGGGCTAGAAGGGGCATCGGGTGGTGGCGATAATCAGAGTGTCATTTTACATGTTGAGGGAGGTGGGCGGAAGGGTCCATGGGTGTCGGTATTGGTGGACCAGCATTCTGTAGATATGTTGGTGGATTCGGGGTCACCTTATACCTTGGTGTCTCCGGAAGTCTATCATTAAGTGTTGGGTAAAGAGATGTCTACTTTGTTGCCCCCGGACATAAGACCATATGCTTATGGGCAGCATTCTATTGACCTGCTTGGTTATAATTGGTCGAATTTCTCTTTCAAGGGGAGGCAAACTGTGGGTAAATTGTATGTGGCTTCAAAGGGCACAAGTGTACTAGGCTGGGATGAGCAGGCTGCACTAAAAATACAAATGTAATAATCCACCGCCACTCCAATGTATATGAATATAGGTATCTTTATTTGTGAGACCCCGCAGCGGATCACAGCTCCCTCAGCTCCAACGGCCACTGTGGAATGTTGGTTGTCAAACACGCATCAACATTCCACCAGTGTGCCTATGCACGAGCCCGTGCATATTACAACACTTACTCATAGCACAAGTCCATACCACATGTGTGATATTACAGTAAATGGGGTTAAGGTGGCTTTCTTCATTTCCCAGCTTAGTCTGATGTCATGCCCCCTGGACCTAGCTAACCCGCATAGTGTCTTTAAATACAGGATATTACCCCACGGTATAAGGCAGAGTCATGCTGGAAACAGCACTAATGCATGTTTTACCCCACTGGACCAAGTCTATGTGTTGCCTGTCTGCCTAATGATGGCATGTACCTAACCACTTTTACTCGTTAATTTGCCCATGGGAAATGCATTAGTCCTGCTTGCTGTTTTTATAACCACCTATTTGTCTTTGTGCCAAAAACATTCTAATAAGCAATCCTTTATATTTGCAACTCTGACCAGACAGTGTGTTCTGTGACCATCACAGTGCCATAGGTGTTTGGCCTTTCTTTTGTTATTGCATTGTGGTTTCAGGGGTCAGAAGGGAATACTGTGAACTCATTCAGGTATGTGCATGTCCCTTATATTTTTACTGCAACTCCCAGCCGCCCCACCCATGATACACAACGAGGAGAGCTGACTATTATGATTCATGAATGTTGTCTAGTCCGGCTGACTATCTCTGAATGCTGATGGAATGTTGGTGCATGTTTAATGTAAATGTACAGATTGTGTAAGAGCACACCCTCTCAGTATAATACCTTTAGGTGATAAATATAAAAATAATTCAGACTGGACTTGGGTGCAGAGGAGGTAACACAACCTTGACACGAAGTTGGATAACAATTGCAAAACAGATGGTGTCTGAAGTGGCTCCTGCACATCTGGATGCTGAATAAATCAGACAGAACTAGGTAGATAATTCAGAATTTGCAAAGTAAATTACAGTCAGTGTAAAAATATTATTTTAGAAGAAAACAGTAATGCTCTGAATGTGCTACTTGGGAGCCTGAGCTGGATTTCAAGAAGATGGCCGGTAGGTAGTCTCTTTATGTACATTCTAAACAGTAACTGGAACCATATATCAACTATAAATATACATAATAAAGCTCACCTAAACTTCTTAAACAAGAGGTTCACAGCTGGTCTGTGTCTGGACTACCATATATGCGTAACAGGTCACAGACATAAGTTGCAGTCCGAGAAATCTCATGAGCTGCAGGTAGCAAACCCTGCGTCCCCTGCTTTGCTATGCATATGCCAGTATGCAACTGTAAAGTAAGGGTTTTAGTTAAATTCTGTAATGTCAATTTTCAGCAGACAGAGGAACCACCCAACCTCACTGATAAGTTGATTTGTCAGTGAAAATGGAATTTGCGTAAGAAGGACAGGTAAGGTTTTTCATATGAAAGGCTGAAGGCTTGCGTCTCAATGTTAAAATTTAGATTGTTACGGGAAGAAGGTATACAGAAGGATGAATAAATATTTTCTAAATCCATGCTTTATACCAAAACAGTTTTTATACTCTTCTATCTTAGTTAAATAACTAGAATATATGCCCAGCCTTGAGAAAACCCATTATTCAAGAAATTAAAAAACTTGAAATATGAGTTCAATGTGAGAGATAAGGAGGACCTAATAAAAGAAGAGGAAATCCTTATTTTTCTGTCTTAAAAATTATGTACAAAGAAATGTGACCCCTACCCATAACTTTTATTCTGTAGGACCATCCGACTAGAAGGGTTTGGGGGGTGTCACGTTATTTAACGCAACTGAATTATTAAAGAAAAATGTATTGTGCATGGCTTTTCCACCTCTATAAGTTATACCTTACAAATCTACATGTTTAAGCAAAATGTTTAAATCAAGCAGCTTTCCTTTACATACCCATGTCACACAAAAATGACATAACAATGTATTTAAATGTGCCAGATGGCCAACACTGGCCAAAGGGAATAGGAGAGGTTACAATAAAACTCAATCCAGGAGCAATTTTACCACAAGCAAAATAGTACCCTATGTCTCGAGAAGTAGATGAAGGCATATTTAAGACTTTTTCAGCACTTATGAATCATGGAATCCTAGTGCCATCAGAAACCCTGTGCAACACTGCACTGTATCCAATTAAAATATCTAAAGGGGGTCATGGAGATTTATCCAGGGCTTGCGCCCTCTTAATCAGATTGTAGAAGAAGAGTTTCCATTAGTTCCTAATCCTGCGACAATATAGTGTAGCATCCCAGTTGCAGCTAAGTATTTCACAGTGTTCAATTTGAAAAATGTGGTTTTCTCAATCCCGTTGTATGAAGACTCACAAGACCTTACTTCCTTTACGTTCAGACAAAAGAGACTAAAACATACTCGTTTACCTCAAGGGTATTGTGAGTCCCCACTTATCTTTAACATGGTCCTACAGATGGATCTAGGCAATATTGAACTCAAGAGTGCGGTAATTCAGTACGTAGGTGACATATTAATCTGCAGTGAAACGAGGATAAATGTAGACAAGACTCTGTCCAGTTAATGACTATATTGGCAGACAAGGGATACAAGGTAGATAAGGAGAAATTACAGTATTGACAGGAAGAGGTGTTGTGCACAGGTCACTTAATTTCACACGAAGGAAAGAAAGTGACACCTGAAAGAGCTGAGGCTATCAGGAAAACACCAAAACCAAAAACAGTGAGGCAAATGCAGCAGTTTCTGGGCTTGTGCAATTATTGCAGGGCCTGGGTATTTGACTACAGCACATATATCAAACCGCTATTGCAAGCACATAAGAAAGCACAAGTTGTTAAGGAAAAGACGGAATGGACTGAAGAAATGGTAGAAGGATTTGAGGAATTAAAAAGAGCAATCTGTACAGCTCCAGTTTTAGGAATTCCCAATTATAGCAAATAATGTTATTTGATTTCACACACCAATGGGTCAGTAATGAAATTAGTACTCACACAAAGAACAACATTAGGGTATAAACCTTTGGCGTACTACAGTGGGATTGTAGATCCAGTTATGAGAGGACATTTTTAATGTAAAACATCTTTGGCTGCTGCTGCATTTGAAATTGAGAAGTCCACAAGTATTACCATGGGCTGTTCCGTGACTCTCTGCATGGAGCACACTTTATTTGCCATTCTAGAGAAACCCAAGGGTACATTGACGTCACAAAGAGCATCTCTTTATGAGGTGATGATCTCGAATTAACCGATTAAGGTAGTGAGGTGTAAAATAGTGAATCCAGCCACATCTGTAGCTGCACCTGTAGAAGAAGGTGATCATGTGCATGACTGCTCAAATTATGTCAGATTTTATGATGATGTATCCCGTGCGAAAGAAAATGCTCTAGGGGGAGGAGAAATTCTCTTTATTGAATGTTCTTTGAAAATTTATCAAACTATTTGGGAGAGGCATTTAGGCTCCACAGTTGTAAGACACAGATTAAATGGTGAATTTGAGGTAGTTGCGAGTGCAAGACTACCATCTCATTTTTCAGCACAAGCAGCAGAATTGGTAGCACTCATTGTTGCACTTGAAAAACACAAAGGTCACAAAGTGATGGTGTACAGTGACTCTCCCTATGTGACGTCAACCTTATATGCAGGCTGTCACGCTAGAAAATGAGGGATTACCTCTGCGCAGATGGCACTCCAGTGCAACATGAGTCTTAATTGGACAGGCTCATTAAGGCACTACTACTCCCAGTAGCCATAGTGGTCATTAAATGCGCTGTGCATACCAAACGAACAGACTTTATCTCTCGCGAAAATGAAGCCACAGATTTGGAAGCCAAAAGAGTTGCATATTCTTTCCAAAATTTCAAGTTTTGATTCTGAAAAAGTTAAAGAAATATTGAATAGAAGCATGCTAGTACGAGTAGGGTTTAATATGCTATCAGTTATGCAACTAACAGAGATTCAAGGTAGAGCTCCACAAGAAGAGCGGGAGCTATGGAAACATAGGTGGTATTCATCATCCCCCACAGAAGCATTATGGAGACAGGACTGTACTGGAAGGCCAGTGATGCCAGTGGCATTACTGAAAGTCGCACTCAAGCAGTTGCATTACCCTGAACATATAACCAGAGAAAGTCTTGCTGCCCCTATTGCAGAAGACTGGTTTGTTCCCAATCTATTGGAACATGTTACACAGTTCATTGTGAATTGCATCGTGTGTCAGAGATTTACAGCTGGGCATACACTGAGAACAATCAGAGGAGTAATACCTCGACCAAATGGTCCATTTCGACATTGCATATTGATTACATCGATATACTGCAGATATTTAATGGATACAGGTATCTATTAGTGATGGTGTGTCTCTTCTTTAGGTGGATCAAAGCTAGTCCTTGTACATACCCCAACACCGCTTGTGCAACAAGGTTTTTAGTACGTGAAGTATTTCCAAGATGGGGTGTGTGCGAAGTACTGAGGCCCGATAAGGACCACATTTTGTCAATGAGCTATTTGAGCAAATACTACTTCTAATGAGTATAGAACATATGTTTTCTTCTACATATGATCCACAAGCAAATGGAATATATGTGAGAGACTCAACGGCCTCTTAAAAGAGAGGATAGCCCAGATAAGATTGTCTTTGAAAAAGGGATGGCTATATTACCTACCCCTAGCCTTATATGCCCTAGAAATCAGGCAGGTTCAGGCCACCATCTTACGCCTCACAAGTTAGTGACAGGACGTCATAGGAGGACACCTCTTACACCTCCATCTAGAGTCAGGTGTGATGCCCAGAGTGTAGCGCAGGCCCTAGGTGATGAAATGCATGATTATTTGACATGTAGGACTACCAGTGTTTCTTTCATTGAAGATCAAGTCAAGCATCGGAGGGAGGGGTCAAGGAACACGGAAGAGGACAGTACAGTAACCAATCCGAGTGAATTATTACTACACAGAAAGTTATATGTTGGAGACCAAGTGCTTATAAAGAACTTTACCCGTACATGGCACAAACCTAGGTTCAATGGTCCCTTTTGTATTGAGGGAGTCTCCCCTACTGCAGTTAAGGGATCGGGAAGAAGAGCTTGGTTACATTTAGGATATGTGAAAATCTACAAAGGCGAGACCCTCCCTCCAGCACCCGTTGACCAAGAAGAAGAATTTCGGTGTGTGCAGACTCAATCGATGACCAAGAGGAAGGACGATAAAACAGCATATGGTTAGCACACATTTCTTTTTGGACTGGAATTCATTGAACACTCTTTAAAAATGATAGCAGGAAGTGCATGGACTTGCAGATAATTCCAGAAGTTAAACGTACTTTCTGGAAATTCTTTGAAAGTATAAATATTGCATCAGTACTATGCCTAAACATCAGTTCCTGATTAGAAATTGGAAGAGAGATCAATACCCAGATTTGTTTTTGGGAACATATCTGTTTCAAGGATATTATATGATACCCATCGACAGTGACACACATCGACTTACAGTTGCTATTTTTGTGTTTATACTTCAGTCATACCCTGCTCTTGTTAGGAGAGATGTTAATATTCACACCTTTCTTCATGACCCTAAAAATGGTCAAGTCATAAGAAGACTCCTGATCACAATAATTGAGCAGATTGTGCAACTACAAACGTAAATTGAACACCTGTCTTAAAATGATTTGTGAAGAGGATAATGTGGTTGTAGATAGAGTGTGAGTTCAATGGGTATTGGTATGGCACATCAGATGTTTTTCTAGACTTCTGTGCCTGATATATGTATGCCTATGTGTTTTCTTTTTCTTTCTGTATCTTACATTTCAAAGTTGTTATTATCCTAATGGTCCCATTGAAAAAACAACACCTATTATTTTTCCTAGTATTAGTACAAATGATGATAATTTCATTGACCTCTATGGGCGTTTCAGACAGAAGAAGAAAACCAGGGGATACATACCTATCTTGATAATTCAGCTCACCTGGGGAATAATATGGGGTACCAACAAATGAGAAAGGTGGGGGAGAGAGAATCTTATGAGAATTGCTACGTCTGCTCTCTCATCCCCTATGCCATGTCTACAGTTAGAACCTTAATTTCAAAAGAGATGTTGGCGCAATGTGTGAAGTGCCTCAGTCATCTAGCAGCCTGTACTACTAGAGGACAGTTCCAAGGGATCTGGTCAACCCTGCGATGGAGATCAAGACAGTAATTTCCATACCAGGATAATTATATCAAGACAACACAAATGGAAAAGGAGCCTGGATGGACAGACAAGATGCCCGTATATCCTGCTGCAGGACAAGACAAGGAGATTATTGAAGAAATGAATAGAATGAACTGTTCTGACTTGACAGAAAAGACTGGAATGCCTGGATGTTGGGAACGTTCACAGCTGCTAATTTATGGATGAGCAAGTACAACCAACGGATGGGAAGATGGAATGATGTCCTGTTCAGCTCAACTGCTGAGAAAGGAAGCAGTGCAAGACGAACAGAAGGTGAATGATGAGGGTCTAAAGTTGTGCGCCAAGTACTCTAAACTGCAGACATGGGTGGAAGAAGAAGCAGGCCCAGTGGCTATAGTCCCATTGGTTAATGCAACGCTGTGTTTTCGGAGCAAGGGAAAAAATCAAGTTGGACATAATAAAGGGTGCAAGAACATAATTGACATTCCAAGAATGAGGAGAGGGACGACTGTCTTAATGGATCAATATTGGGCATGAGGATCTAGAGTATATATGAAACTGCTCAGGAATTGGAGTGGAGTGTGTTCCTTGGTACATATCCATGTTCCAGCATTGGTGATTCCTCAGAGTGATCTGGAAATTGATACATTTCCAAAAGTGGAAAAGGGAGGTCACTAGAACTCTGGCTGATGAAGAGAGGGAGTTATTTCTCGCAAAAATCCCTTATGGTTATGAAGGCATTCCTGACAAGCACAAATTGTTCAGCAGGACCGCAGTGATGTTCACATCTATGTTCATGTCTGGATTCCAAACAGCGGTGAATCAAAAATGGCTACAGATCACCAGGTGGGAGCTGCTGCAAAAAATCAATGGCACTATAATAGGACTTAACACCTTAAAAGTAGAGCTTTAGGGCCATAAGGTTGATGACCTTCCTGAATAGATATGTTCTTGACATGATTACAGCAATGGAAGGAGGTATTTGCGCCAAGATCGGGGCATCATGTTGTACATTCACACCGTCTCATGATGGCGAGAACAGGACTTTGACGGAGGCCATATCAATGTTGACAAATCTACATGTAAAAATGGTGCAAGAGACAGAGGCCATTGGAGATGACACTTGGTTCTCACTCCTGTTTTTATGCATTCCTTATTGGATGCAAACTTATTCAAGTTCCTTGGAGCGATATTGGTAATAATAATATTTGGATTCTGTATAAGGATAATAATTGGACAATGTCAGAAAATAGCAAAGAAAGCAGTGGGAATGAGGATCATGATTGACACAAAGGATGAACCAGAAGACAATGTGCTGACCGACAGTGCCATTAGAGACTACATAAAAGCAAGTATTGTGGCTCCTGAAGGAACAACATTTTGGTATCCAAAGAATCTATACTCCAAATGGACAATGCAATTGCATAACCTGGAGTGTGGATGAGCACATTAAAGCAGCATGCACCCTCAGGGGGGTG
Organism: Ambystoma mexicanum; assembly: GCF_040938575.1. Lineage (NCBI taxonomy): Eukaryota > Metazoa > Chordata > Amphibia > Caudata > Ambystomatidae > Ambystoma > Ambystoma mexicanum. The sequence continues at coordinate 535,045,232 of NC_090930.1, forward strand.
ATGAAGATATGGATACCCAAGAACCCCTTCTTCAAGAGAAGATACAAAAAAGCAGGAAAATGTGAGAAGGTGGTCGAGGACTCGACCAGAGGGGGGAATGTAGAGGAGCAGCTGTATAATCCGCAGGAGATCCCGCCCCTCTACCTCTGTTGTATTGGGGACATGAGACCTGACACCAGCTATCGTACCAATACCGCAGCCAGTATTTGGAAGGAGATATCCATTGAGACAACCCTATTGAATGTACCCTCGAGTTGATAACCTACATGACAAACTCCCTGAAGGAATATGAGAAAGAGCTGAGAAAATTAACTGATGACATTATAAGAAAATGTGCACGACATTCCGAGATACTAAATGAAGATGATGTATGGATCCTAAAGGACAAATGACAAAGTAAAGAATCGAGTGGGTTATCAAAGTGGAAAAGAAGAAGACTGCATGTTAACAAAGTGCTGCAGAAAACAGAAGTTCAATCAATGTACAGACGCTGAAATGCAAGATAGATCAAGTCATCGTATAGGTTAGTTATAAGTAGTGAATAGAATGCAGGCAAAGCCACCATTGTATAGACAATGGACTTTGGTATCATGAACTAGTAAGCCAAAAACCATGAATAACAGGCTGCTGAAGCTGCATGGCACTGCTGTCTGGCCTGAAGTCAAGATCCTAGAATTCAAGGTCAGCTATCTACCCTGAAGAGAACGAGTATGCAGAGGATGAATCCTCTCATGTTAAGGTGCAAGGAAGAACACAAAGAATGCCATGTTTGAATTCATTTAAAGCATTTAAAAGCAGCAGAATGGACCAAATCGTGGTCTCTTGTCACGTGATCCAAGATTGGACTAGTGTTCGAACTTGGAGTTCCAGACATGCTAGCGAGTGTCCTCACACCTGTGCATTCTCAGGACGAGAATACTCTGCAAGGCCAAGTACAAAGACAATTTCATGGCAGAAGGTATGGTTAATGAAAGATGTTGGGCTAATTGGTTGGTGAGGTAGCTCCATGTCCTATCTCCCTACATCTGGGTCTTGACTTAAATGCTGCTAAATGAACCAAATGTTGCAGACATGGCACAAGCATGCCAAACAATTGTATTAGTCCATATAATGAAGGGCCTTATAGCTTAGAAGACCAATGAAACACAGTGTAGCTATTTCTTCTTAAATGACATGTTTCAAGAGGTAGGCATAGGTTGTCCACCTGATAAATGACAGCCAGTAACAATCCTAGCTCCTATATGATTACACTAGCTGTCCCCAATCATGAGTTGCTATGGCATAGTCTGGTTAAATGGAAAAGAAAGAAAAGAGAAAGCGCACATTTCTAATATGTTTAATTTCAGAATGCTTGTGGGTAGTTTTTAATGGCTCTGGCGGTTCTCCAAGTTGAGGCAGTTTAATTTTCCCGGCGGCGCAACACATTCCTTTCGTTTCTCCATTAAATTTCAGAGCCTTGCAATAAGGACACACTTCAGTCATGGTGCCGATGAGAACATGCCGGCTCAAACTATAATCATTAGCTGGGTTGTACCGGAATACAAGGCGATTGTAATTGCGTGATTGTTGAGCATGGAGTTGTGTTTGACGCTGATCTGCTGTTTCTCGTTGGCGTCTTTCAGCCACTCTCAGCCTGTCAAGTTCATTCTGTTGAGAACGAAGCAAATCTGAAGCTGCAGAGCGCGATCGCCATGCTTGCATCTGTGCATCCTGAAGTCTGGCTGCATGTCGCTCTGCTGCTTCCTCGGCATGTATTTGAGCCATTCTAAATCGGAAACATTGAAATGGAATCGTAAAATATTTAGTGTAGCGTGTGTTGCTTTCACGTCCAACAGATGGCGATGTTTTTCAGAATAAGCATGTTTTTACCTGTCACAGGTGTGACATCTATGCATAGTAGGTAAATAAAAACACGCGCCTATTCGTATGCAACGTTGTGTCAAAACCTTCAGAGATTTAAGATTTTGAACAAACAAACATTTACATTTTTATTTCTATAGATATCTAGATGTTTCCTTTAACCTTTCCTGACACTTGATAGGTTTTTTCACTATTGCCACATAGTAGGACATCACTGTGAAACATAATGCAGGATAGGAAGTGTATTATTTGTGGAAATCATTGAGCGACTGAGCGCTGTCTGTTGATGTTCGTTGTAACCTCTCTGTTTTAGATAATTGTTATTAAAACAGTAACTTGCCATCTTCTTGGGTTTGTCCGGTTATTTGGACTCAGAATTATTCTGGTGTAATCCCATCCATTACCATATGCATGCCATAAGATCGAATAGGTGGACGATTTGATTAATGGATAGATTGATGCATGCCTCCCTGGGCATGTTTGATTCATTCCCAATCACTGATTAATACATCATGTGCTTCCCCCACTCGTGTCGAGGGGAACACACTAGATCTTATCTTCTCCTCCACTTCCCTACTAAACTGTGCTGACACCATTACCCTCGACTTGTTGGATAATGTGTACCATCCCCATTTGCCTAACTCACATCAAGGCAGCCAATAAAGGCTAGGACAAATGCCCTATGATCAATCAACGATCATTCAAAACCTTCCCGGTACACATCATTAGAGAATGATTGTCTAGCTTCCCTTCTTCAGAGAAAGTCTCCTCCCTTTTGGGTTCCTTTTGCCAAACCACACAGGAGTTGGCAGATACCTAAGTGCCTCTCAAACTAAGATGGGCTAGGAGAAAACCCTCTATGAATTAGGGCAAAAAACCAACTGTGGTATGATTTTGTTAAAGCCAACAAAGTCTGATTTCCAAAAACAGGAGAAACCACCTGTTTTTTGGATAAAACTACAAACTACAACTGTGGTTGAGGGCAGAGATAGTTCTCAAGAAGGCAGATGAAAAGGCAAGAACTGCTGTGAGATACAACAACAGTGATAAACAAGGCTGTGGAGGAAGACAGGAAAGAATAGAATGAGTTTCTCAATGTCCCTTCCTCCTATCCACATCTATCCTTAAGGTGCGCTGTTGTGCCGCCTACAATAAAGGGGACAGGATAAGAAGATAAATTACTTACTTCTAATATTTGTAAAACATTCAGCCTTGTTTCAATCATGCCCATCAACCACTCTCTTCCACTATGTGTGTGTCTTGGAAGAGACAAATATCCAGACAATAGGCCGGTGCTTTAGTGGTTTGGTGTACAGACATCCACTGGGTTATGTAACTTTAATGGCCCAGGGATTGTGTGTAGGCCACGTGCACCAAAGTTTTTTTTTTAAAGAAATTTAAAAAGAAGACACATGAACACAAATTACAGAAACTCCAAATTTGTGTCACAGACCAACATAAAGACAATACACACTCCACTTAGCGTTTTTCAAGGTCTTAGTGTTACCGCATGGAGTGGGATGGAGTAAAAAATTGCTCATATACTGAAAGTTGGATCGTTATCTATATAATGTAGCAATTACTGTCTACCGGTTTCAGTGGCAACTTGTTTATTAGGACCACTTTCTTCAGGACAGTCTTTGAGTATTCAACAAAAAAGTAGGTCTATCCAGTACCTACCAAATGTTGAGTTTAGAAAGGGAAGGCAGGTTTTGTACTTTACCACCTCCTTTATGTGTCTTGGGGCTGCACAGACGGGTGAACCTGTGTGTGAAAAACAAAATGCGCACACGTCACCATTTGGCTATTAACTGCCAGTATATGGCTTGTGAATAAACAATTCAGTTAGTACTATTCATATCCTAAAAACACAAGGCTTGATGTGGTTATTACATCTAATCACAAATTATGGATATGGTGACATACGGTGTCATACATATCTATCTTGAATCCACTTGTTTGGTGACTATCACAAACTTTTACACTAGTTTTGCCATAGATTTTCTATGCGATGTTCTCATGGTAATACATAGTGCCCAGATTCCTCCTTTACATGTATGTCATATTGACCCAGGGGGTCCCACTGACCTGAGTGTTCAGGGTAGAGTTCTTGTTGTACCATCTAAAATGGTGTCCCCGGTAGGCAGGTGGAAATCCCCGGTCCTAGTAGGGAGAGGGAGGATCAAAGAATATATATAGTCTGCCGTCACTTTTTGTATATAAAAATGCCGGAATGTCCACATATCAAGGATTTCAGTGTTTTCAACACCGAAGGATATAATTTATCTAAACAGTTCTTAAATCATGTTATACGTGCCACACATTGTGGGTCTTTTGGCACGATGAACGCTTGAAAGCAACAAGTGGTCTTCCCTGCTTACCTTGCTGCTTACAGTGCGCCAACTCTGTCCTTGTACCCCAGAACCGGTCTTGTGTTTTCACAGTGCCGGTATAGAAAGCCGATGTGCAAGGAATGACTAGTCATGTGATATCTGCTTAAATGTGTCTTGTGTTATTGGAACGCGTGTAGGGACGTAACCCGGAAGTCAGGCACTAATCTTCCTGACACTGGGATTTTAGATTTACGAGCATTTAATTCACCATATCGATTTTTTTCATCCAACAAAGCATTTAAAGATTCAATGAGAGTAGACTTATAATTAACACGCGGTTTTAGTAGCTTTTAGTTATCTTCACAGGTACGCCATCACGTGACCCGGAAATCAGGCAACTTACTCGGGTGCTTTGACTATTTTGTATTGTTGGAGATATTTAATATTTTAGCACTCAAGAGTTCTATCAAAGTGGCATCAAAAATTTTAGTTCAAAATAAATTGTACAGACATGCTATACCTTAATGCATATGTAAAAGTGGCTTCTATTGCACCCGGGTTGCGAGTCACCTTTCATACACTCATAAGTGCTCAATTAATCATAGCTAAAGTTTGCCAAGGAATACTCTCATTCAGACCAATGTTGTCTTTTTTTAGGCGGAAGACCCATTTTTGCTCTCTTCTCAAGAACAAGTTGGCCATATTTCCGCCTCTTCTCGGACAGATCACTTTTTTCTATTACTGTCCATGAAATTTCATTGGCCTTGTGTTTGTATGATTTGAAATGCTCTACCAACGGAGCATTTTCCCGTTGGGTTCTTAGACATGACAGATGTTCTTGTATGCGTTTTTTTACAGGTCTGGTCGTCATACTTATGTACTTTTTATTACATGCCCAGTTGATCATGTAGATTACGTTTGAGGTGTTACAGTTTGTCAACGACTGTTGTCGCCACAGTGTTGTTAATCCAAGATCCAGTGTTTGGGTTCTTTTGGTTAAGGAACATACATTGCATTGGCCACATGCTGTGTGTCCAGATGCCCCTGTTGATTTCCAAAGTGTGGTTTGTGTGGTAAATTCTGTAGGGTATTTTGTGGAGATTTGGGGCCTGACGGTATTTTATTACCGCCGAAAAATAACTTAGCAATAATCACTCTTTGTATTCAGATTTGGCCATGTGCAAATAATACAATGGACATGCATTATTTCAGCACCCAGACCTGCATATTTGGTATGCGTGGTTGGTGGTATTTTGGTGAGCATAATTCCCTTGTTTTATTTGTGGCCCCAATGTCCAGAATCCCTTATCTTTGCTTAGATTTTTCGTGTGATCACTAGAGAGACCTCAGACCTACATTTTAGGAATACCACATTTTCCAGTGATAGTGTTGGTGTGCCACCATGGGCGAACTCACTGACTTATTTACGACAGAGAGCTATATATGGTAGTCTTGTGGTAATTTCCACTACCTTATATACGGTAGGGAGCTATGTTCAGAGAGTCTCTCTTCCCGTTGGCTCATGTACCTCCAACAAGCTATGCTACAGTCACTCACAATTATTCATACTGATTCTGACATGCACACATCTGTCTTAAAATGACCATTGCACTGTTTAAAAATCTCCCCACATCATCGGCATTGTAATGGTAAATAGTAAATACACCACCCGTCTGTTTTCAAATATTTTTCTGTATTATAAAAGTTGCATTTAAACACAATCTCACTCTTTACAGAAATAAATAAAATGGTACAGTAAAAGCATTGTCTATGACACACTGCAAAGAGAGTGGCGGAGAACAGAACTCAAATTGCAACATTAGCATTTGATTAAGGCATGCACAGGAATCCTACACTGACTGCATATTATCGTACACACTCAGCTCCCACCCTTCTCATTACCTTATCTTTTTAGTTGTTCTCTTTGGCTGTTCTCTTTGTGAATGTGGCTCCCTTGGATTAACTCCAGCAAAAAGGAACGCTTGCCTTCTCAAACCGGGGTCATTGCCTGGAATTCTCAGCTTTTGCAGATAGGAATGCCTCAGCCAGTGGAAAGGTCCTTCTTTCAGCTCTCCCCAATCTCGACTGCAGCAGGACGCAGGAATCTGCATTCAGTCAGGAGTCCCACAGCCAGGTCTTCTCCCCAGTTGTGCAGAAAAATGTCTCCTGTCTTTTTCCCCGATACTGCCCACTAAAACTTTCATCTCAGCCCTCTGTATGACGTGTCCCAATGAAATCCATCATCTCTCATCCTCCTACTCTCAACAATAGCTTCGCTTATACATTTGCAATTGTTGCAAATCTGACTTCCTTCTTCCTGCAGTTACTGTGCACAAAAACACGGAGAAGCAGACAAAGAAGAGAAGAAAAAAAAAATCTGCACACACATTTAAATGGCTTTCAGAGTATGCCTAATTCTGCAGTGGAGAACACATTTTATTAGTGGGTTATGTTAAATAAGGTTTTATTAGTCAGGTTAATGGTTAATAGGTTAGCTGTTAATTTTCAAATGTGTCTCTAGCAATATAGGCAGAGTATGCATTTTTAATGTAAAAATGTGTGCTTTTACAATGAGGAACTGGATTTGCATTTTATATTTAAAATCGTTTTTGACTGAATAGCCTGTCTTTCCTTGTTAATCTGGTGACCCATATAGCAATGCACCGCACCCTTGTGGTGGTGCTGCAAAAAAAAAAATGTGCTACTTGTGCAGTAGTGCTGTACTCTGTGCTGTTTGCTACCTGTGCAGTAGTGCTGTACTCTGTGCTGTAATATGCCAAATATCCTTACATATACCCTCCTTTTGTTTTTAGAACTTGGCTACAATCCAAGCCAATTCCTAAAAACAACTTGTTCTCTCTTTTTTTTTTTTTTACAATATAGCAATCCAACAAAATGAATATTCATGTGCATCAATGAAAAATTTGCAATCAACATTTCATCTGAGTCCATCAGTTCATAAAATGTTCCACATTTGCCTTCTCAGTGGAAGTGGCATTACTTTAAGTTTAAATTTTCCAAGTCAATTAAAAACAACGAAATAAAACAACTAACTAAAACAAATAATTAATATAACAAATTAAAATAAATAATTAAAATAATAAATACGTGGAACTTCATATGCCGGAACTTCTGTTTTGTCTCTTTTGGTATGTCCCGACCAGCGATGTTATTCGGTTCATTCGAGTATTCTTTCATCTTGGCAATCTTGAATCCACAGCAGTCATCTCTTTTGGCATTCCGGTTATTTTGTCTTCACCTCCACCTGGAGGCAGGCATCATTTGGTCTTCATCCAGGGGACTCCAGGACTCCATCGTCTCCCGTGGCCTCTGATCCCGGAACCTCAGACCAAATAATGTTAATTGTCTAAATCAATATAGAAAATAAACAGATTAAGTATATAGCACAATACTAACTTCATCCTTTTGCCAAAAATAAAACATGCTTGGTAAAAATATTTCATTTTTTTTTTTTTTCTGAAATTAAATACAAGTTAAAAGAAAACAAGCAGATATTCAATATTTAACACACTTTCTCTCTGCACACCAACCATGAGCTTCCATTATATGTGCATTTATTTATTTATTTATTTATTTATTTATTTATTTATTTATTTATATTTATTTTATATTATATTTTACATATACTACAGTGTTTATGTGCCATCATAACAATCAACTTTTTAACTTCTTTGTCACTGCCTCCTGATTGTACCCATTTATTTTCTCTTTTTGTGTTCAAGGGATTTTATCTGTTTCTACATGCTCAAGCCGCCTGATCTCATGTCTGGGATGGCATGGTTTGATTTGATTTACATGGACAAACTGCTCTATTGCTGTTTCACCTTCATTTTTCAAAATTTTATACACTACAGGAGAGACCTTATCTATAATCCGAAATGGCCCCTGCCAGGCTGCTAGAAATTTAGAATTTTTCTGTTTACTTTTTCCAAAATGAAACTTGTACACCTGATCCCCTACACTGTATTCCTTTGCTGATGTCTTTTTATCATAATATGACTTTGCACTGTCAGCAGCTCTTTCCAGATTTCTCTGCACAAAAGCAAATGGATGTTGCAAATGTCTCCTCAGTTCATCAATATATTCATGAACTGTGGATGCACTCACAAGGGTTTGCTCATGTGTTCTGTATAGTAGGTGTTGTGGTAACACCATTTTCCTACCTGTTAAGACCTCATGGGGGCTAACACCTGTTGCTTTGGCAGGAGTCGACCTGATTGCCATCAAAACCAATGGTAAACGCAAATCCCAGCTGGAACCTGCTTCTGCCACAAATTTCTTTAAAATATCCACAACAGACCTATTGCTTCTTTCAACTGTACCTGAAGACGCCGCCCGATATGCGATATGTAGTTTCCTTTTCACACCTAGTATTTGCCATACCTTACTCATTAGAGCACTTGTGAAATGACTTCCTCTGTCTGACTCAATTCTTTGTGGCAACCCAAACCTTGAGAACACATGGTTCACCAGCAATGTGGCTGCTGTTTGCGCACTACAATCTGGTGCAGGAATGCACTCAATCCATTTCGACATCAAACATACCACACTCAAAATATAACGGTGTCCCCTGCTCGACCTTTTTAAAGGACCTACATAGTCTATTTGCAAATCTGACCATGGGAGAGTTAGGCCTCTTTTCATCAATGGTGCTCTATGCATTGGCGAAGCAGGTTTAAATTGGGCGCATACTAGACATCCTCTAGTATATAATTCCACATCTTGGGACATATGTGGCCAGTAAGCATAATCTTTTAGTATTTCTAATGTTTTTTGTGAACCTCTATGGCCTGCAGTTATGGCATCATGTGCATGGTGTAGCATCAGTCCTCTGAATGAAAGGGGTACTACCCACTGTATTTGCCCTGTTATGGATTCTCTAATCATGAGTCCATCTTGTAATCTGATTCGTGTTTTGTTCTTTAATAACACCCTCAACTCTTCTTTTCCCATACAATCATTTTCTGTTAAGGATTGTGTTCAGGATCTATCAAATGATTATAATAGATTCCCAAAATTTGATCATTCTTTTGTGCCTCAATCAAATCTTGGTCTGGCGTGTCATGACTCCACTGCACCACCGGTTGATCTACCTCCTTTGGTGCTTTAGAACGTGTCACTGCATCAATTTGTATTTCACCCATTAAATAATCAATATGTAGCAATTCTCCCATCACAGCCCCAATCTTAGCCAGATGGTCTGCCTTATCATTTCCCTCCTTATCCTCTCCTGGTGTTTTTAAATGCCCACAAATTTTTCTCCAGTATATTGTTAAATTATTTTCTGACACCAATTTGTCTATGGCTTGTATAATTTTTCCATGTTTAAGTGGCTTTTTGTTGTATGTAACCATGCCTCTTGCTTTCCAACCAGGCAAATACTCCACAAAGCTATTCCGTGCATAGTCAGAATCAGTCACCAGGACAATTTCACTGAACTTTTTATCAACTGCAGTAGCAATTGCTTTATAAATGGCTGCCAATTCCGCCACCTGACTGCTCCTATCTCCAATCCTCATCCCTATACTGGGGACGCCTTCACATTTCAACCAGACATTTCCTATTCCTGCCACTAACTGTTTATTACTGTCATTTTCAATGTGAAAAGCACAACCATCCACATATACAGTTGGTAAATCCTTGCATGTTTTTTCATCAAAAGCTTTGTGTGATGATTGTTCAAATTCCTGCAAACTAGTTTCCACTTCCATTTCATTTGGTATTTGTTCAGCTGCACAATCATGTAATTCAGCTAACCCTTGAGCAATTGGGCTCTTTTTATTTTGTCCATATCTCACTTCTACGGGAAAACCTTGTAATGCCAGCGTCCATGAAGTGATTCTGGATTGCGCTAGATTGCCTGATCTAATTCTTTTACTCTCTAAAAATTGCAAAGGTTGATGATTTGTATCAATAATCACCTTTTCTCCCTGAACAATGGGGCGGAAATGTTGTAGCGCCCACACAGTGGTTAATAGGGCCTTTTCACATTCATTAAATTTCATTTCAACTTGGGAAAATGCCTTACTTGCATATGCAATGGTTTTGTGATTCAAATCGTGTTTTTGTGATAATACTGCTGACATACAATGTTCAGAAAAACCTATTTCTATAAAGAAATCCCTGTCCTTTATGGGGTATGCTAAACATGGTGCCTTTACAAGACATTCCTTCAATCTAGCCACTGCATCAGACTGCTCTCTTTCCCATCTCCAGGGAGTATTTAGTTTAAGCAGTTTAGTCAATGGTTGAGTGATTTCTGCATAATTCTCAATGAACTTTCTGTTATAGCCTGTCATCCCTAATAAACTTTTTACTCCTTTCACATTTTTAGGATCTTTTAATCTTTGTATGGCCTCTATTTTCTTCCTTTGTGGATTTAGCCCACGTTCAGTCACTTCATGCCCTAGAAAGTTCACTTTTTTCTTGCACCATTGTGCTTTTTGCAAAGATACTTTGGCGCCTGCTTTCTGCAATTGGCCAAGTACATGTCTTATTTCATCAAAATGGCTTTTCAGGCTTTCATTTTTTATCAGGACATCATCCACATAAACTATTGTTCCTCTTTCCGCTGCATCCGGCATGGCCTTTCTCAAAAATATGCCAAATTCACTCCCACTATTGATGTACCCGAACGGAGCTCTAAGCCAGGCATATTGAGTCCTGTCAAATGTAAAGGAAAATAAGTGTTGTATCTCCTCTGCCAATGGCACACACCAATATCCAGATGTGAGATCTAACGTGGTAAATACATTTGAACCATGTATCTGAGCTAGGCCCTGATCAATGAATGGTAGTGGCCATCTAGATACTGGTACTCTTTTATTTAACTCTCTTAAGTCTGCACACAGCCACCATTGACCATTTGGCTTTAACACACCTAAAATAGGCGTATTGGATGTGCTATGAATGGGCCTGATTATTCCCCGTGATTCCAAATTTTTAATAATCTATGCCAATGATTCTAAACATGCCAGCGGTAGTCTATACTGGCGTACAAACACTGGATTCCTGCTACAACCTTCTGGTAGTGTGGCCACATGTAAATCAGTTAAACCACAATCATAAGCATCTTTTGCAAATACATCCTTAAACTCCATAAATATTTCCCTCAGGTCGTCTCTATCCTTATCGCTGTCACATGCATCCGCTAAGGAGATCTGCTCTTCTACCATTCTGGAAAATTCTGGAAACTCTTCTGGTAAAGGAATCTCAGCACTTTCCTCTAACTGTGTGGCTGTGTCTTTTTGTAGAGCTGCCACTTTTAAATATTTTGGCATATCAGCTTCCACTTTAATGGGCTGATTTCCTGTTTCATTTTCATTTAAATTAAATATTATGCAATCCTCTTGATGGCAGCACACTGTCTCATTTGAATCATAAGGATACACAGAATGAATTTTAAATATTCCTTTGGGCTGAGAGTCCAGGTGTTCTGGCAACTCGCCCTTGGCATCTACATATTTTTCAGGAATATTCCCAATCACCATGTTATTTAAATCTGCCGTATAATGTGATTTTTGTATGGCCATTCCTAATGGGGAGTTTTCCTCTAAATGAATATCCTGACAACCTTTATTATTTACCATGATTTTTACAGATCCCTCACCAATGTCTACCAATGGAATGTATTCATAATCCAGGCCTTGCTGTTTTATGGATTCATTCAGGCATACAAATGCATCAGAGCCTTTCATCTGCTGTCCATTTTTGCATTTCAGTGTTATTGCAAACTGTTTTGTAAATGCAGGAATAATAGTATTTTTCCTCATTTGTAATTCGACTGCATAAGGAACCAGTTGTGCACAATGATAAGCCCTTCTTTTGTCTTCAAATTCAGGTGCCGGACCACCTAGGCGTGACCATATTTTTTGATTAAGGAAATCTAACACCATACACATTCTGTGCATGATGTCATTGCCCATGTAAAATTCATTTTGTGCTCCACTCACTATCCATACATTATGGTAAATTATTTTCTGCCCAATGCTAATTTTAAGCATGCATCTGCCTGCAATTCGGTTTTCAAAGTCTGGACTGTCCAACCCAGAAACATATTGGTTTTTAATCCTAAATTTCGGGATTTCTTCCCTCTCCATAATTTTTTGCAACAATTTCTCATTAATGAAACTCCTTTCATGTTCAAGTGCTAAAGTGGCTTTTACTGTTTTAAGATAATCATTTATACCAACATGAACCCATGGTTGCTCATCTTCCATGTGTATTTCTGCCAGAGTGGTAATGTGTTTTTCTGAATCTGTTTTAGGAGCAATATTCTGTTTGCATGTTTTCTCTTTTAAATAGAAACGTAATGTGTGCTCATCTATGGCAGTCTGCCAATCTTTCCTTGGGTCCAAGTATATTTGTACAGGTAGTTTTTCATTGTCGCTCTGCATTTTGTCTTGACACATTAATATAACAGTGACACTAGGTATGCAGCTATTCTGGAGATATACCTCCACAGCATCATTTGTTTTGGCAACGGTGTGACATTCATTTATATTGCTGTTTTGTAATTTTAGTTTCTTAGGCCTCAATGGTTTTTTTGGTTAAGGACCACAGCACTCCATTCACCCCATCTATGAGAGGAGACAATCTTTTCAGGCAATCTGTCCCCATCAGAAATGGAATTTCACAAATAGATGTGATCAATACCTCTTGTTTCATTCTGTGCTTTCCTATTTTTATGTCAACCTCAGTTACACCTATGATGGGCACCTCCTCCCCATTAAAGTTATGCACTGGGCCTTGATTTGCCTTCACTGTGATCTGACTCTGTGGAGGCCTCCCTTCATTGATACTCTTTACCAGCTCCTTGGACATAATTGTGGCCTGTGCGCCAGTGTCAATCATAGCGAAGGTGTGGCATTGTTCTTCTACAGTGATGGGTGCATAATATCTGTCCTCAACTTCCTCTAATACACATAAGAAATGTGAATTCTTACTGATTTCAGGGCTCACCTTTCTCAGATCTTTTTCACTTTTGACTAAGCACATTGGTAAATGAAAAGACATTTTTCCCTCCTTTTTACCCATTTCTGTGCGAGATATTTTATTCATTTCTCCATGTTCAGAGGTTTTTTGGAGTGTGGCCACTGTTCGCCCATCCATCTGGGTAACATCAGAGACCACATTACAACCTTCCAACTGAACATGTGTAACAACATCATTCAGCAATTTGTCATTTTTTAATTCTGTGCATTTGTGATCATTTAGTGTAATACCAGCCCTTTCAGCCTCTTCAAAAATATGTGGCTCAAAGAATTCTTCAGGTGATTGACTTGTACCCTCCTTGTGAGTATTTCCTTTTTCTGTCTGTGTTTGGTCATTGTTTTGCTTGCCCAGGGAAGGAGCTATGGCATCCCCACTTACTCCCTGTTCACTGGTATTCCCCATGCATGAGTCATTTTTCTTAAATCTGTTCCTTTGTCCTTTTGGAATTCCTAATGTTTCTTTTTCATTTGTGCAAATCTTTACTGTTTTATTTAGCTCTAAGTTAAACCGTACCCCTTTTTTAGAAGCATTTGCACTTTCTGTCACAATTTCATTTACTGGTACTTTCATTTTTAATCCATTAGGCATCTCAGAGTCGTTATGCAAAATTATATCAGAGCAATCTGTCATTTTGGCACTGCGATTATCATGAGTACTTAGTCACTTTTCGGAAGCCCCCCGGTCATTGCTATGGCCATCAGCCCCCTCTTTGGAAGGTTGTTTTTGCACTGTATAGAGCTTTCCTATTTGCTCAGCTAACATTTTCACTTGGGCCTCAAGGCACTGGAAAATTTCCATCTGTCTAGGATCCTCTTTCTGTTGCCTAGGTCGATATTGGTTGTTTTACCCCTGATTGGATCTATTCTGATACCTCTCAGGTGATTGATGTCGGTTGGGATGGTTTCTGAACTCTTGATTCATTTGTGGAGGGGAGCGGGTTGCACCCATCCTTTGATTATAGTCCCCTGGTGGTGAATCATTGTACTGGCGTGGATTGTAGTTCACGTTTTGCCTCATGTCCTGTCTCTCAGATTGTGGGTACTGGCCCCTATGTTGATTTCGATTATCAGTAAATCGATCCACATATCGGGGCCTATCCTGATTACCATATATCATGGTGCTGGGATCAAATCTGCTCTGTGTCCCCAATGACTGGTAGGGACCATCATTTCTTTGATCTTGATTTTGTCTCTGGTTATTGTTCATACCTGCCATATCAGGCCGATATCCTACCCGGGGTCTATCCCCTAAATATCTAGGGCTTATGTAGCTCTCTCTATTACTAGGATCATGTGTTTGGAACATTGGTACAGGAAATGGCGATCTTTGTTGATTACCCCTTTGTTCAGGTGTCACATTATTTTTACCTTGGCTTTGAGCAGACTCAAGGGACATTTTGGCTGACCTGATTTCCATTACTGTGGCTGAGGGTTCTTTAGATTTAGGCCTGGTATCTTTCATTTTATCACTTTCTCTACCCTGACAATAGAGTACCTCATATAGCTTTGTGCTTTGATGTACAATCCATTCAAGGGACTTGTCACGGTCAAATTCACGGACCAATTGGGATATGATGTCTTTCTGTAGCCCATAGAAGTATGCGGTTTTAAACTCATTGGAATTTGAGTCAAAAGATACATCAAAGCGAGAGAATGCTCTTTTTAAGTCTTGTAAAAATTGGCGAGGGGATGTATTAGGTCCAGCAGTAATTGTGTACGCGACTTTCTTTGCCTCCTGCAATGACTGAAAAGGAGAAAAATGACGCCTAATTTCTTTTTCAAACTCCAGCCATGTCATATTCTGCTGTTCATTTAATCCCCTTATGATGCTGGCCGTCGGGGCATCTAAAGTTAAATGAAAATATTGTCTGTACTGTTCCTTAGGTATCTGGAGTGCTTTAAAAATGTCATGTACCGCTTCTAAGTGATCCTCAATGCAGCATTCACCTCCCTTTTTAAATGGTTTGATCAGGGCTTTAATGGATTTCATTATTTTTATGGGGCTACTTGTTGCAATGCATGGAATTGCACTATTTTGTGATTCAATCCTGTTTTCAGGTGTATGAGATTGGTGGCTGCCCCCAATGGGAGTATCAAATCCCCCAAGGGCGCTGCAACCAAGTTCAGTCACCGGCCCAGCCACTGTAGCACTAGCTCTTTGGGCATAGCTAGAATTCACCTCCACTCCATTGAATGTGGTGCCCTGCCGCCTCTCCTGGGACCTGGGAATGCACATTTGCTGTTCTAAGTCCTTACACTTTTTAAGGAGTCTGTTGGCTTCATCATGCAAATAATTATTTTCATCACTCATTTTATTAATCACTTCCTGCATTTCGCACATTTGCATTTGGCATTCATTGAACTCTTTATTTCTCTTGTCTCTTTCTTGAATCATTTTAATCATTTCTTGTTCTGCACTCTGGAGATCACCTTCTTTTTCGCAATGTTCTTTTTGTAAAATCTGCATTTCTGAAACAACCTCATCTTTATCCTGCCTAATGTGATCCACTAAGGCTTTTAAGTGTGCCAATTCTTGCTCACTATCTTCAAATTGTTTCTTGCTTTTGGATAACTGAGTATCAAAGTCTCTGCATTTTAATTGCATGTCTTTTTGGCATACATCCAATTCTGCTCTCAACATTTCCTGATTTTTACTTGCCCCCTCTAATTCAGTCTTTAACCTGTTAATTAGCTGAGTATCATTCTCTTGCATTCACAGGGACTTGTTTAAAATAAACCATATTTTGCCGCATAGCCGTATTAAACAGTCTTTCTCTGCACTTTTATCGGCTGCATTCAATAATCTTGTAAGGCAGACCTGAATTATGCTGCCTTCTGCAAAAATATTGTCTAGTTTTTTTTTCTGCACCTCACCCTGAATGCGGTTACTCCATTCTAACGTGCTATTCGAAGACCAATTCCCATGTGCAAATAACTTTGCCTCTAAATATTGCACTAGATCTGAGAATGTGGTTTCCCTTTGTGACATTCTGAAATTCGTTTTTAGTGGCACACTGCTATTATGAAATGGGTTCCCTTTAATGTGCAAATGGCAGTGTGAGACACGCTTGCCACGCCCAGTAGGTACTCTATGATCACTTTCCCGGCCTGCAACGCACCATAAATATGTAGGGTATTTTGTGGAGATTTGGGGCCTGACGGTATTTTATTACCGCCGAAAAATAACTTAGCAATAATCACTCTTTGTATTCAGATTTGGCCATGTGCAAATAATACAATGGACATGCATTATTTCAGCACCCAGACCTGCATATTTGGTATGCGTGGTTGGTGGTATTTTGGTGAGCATAATTCCCTTGTTTTATTTGTGGCCCCAATGTCCAGAATCCCTTATCTTTGCTTAGATTTTTCGTGTGATCACTAGAGAGACCTCAGACCTACATTTTAGGAATACCACATTTTCCAGTGATAGTGTTGGTGTGCCACCATGGGCGAACTCACTGACTTATTTACGACAGAGAGCTATATATGGTAGTCTTGTGGTAATTTCCACTACCTTATATACGGTAGGGAGCTATGTTCAGAGAGTCTCTCTTCCCGTTGGCTCATGTACCTCCAACAAGCTATGCTACAGTCACTCACAATTATTCATACTGATTCTGACATGCACACATCTGTCTTAAAATGACCATTGCACTGTTTAAAACTCTCCCCACATCATCGGCATTGTAATGGTAAATAGTAAATACACCACCCGTCTGTTTTCAAATATTTTTCTGTATTATAAAAGTTGCATTTAAACACGATCTCACTCTTTACAGAAATAAATAAAATGGTACAGTAAAAGCATTGTCTATGACACACTGCAAAGAGAGTGGCGGAGAACAGAACTCAAATTGCAACATTAGCATTTGATTAAGGCATGCACAGGAATCCTACACTGACTGCATATTATCGTACACACTCAGCTCCCACCCTTCTCATTACCTTATCTTTTTAGTTGTTCTCTTTGGCTGTTCTCTTTGTGAATGTGGCTCCCTTGGATTAACTCGAGCAAAAAGGAACGCTTGCCTTCTCAAACCGGGGTCATTGCCTGGAATTCTCAGCTTTTGCAGATAGGAATGCCTCAGCCAGTGGAAAGGTCCTTCTTTCAGCTCTCCCCAATCTCGACTGCAGCAGGACGCAGGATTCTGCATTCAGTCAGGAGTCCCACAGCCAGGTCTTCTCCCCAGTAGTGCAGAAAAATGTCTCCTGTCTTTTTCCCCGATACTGCCCACTAAAACTTTCATCTCAGCCCTCTGTATGACGTGTCCCAATGAAATCCATCATCTCTCATCCTCCTACTCTCAACAATAGCTTCGCTTATACATTTGCAATTGTTGCAAATCTGACTTCCTTCTTCCTGCAGTTACTGTGCACAAAAACACGGAGAAGCAGACAAAGAAGAGAAGAAAAAAAAATCTGCACACACATTTAAATGGCTTTCAGAGTATGCCTAATTCTGCAGTGGAGAACACATTTTATTAGTGGGTTATGTTAAATAAGGTTTTATTAGTCAGGTTAATGGTTAATAGGTTAGCTGTTAATTTTGAAATGTGTCTCTAGCAATATAGGCAGAGTATGCATTTTTAATGTAAAAATGTGTGCTTTTACAATGAGGAACTGGATTTGCATTTTATATTTAAAATCGTTTTTGACTGAATAGCCTGTCTTTCCTTGTTAATCTGGTGACCCATATAGCAATGCACCGCACCCTTGTGGTGGTGCTGCAAAAAAAAAATGTGCTACTTGTGCAGTAGTGCTGTACTCTGTGCTGTAACATGCCAAATATCCTTACACTTCCTGAAGTGGCATATAAAAGTGTATGAGAGTATCTCTCAAGTTTTTTCTCTTTTTAATAGCAATACGTGGTATGGGAATTGACACTGCACCCATATTCAAAAGGGGCCAAAGTTTCACAATTTCTCTCTTTATTTGATTCACCTTGTTGAATAGCTGAACACTGCCGTGATGGTTTTCTCTCCAACCGGACGTGCCTTCTGCTGTAATGTAATCGCTCTTGGGATGTTTTTCACACACAGGTTCACCCGTCTGTCCAGCCCCAAGACACATAAAGGAGGTGGTAAAGTACAAAACCTGCCTTCCCTATCTAAACGCAAAATTTAGTAGGTACTGGATAGACCTACTTTTTTGTTGAATACTCAAAGACTGTCCTGAAGAAAGTGGTCCTAATAAACAAGTTGTCACTGAAACCGGTAGACAGTAATTGCTACATTATATAGATAACGATCCAACTTTCTGTATATGAGCAATTTATTACTCCACCCCACTCTATGCGGTAACACTAAGACCTTGAAAAACGCTAAGTGGAGTGTGTATTGTCTTTATGTGGTCTGTGACACAAATTTGGAGTTTCTGTAATTTGTGTTCATGTGTCTTCTTTTTAAATTTCTTTAAAAAAGAACTTCGGTGCACGTGGCCTACACACAATCCCTGGGCCATTTAAGTTACATAACCCAGTGGATGTCTGTACACCAAACCACTAAAGCACCGGCCTATTGTCTGGCTATTTGTCTCTTCCAAGACACACATATAGTGGAAGAGAGTGGTTGATGGGCATGATTGAAACAAGGCTGAATGTTTTACAAATATTAGTAGTGAGTAATTTATCTTCTTATCCTGCCCCCTGTATTGTAGGCGGCACAACAGCGCACCTTAGGGATAGACGTGGATAGGAGGAAAGGACATTGAGAAACTCATTCTATTCTTTCCTGTCTTCCTCCACAGCCTTGTTTTATCACTGTTTTTGTATCTCACAGCAGTTCTTGCCTTTTCATCTGCCTTCTTGAGAACTATCTCTGCCCTCAACCACAGTAGTTTTATCCAAAAAACAGGTGGTTTCTCCTGTTTTTGGAAATCAGACTTTGTTGGCTTTAACAAAATCATACCACAGTTGTTTTTTTGCCCTAATTCTTCATGTTAAAAAGTACATAGGGTAAGGGCAATTCCCTGTTAAACTCGCATTTCGTTCCCTCATTTTTGTGAAACCCTCTATGCCCTGGTACTCCGAAGGCCTCTTTGCAGCTTTAAAGCAGTGCGCTAACCCCTTATCGTACCCAGTGGAAGTGGATTCATAAGAGAAATGTGAGGTTATCAATGGCTTCTTCTTCAACAAAATCAACGCCATCAGGACACACATTGAGCCATCCAGGCCAATAGACCTCCCCATTCACAAAACCCTTGTGATCTGTACACCTTGGCCTGACTTCTGCCTCCCATCAACAGAGGACCTTTCTAAATACTTGCAACCCTAAAGCCCAGCACCTATTCAGATGAGGTTAACTGAGCGAACATCCACAGACAACTTAGTTGTCCAGGTCTGACTGCCCCTCTCAGGATAGTCAGCTAATCTCTTAGCCAAGTCACTTTTCCAGACAGACTAAAGGCAGGGCTCATATGCTGTGCCCCCTCTTGAAGAAATCCATCCTTGACCTCAGAATCTGGCAAAATATGGTCCTATCATTAGCCTACCTTCCAGGGTGGTAGTTACCAATCCCCTTTTTACTAAAATTGACCAACACAACCTGCTTTGGGATTATAAATCCAACTTCTGCCCCAAATGCAGAACAGAGACAGCCAACATCCATGTAGTTGATGATTCCTGGCAAAATTATCGATAAAGGTGACGCATGCCTATTAGTCCTCCTTGACATGTCGACCGCATTTGATGTGTTCAACCATGACATGCACAATAATATCCTGGTTTCCTCATTCCTATCTGGTAAACAACAGGCTATCCAGATGTCTTCTCTGAGGTCAACACACCACTATGTGACCTGGGTTGTCCACCAAGGCTTCATATCTCTCCAGTCATATTCAATATCTACACCAATACAAGGATGACACTCAGCCATACCTAAACGTTAAGGTTCCCCGGGTCATTACCTGCCTCTGCGCAGGCCTTTCTAGCATTCAAACATAGATGTTGAGTATCTGCTTGAAACTTAAACTACCAAGAACTCCTAAGCCCCCAGCCAGCAGGTTCCCACTCCGAGGAGCCTGAAAGGGACAGGATTCACTTGAGCAGCTTTCCTCCGCAACTCACCGACTCAGCAAAATCTCTCAGATTAATTTTCAAACCTATCCTTTCAACAAAAAATAGCTAAAAAGGCCCAAAGTCCCTGGCATCACATCACCCTACTTTACAAGATCAAACTCTTCAACCACCCAGAACCTCTGAACCGTAGTCTGATCTGGCAATTTTTCACATAGATGGGCAAACCCACCTCCTAGCAGGACCCTCTGCTACAAAGCCGGCCCCCTTTAAGGCGGCATACCATGCTGTGACATGCCTCACCACTGGGGCATGCAATTTTGACTGCATCCCACAGAAATCTGTACATTATTTCGAATAAAAAAACGAATGGGAGATTTATTCGAAAATCAGCTGTACGAAAAGTATTACAGCCAAAAATGTTGAATAAATCCCCCATTCAGTGTCATTATAGTGAACAAAGGCAGCAGGGACTCCAGGGGTGTCCCCCGCTCCATATTCAATAAAGATTTAAAAACAAGAAAAAAAAAGAGGAGGACCATGCAGCACCGGCTCCCATTCACCCAAGTGAAGGGAACCGGTTCTGCAGAGGGGTGCAGGACACAGCGGCACAAAAGGAGTTGTGCCTCCAAGAGTTAAGTAAGGAGGTGGGAGGTAATAGCGGGTTGGCAGAAATGTTCAGGGGAGTGAAAACCGAAAGTCATTTTCATTGAAATGACTTTCGTTTTTTTCTTCCTAGAACATTTCGAATTCGTTAATATCTCGGTAATCCCATCGCACACTGTGTGCAAGCTGCAGTGGTTACGCTTACAAGTTAGCATCCCGTTAAAAAATACCTGTAATACCTACAAGGCTACCTCAGATGGCACATAACCTTACCTGGCACATAAGATCTCTGGTAGATCACAACATGTGTGCAGCCGGACCATTGTCACACTCAAGACTAGGCAAGTCCTCAATGAGAAAATGAGTAAACATTCTCCTGCTGTACTCTTATGGATTTTCATCACAGTAGCAATCCAGACCATTCTCTCCCGCCTCCTGTTCTGGAAAGAGATGAAAAACTGGCTCTGAGGCCACTCACCAGCCATGGGATGACTATGTGCAACTGTGTAACTGTCTGCCCCTCAATATTCTTGCCTTTTCATGTTGCCCTGATCCTTCCGTAAAATGCTACACTGCATCAGAGCTAGGTTTGCAAAATATACATAAAGAAGAAAACAAGAAGGAGAAGAAGAAGAAGAAGAAGAAGAAGAAGAAGAAGAAGAAGAACAAGAAGAACAAGAACAAGAAGAAGAAGAATAACACAAATAAGAACAAGAATAAGAAGAACAAGAACAAGAAGAAATAGAAGAACTACCCGTATTATTGTTATGACATGGGTGGATGATTTGGTAGGTAGGACGGTCTATGCAAAACAAGATGGAAGAGATGGCCAGATGGATGGATGAATTGATGGATAGATGGATGGATAAATGGATGGGAGATGGAAATATTTTTGGGTGGGCACTTTGAAATGTTCACCGTGCACAGTCAATAGTCTAGTGCAAGCACTTGTCACATCTGCTTCTCTTCAGCGGTAGAAATGCCCCGCACCGCCATACATGTTGTCCTGTTCTGGCCCATAATCCTGCCTGGTGTTCTCCCCCCTCCAGGTTAATACTTGATATCTACCTGTGGTCAGCCTTTCTGGAGGCCCCTGACTATTGAGCAGTTCTTGTTGGGGGTGCTGCCCTTAGCGGAAGAGCAGGGGTCAATTTTAGACACAGTAGAGTATTATGAAATAAACAGGCCAGTTTGTCTCAATGTTTTAACAACTTCACTATCCTGTATATAGTTTGTAAATCTGCTATCATTTGTTGTGTGTGCTTGGAACAGGGGAAATGATGGTTACACAATATCTAGTTCAGTGCAGTTGGCTCTCTCGAGTCGCATTGTCAGCCGGCCACACCATATTCCCTTCAATCAATCATACACAAGTTGGAGTTCAATGTCTTACTGAGACTAGGACAAGAATGAATATATGGCATATGTGTCTAACTTTGCTTTGAGATATTTCAGAATTCTGTAGTGTTGGTTGCAATGGTGACATATCAAGAATGGGTTGAGCAATGCTGATTGAGAATACGTATATTTATTCATTTACTTTCGATATAGTGCTCATGCTGCAAAGCAGCCGTCTCAGACCCCTTTAGTGAGAAGGGAGTAGTTATAGGCGGTAGAGGTTGACGAACCAAGTGGAAGTTTGTTTTTATTTGTGGTAATTTTGGAAGTCATCAAGACAGAGGTCCAGAGGAAGGCCGATTGAGAGTTTTCATCCGGGTACATGGAATGTTCTCACCCAAGAGGTGTGTATCTCATTGTGCAGAGGGTGAGTTTCGGTAGGTAGTTTGGTGCACAGTTGTAAAGTACTGTGCAATTAAGTCTCACTGTTTTGCGCTCATCTCTCTGATTTTATGTGGTCGTTGCCCTTTAGGCCAGGAATGAGGCAGGGAGTGAGTGCCTTTACTCTGTAACGCTTCTCCAGGATGTTTGGCGGGAAACCACCCCCATAACGCTCATTATAGTTGTAACTGTAGAGAAGATTGCTGCAAGCACCAGGTTAATTTCTTTTTAAAACAATAGAAGACACAGAAGAGACACAAGTGAGAAAACTTTTTTTTTAAAGTTGTGATTGGCCCATGGACAGATTTAAAGTTTGCAAACACATATACTCCGAAACTGACAGTCTTTGGCAAGACAGAATAGATGTCCATTTGTAGTGGCCAGATTAAAGATGCATAATGGGGTTATTAGCTTTAACCATTAACATCTCTTCCCTTGAGGCATTGAAACAAGAGTCGCATTAAAGACATCCTGCCTGTTTCTGGGTCATGCATTAGATAGGCCATAACATGATAGTATTCCGGTATCAT
Organism: Ambystoma mexicanum; assembly: GCF_040938575.1. NCBI lineage: Eukaryota > Metazoa > Chordata > Amphibia > Caudata > Ambystomatidae > Ambystoma > Ambystoma mexicanum. Next base: position 535,068,369 of record NC_090930.1, read on the forward strand.
GACGTGAACCTTGATGTTTTTCACATACAATAAAGTGCACACGTTCTGGGTGTAGAAGAATGTTTCCTTTATTCCCAAATATACATTGACAAGAATGAGTGAGAGGGCAGACCCTTGGGGGTGCCGCAGGATGAGTTAGCTCTAACTGAGAGTAGCAGTGCAGCTTCACCTGTCGCCTGAGGTTTGAGAGATTTTGAACCACCATAGGACTGTCAATTGGTTTTCCAGGATGGCAAGTCTCATAAGATTCCCTCCCTGCGTGCACCAGAGAAATCCACAAAGGATATTTGTTAAGTTTTAATATGAACATTTCTAACTGAAAAAAGGCAAAAGACCAATTAAGATCAGATTTGGCATCTGGCAAAGTAACACCTTAAAAGCAGACACACTGCATTTTGGATTGTCAACTGAGGTGGACAAGAGCAAATGCATTAATGGGTGATATAAAAGTAACTAACAACATGTGGTAATTAAGGAGGGTCAGGAAATATGTTGATGGCACAACTATTAAACTCCTTTTTTCTGCAATCCATGAACCGTCGTGTACACGACTCAAGTGATATATAGAAATCAGCAGCGCAACTTACAGATGGAGGCATTAGTATTATCATCTGCCCATTCTGCGGCTGCAATGAAAAAAACGTGTCCATAATTAGCATGCTCAACTCTTTGTTGAGTAAGACAAACTGCCTAACAGAAAAGATGGTTTTCTCTGACCTTCTTAGGCCCTATGTTTCCCTTAATAAGCCCCACATGAAATCGTATGGGATTGTATGAATCAGCCATGCACTTTGTTAATTAACCTAATAGCATGTGAAGCAGATAGGCACAGACACAGCAAAAACGACTGCACCTAAGTAGCACAAGTGAAGAATTATTCAGAAAGAACATTTCAACTGTTGCTATAATTCGGCCCCAAGTTGCATGCTAAGAAAATGCTGCAAGCGCTACAAATAACCAGGCTATTAAGAGTTTCACAACATGCCGTCTGATAGTTAATATTCATACATAAATATATGGCTGCCTATGCAATCGTTAGGCACGCCTAATATTAAGGTTTAACTGAGCATTAAATAATAAACATAACATAAAAAACAGCATTGTCTGACCCTTAACTGACTCTTTTTCTTTGGAGTGACTTAGTATATAGTGGTGTTAATGTGTTACTATTGTTAATAGTGTTAATATAGTTCATAGTGTTCTGTGTTTTGTTTATACATTGCTATTCTAGGTGTGCTTGTTTATACATAGCATGTGTATTTTTTGGTGTGAAATGAAGTATAAACATTGTAAATAGGAGCAATGTTTTTGGGGGCTAGTTCGTTGTACAAGCATTGGTGTACATGATTTCATTTTAATGTATACATTTTTCCGTATGTTGTTTACATTTAAATGTGTGCTTTTAGGATGCATTGTATGCTTTAATTTAGTTTCCTCCCTATGTCCCTTCTGTGCATGTAGGGCGGCCCTAATGCAAATTTTCTGCAACAGACCAGCTTGTGTGTTTTGCAGAATATGTTTTCATGACAGACTATTTTTCATGTTGCAGTATGTCATTTCATTTTTTCCCTCTGATCTTAAAGTGCATGTCTATTGGCCCTATTGCAGGTTGGCGGCTTTGGCCAGTCATGTTGTGTACTTTGTGGAATATGTTTTACTTTGCAAAATGTTTTACATTTCATTTTGACCCCGTGACCCCACTTCACATGTGTGCTGGCTCTGCTGAGTGCTGAATGTGGCTGATCATTTTGTCCGATCACATTGCAATAGTATTCAATTTGATCCATGTTTTTCATTTTGTTTTTTTTTTCTCTCTGGCCCTACTCTTTTTGTACAAGTGGCCTTACTGTGCGTATAGTGTGGCCGATCATTTTGTGTATTGTGCAGAATATCTTAATTTCATTTTTTGTTTTTTATTTCAGTTTGTCCCTCCAAACCTACTGCTAGGACAGCATAGGTGGATGTGTAGGTGTTGGGGTCTGCAGATCATTGTGTATTTTGCTGTATATTTTCCATTTCATTCTGCCCCTCTACACAGACTGTACATGTACAGTCTTCCTACTGCGTGTTGGGTGCAACTGACCATCTTGTTTGCTTCACAGATTCAATTTCACAAAATGTCAATTTAATTTTGTCCCTCCAACTTCATTGCGTATGTATGATGGCCCTACAGCACTGATCATCTTGTGCATCTGGTGAAATATTTGTAATGTTGCTGTATGTTTTTAATTTTGTTTTTATCACTGTGATCCTAGAGGACATGTACGGCAAGGCTGTTGCATGCTGGTTATAGCACACCATCCTGTCTGTTCTGCAGAAAATGTTTCATTTCACAGTATATTTTTCATATCCCCATTCGACCCTACTGTGCATGACTGAAAAGGGGTCTGTGTATTTGTGTGTGTGTGTGCCTACTGCACATGTACTTAAATGTTGATAAATATACTTTTGGTTAAAAGGGAAATATCTCGAATTTGGCTGATCCGATTTTCAAAATGTCTTTGGAGTATACAACTTCAGGAGCAAGGCTCAGTATGTGCCAAACATCTCAAAAATCGAAGTAGAATATGTTGTGACATGTTGGATGAATGAATGATTTTTAGGCCTCTATGAATATCTCAACGTGACCAAATTATTTATTAAACAGTTATTTTAGGCATGAACACATTGTTGAAATGCACCTGAACTGGCAGTAGTGTTCAGATCTGTCCATACCAGTTTCATGCCAAATCCAGTGATTTTTGCTGTAGGAGAACAAACGTTACAGAAAAAAAAAACGTATTTCATTGTCCTATGTAAAGTGTGATGTAAGCCTAGTTAAAGTGTAGCGACCATGAGACTGTAGTACAAACTATAGAGTTACAGCCACAACCCTATGGTTACGTTTACATGAAACTTTACATAGTAAAATGAAAAAGCATATTCCTCTCATCCAAGAAACATCACCAAATTTGGCATGCAACTGTTCTGGATAGATCTGAACAATCATGCAATATTTGGTAAAGTTTCATCAGCGTCTTAATGCCCGACACAATTGCTGAACTTGTTTTTTTTTGCTTTTCTATTTCCATAAAGGGAACATAATCCTGCTTTCAACCCCAATAGCATGGAATTGTCTCTTTCAATATACGAGATTATTCATTAAAAAAGCTTCAGTCATAACCTAAACTGTGCACAGCAAAAACACATTTACAAATTGGATCAGCAAAAAATAAGATATTCCCTTTCAAGACCAAGATTCCTGTACATGCGCAGTAGGTGCAGCGGGCCAAAACAAAATGAGGTATGCGCTGCCCAATACACATCTGCAACTATGACACCATTGAAGCCAGGTGCAGTAAAGGTGTAGGGACAAAACGAAACAGCGATATATACTGCACTACACACACCCACACACTAAACAGAAGTGCACACACCCAAACACAACCACCAAACACACACTGTTACACAAATATTTTGCAGTCAACCATCCTTAGATAACAAGAGATACAGAAACCGATTAAGCAGAAGATAAACAATTAACGTGTGCTAGAAAGACATAAAATAACATGCAACATGTATCATAGCACAAACTCAGAAATACAATACCCAATCACCCAGGCATGCCTCTTGGTAACCATACCCCTGAATAACCATTCTACGTTACTGTGTACTGTGACAGCCACACCCAAACCTGTGTGACTTTTAATTTCACCACTATCAGTTCAAGTTTGCACCCCTATCTCAACCGCAGCACCTTAATGCAACAACCATGCCCCCACACCGACATAATTGTTCCAGTTATGCCAGTGAAACACATAGACACACTCACTGTGACATTGAATACTCAAAAAGTTAATTTATGAACCATACTGTTTTCTCAGTATTCCACTGGATCTCTACCTCACAGCTGTATTTGGGCACTGGCATTGAAGCTACTAATTACAACATATGCACTGAAAATTATGGAAAATCAGAGAAAGGGCCCCAGAGAGGCATACATGCAGACCATAACAAATGGACATGCCTAAAACTCCATTGCAATACATCATGCAAGCTCCCTGTCACAAAAACATTTACATAAATGATCACTTGTAAAAAAATACTACCCCTACTTCGTTCAATCATGCACACTGTCACCAATAGCTACTCCTACAACAGCATACATGCACCCTCTCACACACCAGTAATCAGTGAAGTTACATAATGCACCACCAAATGATCCATAGCATCACACTACCGATGCACGACACAACTCATACATCCATAAAAAACAACATTAATATACATTTTATTTGAAACCTTTAATAATGTTCAACAGGGTAAGAGAAATTCTCTTAAAGTTCAACAAACCTCCCGAAGATAGGTATTTCACAGCTTCACAATGCCTCAAAAACAATTCCAAAACATCACAGCTCAGACAATTCCTATACTTAGCTGCACGCAAAGAAAAATAAAGAAAAAGTAGAAAATAGCTCAGTTATAAAACCTGTTTATTAACTAACAAATGTATTTACAGAAATTCCATCTTCAGTTGAGCTCTGGTAAACCACAGAAAGGAACCACTGATTAAGTCCTACAGTTCTACCACTGAAGGGACCAACCCAATTAGAAGAGTTCTGCAAACACTCCTGATAAGGTGCTCATTTGCAAATAGTGTGTCAACACAATCAGCAATACATGGCACCTTAAAATAAAAATGTTCTCTTTAATTACACTAACAGCAGATAAAGCAAAAACAGGACACCTGAGAAAAAAAGAAGTAGAACACCTGAAACAAGGAGAAGCAGGGGCCATAAAAGGAGAGAAAGAGCACATGAAAGAAAGGAAGCAAACATCATCAAATCATTCAAGTAAGAGAAATAAAATAAAATCACTAAAAGACTTGATTGAAATTAACTCTTATGCTTCTTTCAATCTACAGCACTAATAAACAGTGTCACTAAAGTCTGCAGTCCAAGGACATCCTAAGTAACAACAGAAACTGAAATAGCGCAAGACCTGTACATTATTAGTACAAATGAACAATGTTTGTGATTAGTACATGAAACAATAAAACAATGTTTGCAACTAGATAATTCCTAGACAAGAGAACAGGATAAGCCACAAATAGCAGCGGACCACTACCTCATGCTGAAAAATACCAAAAGGAAGAGACTCAAACTAACAGGATCATCAGTAGATCTGCCACAGACTTAAAAGTTGCAATTCATTGAAAGTAAAACAATTAAGACCCATTATGAATGTGAGCAGCAAATAATGCACTGCTAAAATGTGGTTAGCTAACAATATCTTGTGCATTCATTACAGAACCAATGCCAAAACACAGCCACAGGAAGGTCCATTGCCTGGGGCAACAGCTAGAAAAAACCCATAGCTACATGAAAAGACGCATCAAGCCATCATTGTGGCAAAACTGCTTAACTACTTACCCAACCATACCTGTGCCAAAAAAATGCAAAAGGGCACACACTTCCAATTCTACAGTGTTAGTAGGAAATATTGCCTGGGATAGAAAGAACTGAACAAACTATTATTATTATAACAAAACATGCAAAACATATATACAAGTAAAATGTGTCACAAAAGGTAATAATAGGCATCTAGATTCACCAGAGTACTGGCTGCACTGAGAAACCATGGGTTCTTGAGGTGGCTACAACCAATGTGTTGCAGTGGAATCCTCATCTTTGGTTATTGTGAATTGGACAAGTACAACTAATTATTACTTTAAAGCCAAATACACAAACAAAAACAAGACTCACAGCTTGATACTAAAACACATCCCTCTACTTTCTGTCCTGCATGTATATCTACACCTACTCTGCCAATGACCTTGGTCAAGTGACCACATCAACACCCCCACCTGACACGCATCCATGATGAACACATGCTCTTCTACACACTTCACACACATACACACACTCCTACAACAATGACCATCACAACTACCAACACTATACCCACTAATCCACACACAAACTAACTTACCCTGAAATGACACCCCAAATTCACACCCTTCCCTAAATCACAAGACATCTCAACACCCAATGACAGCCCCACAACTGACACACCATCACCCGAACCACAAACTCCACACCTTGCATTACTTTATGCATGCCTTCAAGTGTCACCTGAGTGCTACCTACAGACAACGTGCACGCTTGACTGTTGAAATATTTCAAAGTCAAATTCTACCAAGATGTAAAAAAAAAGCAATTTATAAAGTTAGTCTTACAATGAATTAAAGCCTTTTCACAGGTTCATTGAATTCCATGCAGACATGTTATGCACACCCAGCCACTTACCAGTACTTTTATTTCAAGGAATTCTGGATGTTTACAGGTCTTCCCGTCATGTCCCATTGTACGGTTGCCTAGTACTAAAAAGTTGCAAAGTCACATGATTCACTTTTTAATACAATATTTAATAATAAACTAAAAGAAATATCCTCACAAATGTTAATATTCAATAATCTAACATATCTTCAAAATAAACAGTAAATTCATTCTCAATAATATATGTTACCATAACAATACTGTTTTAACTCGGTTTTCAAAATGATCATTATGGATAATTACTGAAAAATGAAAAGCCTGCCATAACCATTTGCTTTTAATGGGAAAATACAATTTACTAAATCACTAATAATACATTCTCACAGAATATACATAGATAACAGCCAAAGACTGACATTTTAAAGGTTGTCATGCTACCTATGTTTAAAAGAGATTATTACACCCAAACAAGCTTTAAAACTATATTATAAGTCATGCATACAGAAAAACTATTAATATTCTCTTTTACATTAATAATAATTTGAAGTGCGAATGAATGTGCACATCTAATGATCGAAGTTCAGTCCATGCAGTTACACTACAAAATGAAGTCGCCACAAAGTAATTCTCTGTTCTCTTTCCCAGAGTCCATTTTCACCCTGTCATTCGCAAACAACCAAATGGTCAGAGATATTTAAATAGTGTGATTCTTCAAAACATATGGAAGCGGAATACTTTAGATGTTTGTTTTTTTAAAGACGTTAAATGTTAAACAAATATTGTTTATGATTTTTAGAGTCTAATAGTAGCACATGAGCAAGAACAACACATCACATATACTGTATAATTCATAATCATTGCTAGGAGGCATTGTAGATACATGGTTGGTGCAGGCACATATTCATACCAATCCTCCCTTACAGTATACATTGCATAATAGTTTGTCTTATTGTCTAGAATAGTCGTTCAAATTTGTTCGAATAAGTATGACTTCATTGTGGATTTGTGTATGCTACAGGTCAATCCCCAATTGTTTGTTAACGGGAGCTAGTGGTAGCAGGGCATTTTTTGGTGTGTTTCTCTGACGTAGATGAGGAAGCTTGGGCACAGAACATGAAACATTATGACCGGGATCCTAGGATAGAGACAATCCAGTTCAAGATGGAAGATATTCCAATGATTGTATGATGAAACAAATGGAAGATAATTCCATGTGACTGTGATGCGGCTAGAAGAAATTAAAAAGTGCTCTTCTGTATAATTACGAAATAAGATTAAATACATCTGAATGCGTTAGAGAAGATCTTGGATCTAAATTGAATTATGTTATTAGTCCTGACGAAGGCCTACAAGACATTTTATTAGGGATCGCAATGGATGGGCGAAACCCTCACAAAAAGGCTGGAACTATTAGTGTCGACATTGTATTGTGAATACATCCTTTGTTAGCTAGAAGAGGGACATTGAACAACAAGAATCCCAAAGGGAAGTGCATGTCATGCCATGCACCTCACTACATTGTTTGTAAAAGTACAAAAAGATTGTGCTTGGATAGTCTATGCTACTCCCTGAGTCCAATGTTTGAGCAGGGGTTGAACATTGTACTGTATTCTGTTCATTTGCACAATTTCTTGGCACTTTGAACTAACCCCATTTTGCACAATTGCACTTATTGCACTTTAGAATGTGATATGTGGTACATGTGTGTTTTAAAGAGTGTTTTAGAGTTTTGTAATAAAAAGATGCATGCATTATACTCAAAAAAGTGATGTTTTTGAATACGGTTTGGTACTGCTCAGAAAGGCATTTATAGGCTTCTAAGTGGCACAACATGTATTTGCTTAATTTTGAATTGGCATGAAAACAGTGTGACCGTAGTAGGCACATTGTTCTTTTTTTTCTTGGGATAAGCTGCCTGTATTCATTAAAATATTGTGGGTGACTTCCCTAGCATTGAAAGCTAGGGAACTCCCTTTACTTCGTTGGTTTAGTATTTTAAATAATGCAAAATACTCTGACTAAAAACAACCTGTGTCACAGATTGTCAGGTGGGATTGTTGAATTGGGGGAGTATTAAATGAGTGCAATTCTTCTATAAATCCTTAGGAAAAAAATATCTGTCATAGACTTCATTATACAATTGACTGAGCCACCCCACACCACAGTGTTACTTAAATTAACTCCCTGTTGTAAATTCCTTTTTTATCAATTTTTTCAAGGCCTAGTTATTATGTAAAAGAAAGCACAAGTAAACATTATCAGGAATAAAGGCAGATGACGTCCATCTCAGGTCTTTGTAGGGCCATGGTGAGATACTAGTTCATGTGTGGTGGAATCCACCAGACAATATGACACTATGCCAAACACCCAACATTCTGTCTTTAAATATCGATATGATAAGGCCGGACTGGTAACAAAGAAACAGATACAGATCTATACAGAGCAGATGGAAGAACTGAACTTGGCATATGCACACCAGCTAATGCTTGACACAGCTAATTCACTTACTAGCCAAAGTAACTCAGACTGTTGTACAGCTAGTGAAGAATGCACTCTTCCTGTTGGCAACATGGCTCAAACTGCCATTACATAAAAAAGCAAGTGTAATCTTCTGAGTGAAGATCCTGCTGAGTCTAAAGAGTGTCCTGTGCCTGGCCTTGATGTCGGTCCTTTACTCACACTTACAGCCTCTACTTAAGTGACCATGTGTGTTATGTACTCTGCTTCTATGGACATTCCTGCACCAGACCAGGAGTCAGACATTGAGACCAATCCTGAACTTAACGCAGTACCTGAATGTATTCTAGTTCTGACATCGGTCAATACCCCAGATCCATCAGTCAACCTGAACACACAAGACTTTGAAGGCCAGCCACCTAAAAGCCTGCCCTTACCGGATACTACCCTAATCAACAGGGAAGACATGAACTCGAACAAGGTTGTCCAAGATCATGTTTCTTGAAGACTTTGCTCTCATTCACAAAGACTGCATATCTACATCCCTCAAATTACTCTCTAGTGGAGACAGTTTCGATTGTATTTACTGAGGCAACTGAGTGTCTAGTGGATACTTCTCCTATCAATAACCCTTCCAGGTACCTGAATGTCAGTGAAGATTTATTTGTGAACAAAGATGCATTCCTGTTTACTCTATGCAATGAAATTCTTGTCTTGCCTGATTTGCCTTCCAATAAATAAATCACGCCTACTATCTATACGTTTGAAGATTTGGAAGACCTCCCTGAAGCAAAAAATTCAGCTGAAGCCCTGGTTCGACATTTCAGTACTGTAACATTGCCAGGCCTAAGGAAAACCTCTCCCGTCAGAAAAGAAGAAACCATGGAGGATGCAGCAGAGCTTCACAGTTCCTTAGTCCATGAACGTACTGCAGTGCTTTGTGCCTCTGAAACCTTGCCTTTCCTGGATTCAAACAACAAGGTTCTAAAAGATGCCAAATTTTCCTCCTTTAAAAGCTCTTACCATAGAGCCTTAAACAGGTTTTGGACCTTCATGATGTGCTACTATTACAGTATTAGACTCTTCTGTAGTGAGACAGGCATTGGACTTAGTCTTCATTTTGGTCTATCTGCATGGGGTCTGGGGAGGGGCATACTTTTCACGACTGTGGCACAGGAGCATCAATTGGCACCCATTGTGGACTATATGGTAGTCAATCATCACTGTAAACCTTCCGGGACAATACCTATTCATATTTCTGTCTTTATTTTCCATTTCCAATACTTTGGAACTTCCTTAATTAATGTCACAAGCTACATGTCCCATAATGCAGCTTGTGGCAGTTCCCATTCCCTGGCTATTCCTATGCAGCAGTCTTAGAACTACAATCCCCAGAAACCTTAGAGATCAGTGCTGTTTCACTTTCCCAGGACCAGAGAGGGATAATGCCAATTACCTTCAGGTGTACTGCTCCAGGTGTTGATAATTAGCCTGCTTCAGCACAGGGTGGGCCAGTATTTAAGCAGCTATCTGCAGGAGCACATGTCTCTTGCACTGAGTTCGCTTCTAGTCCTTTGCTGCTTTGATCCTTGAATTTCTGCAGTATCCTGTTGTTTCCAGATCCTGCTAATGTGCCAGAGCCTTGTACTCCCTGCCTTGCAGCCCTGCTACTCTGCCTTTACTCCCCTGCCTTTCTTTTGCCCTGCATCTCTGCACTGCCTGCACTGCAGCCCTGCTCCCCTGCTTGCTGTCCTCTGTTCCCTGTCTACAGCCTCTTGCTCTCTAATACTATCTCGTTCCCTGCCTGCAGTTCCTTGTTCTGTGCCCATTGCTTGTGTACCCCGACCTTAGCTTCCTTGTTATCTGTCTGCAGTCCTGCCTTTGTTATCCCATTTCAGAGTAACAGTTCCTTGTTATCTGTCTGTAGTCCTGCCCTTGTTCTCCCACTTCAGAGTTACAGTTCCTTGTTTTCTCTCTGCAGTTGTACCCTTATTATTCCAGTCCAGAGTTACTGTTCCTTGTTACCAATCCACAGTTTCCAATTTCCTTGCCTCTGCACTTAAATTAAATTCTGGTTTTCTGGCTTTTCTTCTTTCTTCCGGTTCTCTGTCCTGAACCTTGCTCACTTTGACTTCCTTTTTTTCCTGGATATTTCTGTTACAGTTCCTGTCTTCGCTTGTGCCTCGTGTCATTCCTTTGTTCAGAGTTTGGCTGCTGGGTTTCCAGCAGGCAATCTATGCCCATTTCCTTTGTCGCTTTTCAGTATTGTACCTTGTGCCATTGTTAACGGTGTGCTGCTTCCTGTTTCAGGAGGCAGTCATTGTTCAGTTCCTGCTGACCCGTACAGGTTTAAGTCTTGTGAGTACTGTTACCTTGTTGTTGCCTTAGGGATTAGGGTGCAGACACAGACACCCACTGCTGCTGCTCTTTTACATGAGCATTCAGAGTGGGACCCTGTAATAGTAACCTGCTCAGAAGGCTGGAGTTTCCCTGGTTCTGTGGGAAACTCTTCCCCCATTCTGCATACACCCCAGGAGGGAATCTAACGTGTTTGTTTTACTTGTACTCCCTTTCCCTTTCTGTTCACTGCCTTTGTTGCCTATCCTTTCTTGTCTGCAGAACTCTTTGCTCTCCTGCATCTTCTGTACTTTTCTCCCATTGGCTTTGTGGGCACGTCTCTACCCGCAAGGCCCTTGACACTTTCACTGCCTCATCTCTGTTTTCTATTTCTTGGACAATTTTTCGATTTCCTCTTCTATTTGCCCTTTGATTTTGTGAAGTAAAGCAATGAGGTTTGAGTGGTGCAATTATTCCACTTTGGCAGCCTCTTTTCTCTTGCACCTAAAGCATCAAATGAAGAGAAAATCCTGGTTCTATTTGTACCAAGGCGGTGTGCTACAGCGCATGACACTAGAGAGAATGGTCACACTTCTAAAATATATTTAATGAGCTAAACATGTGTGTGTTTAATGGGAAATAAATGTGCAGATGGCTGATAAATAAAAGTTTGACAAGAAGTGAAAAATAAAAAGCCAACGGGCCTCATTACAACCCATGTGTTAAGGGGTTAACGGTGCCGTAAAAGGTGTTGGCGCCGTTAAACCCTTAACGCCTGATTACGAGGTCCCTTTGCGGGTTGCACTTTAACGCCTGCTTTTAGCAGGCGTTAAAAAACCAACCCGCAAAGGGACCTAGGAGCTAATTACGGCACCGTAATTTACGGTGCCGTAATTGGCGCTTTCCCCATTCCCATTGAGCCCTATCGGGGCAAAAATGGGAATGGGGAAGGGCCCATGGTGTATGGGGAATTACCGCCCCACCAACCTTGGAATGGGGCGGTAATTCCGCCATTCACCATGGCGGAGTTGGTAATTTACCGGCGTCAACCATGGCGCTAAAAGCTCCATGGTTAACGCCAGGGTCATAATGAGGCCCAATGTGTCAATAATCGAGGGGCACGTTGTGGTTAGGGGATCCTGGTGCAGATGAATTGTTTGTACTGTGGGTATTCTGCCCTGATCTTTGTTCCAAGAGATATCAAAAGTTTGACATGATAGGTAAGAGGCAAATCATTTAACAGTGGTTCCCTGGATACCATGATCTGGAAGGGTCCCCAGAAGTGAGGAGTTCTCTACTGTATTAAAGATGGCTGAGAGGTTGAGTGGGATTGGGATGAAAAAAACTAGAGTGATGAGCAGAGGTTAGAAATTTAGAAACATTATGAGGGCTGATTCAGTCGAATGTTGTCTACAAAAGTGGTGTTGACAGTGATCGGAGAGGGTCTCTGAGATGATTAGAGTCTAGGTAGGTGGAGGTTCTGCTGAAGACAAGATGTTCAAGTACTTCAGAGTAATATGGGAGGAGCAATAATCTTTGATCGTTGGTAGGATTTTCAGGGTCGGCTGAAGGGTTTTTAAGGATTAAGACAGTTGCCTCCTTGAAGCTGGATGGAAAAACCCAAAACGAAAGAGAGAAGTTGAAAAGGGAGAAGAGGTTGGAGCTGTTGAAAGGTGCAAACTCGTTCACTGTCTGGTTACAAACGGGTCAACAGGGGCATAAAAAAGGATTGTAGTCCAGAAGATAGGAGCAGTTAAAAAGGAGAGGTTTGGGAAAATGAACAGAAAAATTAGGTAATGGACATAGTAAGCGATGACAGGAGAGAGGAGGTGTAGGAGAGTAATAAGGATGGACCACATTTCTTCAATGTTTGAAGAGAACTCTGAGGAATAATTATTAGTATAAAGGGAAGAAGCAGTTGTTCTGGATGAGGAGGATTCAGCACAGTTTGTAGAATGAAGGACAGTTTGCATCATGAGAACATAGAATCGTGATTAGATAGGTGAAATAAGATGTTTTAGCAGAATCAACTGGCGATTTGATGGAGTGAAAGACATTTTTGTTGGTGAGATGGAAGAGGTTGCACAAAGGTGGCATGGCATCAGTCTTTATAAGTCTAGTCAATGATGCAGAATCATGGGAGTTGCAAGCGATAAAATCTGGAAGGCCCCAAATTGACCACCTCTCATGTAGGCTATGTAAGAGAATTAAAGAAAACATTACACCATATACGTTTTGGCTGCCCTGTACTTAGTGTGAACCAAAAAAAATTGATTAATTATTTGTTTCAGAAATCATCCATTTTGACCGCGGGGAAAGTGGTAGAATTTCTTCTAAGGGGTATCTAAAACCTTATATGTGCTAATGTAATTCAATATGTGTATGCATTTGTTATATTAAAACTCCTGCACCCATGAGTTGAGGTGGGGGATCCATAAGCTATATGTCTGATAACAGTTGAGATGTGCAGATCTTATGTATGAGACATTTGTGATGTGTGGTATGTTACTGATGATGCATGATGTTGTTATGAGTGTAAAGCTACTACAATAAAACCATTACATTTTATTGACTAAAATAATGTTATCTTGACAAAATCATGTTCTCTCTCTTAAAGGAGTTCAATCACATGTCCATGTACACTCTGTTCTTTGCTGTTTTGAACAATGTTTGACTAGCTTGGACTTGGTCAACCTAAACGTTGATCCAAGCCTGTGCAACGTTCAGTACGACGTTCATTGATCGGCCATTCTTTTATGGCGGCACTTTTTGCCGAAAAGGTTATGCTGAAACAAAAACATCAAAACATATGGGGAGGGGCATATAAGGGGCAGGGTGGGGTGGTGTATAGGGAATGTCAAGTACTGTATTTTAAATGATCATGATGGTGTCATGGGCTATGGGAATAACTGGTGACATCAAATGCAAAGTTGTGGATATGTTAATTCATTTCCCCCCTTAGTGAGAATGTACAAGACACTTCTCATTGAAATTAGGTCCATACGAAATGAGTGGTTTGCTGTTTTTTATTGTGATCTTCTGTGACAGGCAATTCCATGATGGGATCTGTGTTTTTTGTAATATAGAAATAATACAAATTAGCCTTCAGAGTGGAACATTGAAATCATAAGAGCTAATCTGGATCCAGGGCTTCAGGGCAATATCTGTAAGTGTAGCAGTGGATCCTGATGCCTGTCAGCATTCCAATTTTAGCACTGCTACACCCTTGACACCCTGCTCCCCAACACTTACCTTTTCCAATGGCCACCTGTACTTGCTGACCACTCCTTCCACCTCTTGCCTCTCTGGCTCATCCACCTTCATCTTATCTCTGCCACTGCTCCACCGCCAGGCCACAAAAATGAAGAATGGACTCTGCTTATTTGGCGGCTGAAGAAGTGAAGTCTGTGGAGAAGGCGGATGCACAGGGGTGTGGAGTGGCAACTGAGCAGCTGGCTCTAGGTGATAATACTTTATTGCCTGCAGCAGCTGGGTTTTATGAGTATGTAGGGACACTGAGAGCAATGAAGTACAGGGGTCACAAATAAGTAGTGGTAGGAGGTTCATGCAGAAAAGACAAACATCATGGATGGCCGGTGCACATTATACATGAAATGCATACTGTCTGGCAGTGGGCACACGTTTTAAAATGGTCTAGTTCAGGGTAACATGTCATCTCTCCGGTTTGTACTATATATATATATATAAATACTAACATGAGCTAATCAACTAACAACCCTTCCCAATAACGTGTAACCTGTCATTAACTAATTAGTGCAAAATGGGCTCAGCTGTGAGGAACTGAAAATGAGTGATCTTCTGCAATGGAGTTAAAACGTGCACGCAGAATGACTGTACGTTTTCTGTCAGCATGGCACAAATTGCGAAGATGGAATGTGCTCTGCTGAAAAACAATATTGTTAAGTTAGGAAGCCAAAGGAAGGGAAATGTATCTTTTTGCTGTCCAACAGTAGTAGCACGTGGGTTTCAGTGGCATGATCTGATGAGAGGGGAAGGATTCTGTTGACTGACACAGGGCGAGATTATAAAATACACTGTGAGTGGGTGTGAGGTTAGATGTTCAGAGAAGTGCAGTGCAGAGGTTCAGAAATGTTCCTGGCAGATGGGTTGACTGACTTCGAACGGACGGGGAGCAGACTGGGGAAGCAGAGATCCTGGTATCTAAGTCATGTCCTTTTTGTGGGCTGCCCAGGTGTGCTGAGATCACGATATCTCCTACCAGTAGCAAAGACCAGAAAGGAGGGTTGTTCCAGAGATAGCAGAGCAGGAATCTTGCACTCCTAACCACTGTTTGGTTGTTACAGCATTTCCGTCCCATCATTCAAGGGAAAGAGTAATTATTGAAACAAATCACCAACCCCTGCAGTTTCTGCAAAGTAAGAGAATTAGATCAGGGAATTTGGTCCAGTCCACAATTACCTCCTGGATGTTGGCACTTCATGGGTTTCCTGTGGAAGTAAGAAATGGGCAATATAAAAAGAGCCCCATGGCTCAAGGGCTAGCAGATTTGCATGATTGTGCCACCGAATGTGTACCTGATGAAGCAGAAATAGAATTAAGTCTGAATGAGTTTTAACAAAGCATTCAAATAATAGATATGTCGGGATTTACCAACTGTGTATGTAGATGGTTGTGCATACCATGTGGAAAATAACACAGAAAAAGAGCTTGTGGCAGGAATTGGAAATATATGGTTTAAATATGACAACATTCCAAGAGTGAGCATGAGGATTGGACCTAGAAGTAGTCAGGTAGCAGAGCTGGCTGCTATTTACAAAGCATTCGCTACCACAGTTGAAAACATACTCAACTGGAAGGTACAAAGCATGCTCACCTATAACAAAAAACCACTTAAACATGGAAAGATGATTCAAGCCCTAGACAAGATTGTATCAGAAAATCATTTGGTTATACATTGGAGAAAAATCTGATGCCATTTGAAGACGTCAGGTGAGGACAAGGAGGGGAATGACAAGGCAGATCAGTTAGCCAAAATTGGAGCAGCGAATGGACAATTGTTTCCTATTGAACACCTGCTTGGTGAAATACAGATAGATGTGATAACATGCTCCAAACCTCCAAAAGTAGTTGAGCACCCTGTGGTGCAATGGAGTTTTGATACTCCAGACCTGGACCTGGTCAGAGCACAGAAAGAGGATCTGATTTTCGGCATATTCTATGATCATCTGTTAGATGCTGAGACAAATCCTCTGACTGAAAAAGATTGTAGAGGGAAAGAGGAGTTGAGGGTGTTGTTAAAAAACAAGAAGAGAATTAGGTTACAAGATAGACTGATGATTAGAGAATACGTGACAAGTCAAATCTAATGGGTGTTGCCTTTGGCATTTCGGGGACTGATGTTATATCATGCTCACTGCAGGAGACAGGGGTTCCCAGAAAACATTGGACATTTTAAAAGATTATGCTTATTGGCCACACCTGTCCCAAGTTGTTGAACTATACACCAGAGGGTGTCTAGTATGTGCACAATTCCAACCTGCTTCACCTCGATGACATTTGTGATGTCATCTTTGATATCCTGGGTGTTAGTCTTAGCAGTGCAGGGTGGTGGCGTGAGTTATGGTTGCATAGCTTACCATAACTGGCGAATTTCAGGGGTTTTTCGGTTTTACTTGGAAGCATAACGTCCCTTTAACAAAGTTTTTTCACTGAATTTCATAGGTTCTTAGTAGCACAACTTAACCATAACGTCCCTTTAACAAAGCTTTCTTTACTGAATACATATATATATATATATATATATATATATATATATATATATATATATATATATATATATATATATATATGTATATATATATATAACTGGATCACCAATAAAAAAAAATCTATATATTCAAAGATGGTGATCAGATAAAAAAAGATAAAGATCTCTTAAAAGGGTGCTCTTGATAAAAGATGGATACATAATTTTTCACAAAAAAATAAAAAAATTAAAGGTATCTTGAAAAAAGTTATAATGTGACGATCAGACCACTAATAAAAATGATGAGATCTGATAAAAAAAATACAAATATGCACTATTTATTTATGTCAAACTATTGCTGTTGTATCTATATTGGGAATGTTGATTGTATGAGGCTGGGGGATGTACATATTTTCTGATACTCAGAGTTTAATGTATATAATGTTTATTTTTAAATGTAAAGAAATAAATGGGGGACATTTTAAAGTATCTGATTTTGTTTTCTCCTGCAGTGATGACCAGGGGATCTCAGCAGTAGAAAAAGGAGGGAGTATGTAGGGACACTGAGAGCAATGAAGTACAGGGGGTCACAAGTAGTGGTAGGGTGTTCATGCAGAAAAGACAAACATCATGGATGGCCAGTGCACATTATAAATGAAATGCACACATTCTGGCAGTGGGCACATGTTTTTAAATGGTCTGGTTCAGGGTAACATGTCATCTGTCCGTTTTGCACTATACATATAAATACTAACATAAGCTAATCAACTAACAACCCTTCCCAATAACTTGTAACCTGTCATTAACAAATAAGTGCAACATGGGCCCAGATGTGATGAACTGAAAATGAGTGATCTTCTGCAATCCAGTTAAAACGTGCAAGCAGAATGACTGTGCATTTTCTGTCAGCATGGCACAAATTGCGAATATGGAATGCGCTCTGCTGAAAAACACTATTGTTAAGTCAGGATGCCAAAGGAAGGGAAATGTATCTTTTTGCTGTCCAACAGTAGTACCACGTGGGTTTCAGTGGCATGATCTGATGAGAGGGAAAGGATTCTGTTGACTGGCAGGGCGAGATTATAAAAGACACTGAGTGGGTGTGAGGTTAGATGTTCAGAGATGTGCAGTGCAGAGGTTCAGAAATGTTCCTGGCAGATGGGCTGGCTGACTTTGAAGGGATGGGCAGCAGACTGGGAAAGCAGAGATCCTGTCATCTAAGTCGTGTCCTTCATGTGGGCTGCCCAGGTGTGCTGAGGTTGCAATATCTCCTATTGGTAGCAAAGCCCAGAAACGAGGGGTGTTCCAGAGATAGCAGCGCAGGAATCTCGCCAACTTCCAAAGTGAATATAAGCCAGTCATAGGTGAGGTGGATGCCTGAATATATGCATTTATATAGTTAGTCAGGGCCGGCAGGTTTGTTTCATGTGTAATGTTCCTTGATGTGAAATTAACACCTCTTTGAAAATTCAGAAAAGCGGTTGTTGTGTTGTTTTCTTTCCTTTTCTTTCTCAAACTGCGTCTGCTGCCAAGTGTATCGGAGTGCAAGGTTGGCGGTTAGATAAAGACCGAGCATGTCTATTAATGAATTCAAACTGTGTCATGTAACATATTTTAGATGTTTTCTTTTGTACCCATGTTTATACCATATGATATGTTTAGATCCAAATAACAGTGTATATAATAAAACTAAGACAGTCTGAGTTGAGTTTATGTGCATAAATGCATTTACTGGTACATAGATGGTGAGGTTATAGGGCCAGAGCCCCAGTTTACTGCAGGTGGTAATTAGTTTAGCACACGTCTTAAAAACCTGACGTCAATTTTGGTGTTCATAGTAAGCAAGTTTAAAAGTGTGTGATGCATGTTTAACTGATGACTCATTCATAATGAAAACTATTTTGTGGTTTTGGTACTAGAGCATAGCTCTGCATCGAAGATCAGTTGCTGAGGGACAACAGTCAAATATAAGTGTAATAAGTATGGTAATTTTATTTTGGGAGGCCCAGGGATGAAATACAGGTGTTAGGGTATATTCTGGTGGTGGAGGGGCATTATCACTCTAAATAGGGAAGACACCAATGCCTTACCACAATAAAATATATCACCATTTTACCACAATAACAAAATGCCACAAGATTAGGTGTATCTCCTCCAGAAAATATATCTAACAGGCCCTTCATCTACCTTTTTCCTGCATGATCTTTATAACCTGAATCATTCTGTCCTTTCTGATTCTATTTCTTTTAAATTTCATCTTTTGGGCATGGTTCATCATCTAGTCCGGATTGCATGGTTGGTGACTTCAACTCTGGGGTCATCTCCTCTCTTGATACGCTATGTACTATGTTACCATTCAACTCTTAGGAGAGACTTCTCGCTCCTGGCTGTCTATCTCTCTGAAACAACTAAGGATCTGTCTACGCAGGGCTGAATGGAAATGGCTGCAGCATTGCACTGAAGCTAACTTTCAGGTCTTCGCTTCTCTTCATCAGTCCTCTTCTACTTCCATGATCCAGGCTAAGGCAGATTATTTTAATTCCCCTATTCAGTCTCAGATGACTTCTCCTAGATGTCTATTTACACTCTAAACACTTGTTTGCTTCCACCTGCATTTAATTCCTATTTCTATTCATAGCTCTAATGAGTTTGCTAACTTTTTTTCTATCAAAGATACACAATATTCGATCTTTACTTGATCACTCTAGCTCTTTATTTTCATCTCACCCCTCTATGGCTGTAAATTCAGCCACTTCACTCTCCTCTTTTGCTCTTGTCTCAGGTAGTGATATTTTATCCATTATCAATCATTCCCATCCTGCTTGTGCTCCTCCTGATTCTCTTCCAAATTCCTTGGCCATTCTTCAAACTTTTGTCCCCTTTCTTACCTTCTTTTTTTAATCTATCCCCATCATCTGGCTCCTTCCCGGCCTCATTTAAAATATCCACTGTCATTCCTCTATTTAAAAAAAGTTCACTGGATGTCTCTGATCTTAGTAATGTTCACCCTATTTAGCTCCCGCAATATCAGTCTAACATTCTGGAGTGCATTGTCCATCAACAACATACCTCTTATTTGAACTGTCATCATCTTTTTCCTTTACATCGTTCAGGATTTCGTTCAAATCGCTCTTCCGAAACTACACTCTGCCTGTCTCTAATTCTATTCTTCAAGCCTGACATCTAAAGCTGTCTTCCTCCGTATCTTTATTAGACCTTAGTGCAGCAGTGATACAGTGGACTATTCTGTGCTGCTTTCTACCCTGTCTTGTTTGGGTATTTCGGTCAGGCGCTTCAGTGGTCTTTTGTTTCCTGTCGTTCATTTGCAGTGTCTTGGAAAAATTCTCTATTTCGCTTCTTTCCATTCTCTTTGGGTTTTCATCATTGGTCTGCCCTTGGGCTCCTTCTCCTCACTCTTTATATGGCATTTCTGGATTCTTTGATCTCCTCTTATGGGTTTCAGGCACATTTGTACACTGATTTGTCCTCCTTTGGCAACAGCATTCACCAACATTTTTCCTATTGTCCTCTGGCTATGAAAAGCTGGATGGCTTCACGGTTCTCATATATTAACCTGAGGAAAAGAGAAATTATTTTCTTTCCTGCTTCTCCCTCTGTTACCTCACCTTTTTTCTTTCATTTTCCCACTCTTTGTTTTTCTGTCACTCCTCATGCCCATAACATTGGATTTATCTTTAATTCTGCATTTTCTCCACAAAATCAAATCTCACAATCTTGCCGGTTCTATCTCCATAACATCAGGAAAATGTGTCACCTGGAATGTTTTTCTCTGCTAAACTTCTACTACAAACATGCATTCTATCTCGTCTCAAGTATTGTTGTTCTTTGTACATCGGTCTACCAGTTTATGCCCTTTTTCTGCTCCATTCTTTACTCAGCAGTCAGACTATTATTTGGACTGCATTACTCTTCAAATATATACATGTTTTTGATTGAACTTCGCTTGCTTCCTATTAGATATAGAGTTTAATTTTAATTTCTTTATCTTGTTTTAATTTCTGTTCATGCTTTGGCTCCTGACTACTCGGTTTCTTTAATTTCCTCATATAAACCTCTAAGGGTTCTTCTCTCTTCATCTCAGTTTCTTCTCTCGGTTCCTTGTCCTCGCTTTTTCTTATCACAAGTTTTCTAGACTTCTGGCAGAGTCATGTGTTTCCACTCTTCTTTATGCATAAATTGTCACTTTTTTGTACTCTAATACTTTATGTACAGTACCGTGGTGCTAAATAAATACCATAAATAAATAAATATGTGATGAGCCTGGCTGCTCTTCTTATGAACCCTTGCTTCACTCGCCCTCATAACATCAGGTATTTCCTGCAATTGCGGAGATTGAAATTTAACAATTTAAAAGTTAATGAAAAATGACACTTCTTTCCTGCCCCTGTTAAACAGAGAGGTGCACAGCAAGATCAAGATTTAATGCAGAGTGTTGTTACATAAATGGATGTCTAGAGAATATTTTGTAAAGATGAACAGTATCAGATGTATAAGGAGTACAACAGGATGGTAAAGGTTTCTAATCAAATTGAAACTTTGAAACTATCTAAAAATATAAATGTTGTGTTCTCAATGGTATCTGCTGTTCGAATAAGATGTGTTGATGTTCATAGAAGATTGATGTTCTGATATTGTAGTCTTATTGGTTTGGAAACTGTTAAGAAAAGTCAGAATTCTATATGCAAATTGCATATTTTGTTTTTAGAATAACTTGGGTTGCATTATATATATATATATATATATATATATTCTTCATGCATATTTTGGAATAAAAGAGTGTGGTAATAAAGGGTGTTATGTGCAGTAGTTCTTATTTACTTATTTATTTATTCGGATTTGTAGAGCGCACGTCAGCCCGAGGGCATTGTGGCGCTTGTTACAGATATATCTTATTTGCATATACACGAGTAATACATAATTTACAGGAGCAGGTATGACATTTGTCCAAATTTACAGTGCAGTATATTTACATAGGTTAGCGAGTGTCATATATTATTGTGCAAGGAAGGAGGTCTTAAGTTTCCTACGAAAAATCGGGAGTGAGTTCTCCGCTCTAATGTCTGCAGGTAGAGCGTTCCAAGGCTTGGCAGCAATGTAGGGGAAGCTTAGGCCACCGGCTTTGGCTTTTTTGATGCGTGGGATATGGAGTAAGTTGGTGTATTGCGTCCTGGTGGGACGTGAGGAGGAGGGTTTGGAGATGGTTTCTGATAGGTAGGACGGGGCGGAAAGAGAGAGGCATTTGTGTGTGAGGGTGAGGATTTTGAGTGTGATCCGCTCTTTGACCGGGAGCCATTGAGCTGAGTGTCTGGCCTGGGAGATATGCTCTCTTCTTGGGATGCTAAGAGCGGCCCGGAGAGCCTTGTTCTGTGTGACTTATAGTCTGTTTAGGTTTTTTGCCGATATGCCTGCTAGGAGGGCATTGCAATAGTCCAGTTTGGCTCCAATGGTTGCTCTGGCTATTGAAAGGCAGTTAGGTTTTGAGAGGTATGGCTTGATGGCGTTTATAAGTTTGGTGGTATGCGCAGATGAGGAAGTGATTGCGCTGACTTGTCTGGTCATTGATAGTGAGGAGTCTAGGTAAACTCCCAGTGTCTTGACAACTGTGGATATGGGGATGCTGGAGTTGCCAATGGAGAAGTTGGCGTACAGTTTGGCCAGTTTGTCTAGGGTGCTCTGTTGACCTAGTATCATGATTTCAGTCTTGTCTCCATTAAAGCAGAGGCCATTAACTGCCATCCAAGCCTGGATGATGTAGTAGATCGTGTGGAGTGCCTTGGCGTCTTCGTGGTATGATCCTGAGAGAGGTAGAAGTACTTGTGTGTCGTCCGCGTAGTTCGTGTACGTGATACCATGTGAGTCGAGTTTGTCAAAGAGAGGCTTAGTGAACAAGTTGTAAAGTGTGGGTGCAGTGCAGGATCCTTGAGGGACCCCGCAATGGATTGTGGTGGGTGTGGCGTTAGCAGTGTCCGAGAAGACTTTCATGGCTCTCCCCTCGAGGAAGGAGGTAATCCAGAGAGCTGATTCTTTAGAGAAATTGGCTGAGTGTGTGAGGTGTGAATTGAGGGTCTTGTGATCAACCAGATGGCTGTTACGAGCAGTAGGGCTGGCTTGCCCTTATCCATGATTTGGGTGATCTGACTCTTCAGATCAACCAGGGCTGTTTCGGGGGCCGTGTCCATTCCGGAGGCCTGATTGCCTGGTCCCTAGGATGGAGTGGATTTCCAGAATGTGTTGTATTTGGCAGTGTGCGGCTTTGTCCGGAAATTTCAAGAGGAATGGCACTGTAGATATCGGTCTGTAGTTGTTGGGTTGTAGGGGGTCGAGGGTAGTTTTTTTTAGGAGGGGGCGGACCCAGGCCTCTTTGAGGCTAGCTGGGATAATGCCTGATTTAAAGGACGCATTAATGAAGACTGCAAAGAGCGGCGCAAAGCAGTCTGCGCAGTCTTTGATGAGCTTCGACGGGCATATATCGCCTTTACAAGGGGAGGGTTTGAGATTTTTTAGTAAGTTGATAACTTCTGGTTCAGTGACGTCCCTGAAGGAGAAGTCAGGTATGGTGAGCTCAGACGAGGCGGGTGTGGAGTTGGTAGGCTTGTCTATATGGTCTATGTATCTAATAGATATATGTACATGCGTTTGCTGTTTTCAAAATAATCTGTGAAAATTTGATGAAATAGTGAGTTGTTTTTTGTATTTTGGATAATGAATACAATGATGTATATGTTCTGTTAAAACAGTCATTCATATGCTTGTAATTTTTGCATGCTTTAGGTGCTGTCGGAATCAGGTTAGGAAAAATAGCCGCTGTAGGTTGCTTTTGTATTGGGTTCTCTATGGGGTGGTAACATTTTATTTAGTTAACCGCTATCTATTTGTGTCTTGCTGATGACCAAATGGTTTCCCTGGTCTACTGCAAAAAGCGGTGTATAAACCTGCACTTATTTTAACTGATGGAGTGGAATCCCCTGGGTTATTTTGGGTGATATGGCTATTGCTGTTTGGCAAACGTGTTGCCTAGAAGTGCATTGAGTGAAAACCCCATTGTGCGCAGCCGAAATGTATAGGCCTTGGGTTTTGCTTATATCCTCGCAATCATGACTTGTTATATTTCTAAACGTTTACCTTGGCGCCCTTCATTATTTTATTGCATTGTTTAATGTCCATTATGCTATAAATTATATTGATTCGTGTAGAATTGTGCTGCCGTCCTTGTGTTGAAACGCAAAACTCAGGGTGCAAGGAAGAACAGTCGAAGTTTAACCAGAGGTTAAACAGAAATATATGCACGTGAGGCACGACATTCAATTTACATGGACAAGATGTTGCAGCAGTTGAAGGCAATGTGCTCCTTTGTTATCAACTTCATCAATTGCAAATCAAAGCATCTATTACAAGGTCACCTTGATTTCCTTGTTTATTGCATTGCAAACCCCATCTGCTTCCTCGCATGTTCTTAAAGCCTACATTTAATATGAAAAAAAAGGAATCTATGTAAGTATCTAGATAAGAATGTACAGTAAAAGGTTCAAGAGGTTGTGTTGTGGCTGCAAAACCCTGAAATGAACAGCCCATTTTTTTTAAAACCGAGTGCAGACATGTTTGGCCCTCCAAACTAAATTTTGCTGAAATACCCAGCCATCACTTGCATGCTAACAAACGTCTAAATATGGGAAGCTGAAAATATACCTCTTCATTATGAGTTTGGTGATAAATCACCATTAAATCTGCCAATGTACTGCCGTCATCGTTTACTTTTACCACCACTTAATCCCCTGGGTTTACCACAGGATCGCGAGTGGTGGTGTGGCGGCATGAGTCCCCATTTTTGGAGTGTATTGTACTCCATGATATGATATGGCTTTTATAATGCGCTATAAACAAGTGTTTCAACGCGCGATGAGGCAACGGAGGGGGAACAGAGGGAGGACAAAGAAAACGATCTTACTAGGCCAAGTGACATTGAGATTGTGCAAGTGCAGGGGAGGTGGGAGGGGAACACTGCCAGGTGATAGGGGAGTGGGGCAGTGCTGTACATGGGATCAAACAATAACAGAAGTGTGGCAAGCAGGCGGCAGGTGCAAGGGTAAGTGCAGACAGCAGGTATCCAAAGAGCAGGTAGGGGGACTGTAGGGTTACAGATACAGACCCAAGTGCAAGGGTTGCCAGGAGGCAGTGCAGGTGTGCAACTGGGTGGGCAGAGACCTGGGTCCAAATCAGAGGGTAGCCAGGTGACCAGTGCAGTATCAGACAGGAAATCAGCAGAGAAGAGGAAGAGAGAAGTCAGAAGCAAAGAGGACGGTCTTGAGGTGCCTCTGGAACCAGAGATGGTTCTCCTCAAGTTTCAGAGAGGCAGGGCACTGTTCCAGGGGGAAGCCCCAGCCGAAGAAAGAGATATACCACCAACTTGTTGCTTGGAGAAGCGACTGGCCCTGAGCTAGTTGGAGGAGCGAAGAGTTCGAGTAGGAAGGTATTTACAAAGAGAGAGTTGGAGGTATTGAGGACCCAGGCCCCAGAACTCTTTGTTGACAATGTAGTGGGCCTTGAACTTAATGCTTCCAGCCACTGAGAGCCAATGCAGAGATTTCAGTGCTGGAGAGATACAATCCCAGGGCTTGGGGCCAAGGACAAGACTTGCAGTCTTGTTCTTGATGAGTTGCACAGGGCTGAGAGAAGAAGCAGGCAGATTTAGACAGAGGCTGTTGCAATAGTCCAGCCTAGAGAGAACCAGAGCTCTAGAGACAGTGAGCTTCCGGGGGGAAGGAGAGGGAAGGAAGAATACCTCTGAGGAGGTGCAATTGGTAGATTGACATTTTAGAGACATCAGAGGTCTGAGGAGAAAAGGAGAGTGTGGAGTCGAAGATGACCCAGAGGTTTTTAGCCTCCATGGGTATTTTTTGCAGATTTACAGTGAGTGTTAATTCTGTATGGTAAATCCGACAATTGTTGGCCTTGAAGGGGCAATTTACCTGCAGCATCAGACTCAAGAAAAAATAGGCATTCCCGGCATGGGGATAGGTTCTTGTTCTGCTGCAAAAATAACATGTTGACCTGTGTAAGACCATGCCCTGATTCATAAAGTATTTTCCTCATATGCGTGGGTATTGCAGTCACAGAAGTGGACTTGCCTGCCTAGTTGGACTTGCATTGGAGTACTGAAAGAGAATTGGTATGGGATGTGCTACCCAGGGGGTGTTATTTATCTTTGTTTGGCCAGTACGGACACAGGACAGGCGCAGGGAAATGTGTAACGCAAGCATGGGCCTTTACACACGCCTGTCATAATGACTGTGCTTACAGAGACCCTCATATGTTTGGCATAGGCATTTATTAAAAAGATGTACCCCTTATAATCAGAGGTGTAAAGGCAAAAAAGCATTGACAGTCATAGGGCCTCATTACACGGATGGCGGTGGACCAAGGTGGCGGTAAAATACCGGCACCGCCTTGGTGGAAAGGGGAATTACCGCCCAATTCCAAGGTTGGTGGGGCGGTAATTCCCCCTTCCCCCATTGCCCTTCCCCATTCCCATTTTTGCCCCATAGGGCATAATGGGAATGGCTAAGGTGATAATTACGCCACCGCAAATTGCGGTATCGTAATTAGCTCCCTGGTCCCTTTGTGGGTTGGTTTTTAACGCCTACAAAAAGCAGACGCTAAATTCTCCAACCCGCAAAGGGACCTCGTAGTAAGGCGGTAAGGGTTTACCGGTACCGGTGAAATACCGGTACCGGTAAACCCTTACCGCCTACCGTGTAATGAGGCCCATAGTCTCTTAAATGCCCAACCATCACACACAATAGGGTAGGGCTGTAAAAAGAAAAATGATGGTGTCCAATGAACATATGAGTGTCATGCTCGTGCACCTATAGCAAGCAAGTCCACTTAGTGCATTTGTGTAATTGTGTGCAGGGCTACTGGTTATTGGTTTGAATGAGTTCTTTATTTATAACAGCTGCCATTCAAATGTATTAATAAGTCTAGAACATTTTGATCAAAATATTTATTTTAATCTATTCTGTTTTTTTTGTTGTACCAGACTTTAGAAGACGAGGCTACAAGAAGTCCTTACTCGCCCATTGTGGAAACAGAAACATGTTTTGTTTTTCCTGAATTGGCCCATATCACACATCTCAGATGTTCTCAGCCAGCATTCTCCTCACACCCTGTAACTGGTCGATATTCTAATTGGCATTGCATCCTGACTGAGATCTCATGCCATGAAAATGCATTTCTCATAAAGTCTCAGAAAGTGCTTCCTTCCTCTTGTCTATCATACTGCCAACTTTGATGTGGAATATGTGGCAATATAAATGCTACAATTAGTTTGGCAGTTAATGAAACTTGTGATGTTAAAAGTACATCAACTAATAAATATGAACATATTGGTCCGTAAAGAGCATGTGGACATGCTATGCAATTTCCTTACTTGTGGTTACCTTGATGTTCAGTGAGCCATGTTGATTAAATGTTCCTCAAATAAAGTGCTTTGTAATAAAGCAATACAATCTGAGGAGGGGTCATTATCAGCCAGTTGTAACGTAAGCCCCCGTGCACTACAGAGGGTTCTATTGGTATTAGTACCCCAGCATGTGATACTGGGGTTCTAATAATAATTTTTCTCAAGTTGTGAAACGACATGAAAAACGATTCTGAACTCGAGAACAAAAAGTAAAATAAATGGCCGGTGTGGATCGGGAGGAGGGACTCCACGTTGCTCCTGCTTTCTTTCCATGGCAGCCATTAAAAAATGCTTTAAACAAATAAACAAAGAAAATGGCTGCCAGGGAATGGGACAAGGGACTACATGTAGTCCCTTCTTCTGTTCCATGGCAGCTAAGTGCACGGCGGAGATGCGCCGGGAACAGTCCTGTTCCCATTGCCAGCGAGGGACAGAGCAGTGCAGGTAAGTGGGGTTGAGGTAAGGGTCCCTCTTTGAAGAGGCTCGGAACAGGGTCTTTCTCTGTGTGGTAAGGACCCCATTCCAAGCCGCCTCATTGGCTGGGAGGTTGCGATCCCCCCTCGCTGGGTACTAATAGGTAATAATAGGCAATGTCTTGATGCAGCATAAGGATATATGACAGTATGGTTTGTGAATCCTACACATGTGATTTCTTTAAGCATTATACAGGGTGATGAACCAGAGAATTTCAACTTGGTTATCCAAAGTGTTTGTCTCAGCCCTCGCAGCACATAGCTTCTTCACGCTCCTGCTGTAGCTTGTTGTCACTAGCCATACCTGGCTACAGCGTCCATCCTCGTAGACATGTACGTGCTCACCTTAACTATTCTGAGCATTCTAAATACACTCACACCACTATATTTACTCACTATGGCATCATATGCCCCAGCCATTGGTAATAACAACAGTAATAACTCCCTGGCCCTCATTACGACCATGGAGGTAGCCATGCTGCTATGTGCGGCATGGCTACCCCCATACCGGGTACCGGGTCCGGGTTCCCTGAATGGGTAAATACCAGGCCATTCTGACCTTGGAGGGCCCGGTATTTCCCCATTCAGAGAACCCGGACCCGGTACATCCCCATTCCCATTTGAGCCCCCATAGGGCTCAATGAGAATGGGGAGGATGCAAACAAGGGCTCGTTAATGATGGGCCCGTTGTTTACATCCTGGACTGCCGTGGGACCCGTTAAGGACGCCTGGTTTTACCATGCGTCCTTAGTGGTTTCTGCGAGGAGACCTCGTAATGAGACGGTAGGGGGATAACGGGGCCAGCAGCTTTACCTGCCCCGTTAACTCCCTACTACTGGCCCCGTTAACCCCCTACCACCAGGGTCGTAATGAGGCCCCCTGACAGCTACTGTAGCCAAATAGACAAACATTTGTAATCATAGTGTTACCAATGCAGTAACACTGTCATGTACAATTTTTCCTTTTGTATCTTTGTTTTAATGTTCAATTGTTGTTTTTGACACTGTCCGTTAGATGTCGACAGTAGAGAATGTGCACTCTGTTAAATGTACAAGAACTTGTGTTGATCTGTTCTTTATGTTATTGTTTTTCTATATGAACAGATTTGAAATCTCTGAGATGCTTTACACTGTACCTTACCTTATGATAAAAGAAATAACGATATAAAAACTACTATACCCAGGTAGAATTTTCTAAGTGTATTATTTTGCGGTGATTGACTAGAAGGAGAGTTGTCCACTAAACTATCGACCCTTTCACTTGTACTCTTGTTTTCAAAGCTACTATAGCCCTACACGCCTCATTTATGACACACAGCATAACCTTAGCTATGGCCTCAAAACAACCACTTTTCACTACCTCAGCATGTATTTAAACCTAATTGTGCCGCCAAAATAAGGCCAAGCAACCCTTAGCCACTCACACCAGCAAAATGGATCAAGCTCTCAACACTAGACCTACCCCCAACCATCCAAGTCCAACGTCAATTAGGAATTTCAGAGTAGGCTCCAGATTTCTGACTACCAGACCTATACAATCTAATAACAAGAATAAAAATCAAATCAAACTGGCGTCAACAAGCTCTAATGTAGCCAACCCGACTAACAGTAAAGTCACCAATGTGCTTTCTTTACATCAAAATAATCCCACTACCAAAAAGAACTCAGATAGTTCTACTGTACTTATCAAGGGAGCGCTCATATATGCCAGATCCTTGACAGCTCATGCATTAGATATTGCAGACCTTATAACTAATAACAATCTGGACTTTTTAGCCATTACTGAGACCTGGCTTCATACTGCATCAAGGCCTTCACTTTCACTTGCTATACCAGACGTGTACACCATCATCAGACAAGACATAGAGTGTTCTAAATGTGGTGGTGTCGCATTTATTGCAAAAACCCCACCAGGCCTAAGGCCCCCTCAGAGCCAAACATTCCCTTCAAGTGAACTATTATCTATCAAGCTACCTATCACGGCTTCTCTGAGTACAACCATTCACCTTATATATAGACCACCAGGATCACTATCCTCCTTCGAGGAAGGCACCACCCTACTTTTCACAGCAAACACTAAACCAGGTTCACAAGTCATGTTGCTAGGAGACCTCAACCTAGCACTGCATGACTGCAAAGATGATAATGCCACTGCTGTCGCCAATAACATAACTGAACTTGTCTTCACACATCATATCTCCCAGCCAACCCACAACAAAGGGAGATCATTGGATTCGATTGCAGATATCAACTGTGAAATTAATATCCTCTCCAACACCTTGCCCTTGGCCCGACCACCATACTATCCTGTTTACCATTCAGAATAGCCACCGTCCCAATCACTGTACTCCCATTGCACCGCCTAGACTCATTAGAAACGTATGCAACATAAGATAGAAACCTCTCCCTCTATTTCATCCTATCATCAACCTTCCAATCCCTAACAATGACCATTCCATTTTAGTAGACCTGTACAATGAGACAATACTTAATGCCATCAACACAATAGCCCCTCTTAAAATGAGGAAAGCCAACCCCCGCTCTCACTTAAATACTTGGTACACACCGTATCTTAGAACTCTGTGCAAAAACAAAAGAATTGCCAAAACAATATGGAAAAGTCTTCCTATAGCTCCTAATAAAGACAATTTCTTAAAAACCTCCTCTATTTACAAAACTGCCAGCCACCAGACCAAGAGTGACATCTATAACAATAGAATCACTAAAGCTAAATCAACCACCAAAGAATTATTTAGTATCCTCAGAGAGTTGGAATCCCCTACACCTCCACAGGAGACTTGCACCAAAGACACGGCTTGGTGTACTAATATACAGAAAGCTTTACTAGATGAAATTGGGCTCATGCAAAAGAAAATTGAGACTAAAAACTTAGCCTCACAGCCAATTCAACCAATCTCCAGCCTCTAGCAACCTTACCAATCCCTCACAATTTGTTCAAGTTTTCACCTCTCTCCACTAAGGTCATTGAGCGCATATTCACAAACTTGAAAACATCTAGTTGTCAGGGAGACATCAGCCTAGCTAAAATCATTAAAAAGTCAGCAAAGGAGCTTGCACCCTTTATCACTTCTATATTCACGCTTTGAAACTAGCATTGTTCCCACCAATCTGAAAGATGCCTGGGTCCTTCCATTATTAAAGAGACCCACCCTTGACCCAAACATCCCTACTAATTACAGGCCTATCACCACAGTCC
Organism: Ambystoma mexicanum; assembly: GCF_040938575.1. Taxonomy (NCBI): domain Eukaryota; kingdom Metazoa; phylum Chordata; class Amphibia; order Caudata; family Ambystomatidae; genus Ambystoma; species Ambystoma mexicanum. Next base: position 535,099,317 of record NC_090930.1, read on the forward strand.
TGTTCCTTCTGAAAATCCTCGACAGAGCAGCCTACCTTTAGATTCAGGAACATTTGGAAAGCAATAACCTCCTGGGCCTCCAACAATCAGGCTTTAGACCTAGACACAGCACAGAAAAACAGCTTTGATTGATTTAAAAACACAAATGGCTAACATAAAAGACAATGACAAGCTAGCCCTCGTATTGCTACTTGACTTATTGGCTGCCTTTCATTTAGATGATCATAAAGTCTTATGCAACCACATCTCGACTGCAGCCCATTTCTCTGACAAAGCGACCACTTGAATCCAGTCTTTCCTGGATAATAGAACCACAAGAGTGTTTGCACCTACTGCGTCAGCAGAACCAGCACCAGTCACGTGTGGAATCCCCCAGGGCTCCTGTGTATCCCCAACGCTTTACAATATTTTTACAAAGCCCCTCTTCGGTGACTTAGACAATTTGGGTTTCTCCTACACTAACTATGTGGATGACAGCCAAATTCTCATCACCTCCACGGGCGACTATAACATTGACTCAAAACTTCTAAATGATACATACCTAATCATACAAGCCTGGATGGCTAAACATGGACTCTGTCTTAATGATGACAAGACAGATTTACTCCTCATAGGATCCCAAATCAGACTCAATAAACTTGATAAACATTTCAACTCATTCAATTTCAATGGCAACAATATCAAAGTATCTAAGGAAGTGAAAACATTTGGCATTTACCTTCACTCTTCTTTAACACTGACACCTGCAAATTAATAAATGCTTGTACGCCTTTCAAGTCCATGACTAATTGTAACACCATAGCCAGAACTCTTGTCTTATCCAAATTAGACTATTGCAGTGCCCTATATCTAGGCACCAACCAGCGCAACTTAAAAAAGTTGCAAATACTCCAAAATAACACGCTGAGATCTGCCATGAATTTCCCTAGATCCAAATATATTTCAGAGTTGACAGAGTTGAGACGCAGTGTACATTGGCTATCAATCAATCAAAGAATTGCGTTCAAAACCTTATCACTCACCCACAAATGCCTCTCTAACCGAGCACCAAAATACCTGAGTGACAAATTCTTCCGAAAACCTCTCAGACCGACCAACTAGAGCCTCACAACTGTATTGCCTTAATATCCCCAGGTTTAAACTGCAGAAGGCATGAGGTAGCAGTTTCCCGGTTTTAGCAGCTAAAAAGTGGAGCACATTGCCTGCAGCCGTCAGAGCCGAACCATCCTACCTTCACTTCAGGAATAACGTAAAAAGATGGTTCACTTCGCAGGACTCGTAATAAATTGCACACCTCACAATCACTCTCCACACCTAACTGTTATGTATCTTATTTTAATTCTGACTGCCTCAACTGTATATAAATGCGTAATATATGTTCCTGCATTACCTTGTATTTATGCTATTATGTAATTATACATCTTATTTAATTATTACTGTCTCAACTGTATGTAAACGTGCAATATATATATATATCTGTACGAAATGCGCCCAGATACCAGAGGGTTTGGTGCGCTATATAAATAAAATAAATATCAAAATAAAAATATCAAATATCATGGTAGTCCGTTTCTTGAAGAAAATCCTGCCTGGGTTGTTGTTGGACTTTGTTTAAAGTTTTGTAAAGTAAACTGTCCGTATATAATTGTGTTTTTATTCTTAGGTTTAGGACTTCTGTTCTGTAATGAACGTTCTCTCCTCACCACAATTACATTCAATTTGAAACTGTTCCCCATTGGGGATGCTGATTTTGTTTTGTTTTGAGACGGTGAGAGCATGCCATTTGAAATATATATTTTACTTTTGTTCATTTCCGGAAAATTTACTTCATGTCATTTTTGCAGATCATGACATACAAATAAGTGATTTTGATAATTCAGAGTGTTTTAGGGGACCGAATTCTATAAACATTGATGTTGAGCTACTCTGTGAATTTAAATAGTGGCTGTGCTGTTTCCAGAGCAGTATGAATTCTGATTAAGGATTGTTGTAGAGTATGTATTGTTGTTCTGCATAGTGAATAAAGAGGTTTGCATGTATTGACACATGTTTTGCCCCCACTGTGCTGCCCTAATGTTTTTCTCATGAAATTGTTGATTAAATAGGAAAATAGTGTTCTCAAAATGTATTCTGAGCATATATTGTGCGCATAGCTTTCCAATAGCTCTACATAGCTGCACAATAGTTTCTTTTTACCTCAGAAGATGCTGCTGATAAATAGATTATCTTCATTTGCATTACTGCCATCTTCTTTTACGTTTTATCTTTGTTTGAGAACGTGTAGCTCTAATGTAAACCACAGTGCCCCATTGATTTGTGAGCACATGGTAGTTTTAGGGAGGAGGGCACCAAGGAGATCATTAAAGCTCCTGGAGTATTCCTCAAAGGCTTTCTCACAATTAGAATGAGTCGCTGGTGATGGCATTCTCAAATGGTTTATTCTTTTAATAGTATAAGAGAAGCAAGACTTGTCCTAATGGATCTTTGGACCAGGCAGACATATATATATAAATAAATATTCAATGAAAAAAACGTTGTTAAATGACGTTTTGGTTACAAGTAAAACCGAACAATCTCAGAACTTCCCCAGTTATGGTGATCTAGGCAACTATAACTCGCGCCACCACCGTACACTGCTAAGACTAACACCCAGGACATGAAAGATGACATCACACGTCATGGAACAAATTCATTTTAACAAACAGTCCCTACAAGAGGTTGAGTTCATAATGTTGGAAGTACTTAATAATTCCTCTTTTCAAATATATGAAAGAACTATAACTCTACTTTAAGAAACATATAACTAGTTTTTCTACTTACATTTGTACACTTTTGAAAAATAAAACACAAGACATATTTCCAGAATCATGCTTTCAAGTGCTTGATATTGCTTGTGGCGCAAGTTTGTTGTAATCTAGTCCACCACTTCACGCTGTAACCGCAAGCAGAATATTTTTTCCCATTCGAACCTACAGCTTTGGCCATGCTGCATGCCCCGATTAGCAAATTACAGTACACATTTCTCCTTGCTGACGGCCAGGCTCTTTGCCCAGACACCAATCTTACATCACAAAAAATAAAACACAGGACATATTTGCAAAACCATGCTTTCAAGTTCTTGCTGACCCTCCTTGTGCATATTGCTGCAATCCCATCCAGCACTTCAATCTCTCCCATTCAAATCTAACCCAATTTTGAAAAACTTTACCACATATTCGGTCCCTGCTGGCCACTTTAACCCCATTGCTGGTCCATCGTGGTTATGGCCAGTTGCCAGATTGTCCGGGTCATGCCCTAGACAATCTGGCCACTGCCCATGGCCACAGGCTTTACCTCAGTCACCAAAGGTATCACTATTTTTTGTACCTACATTATGACACTTTTCAAAAAATAATATAAAGACACATTTACAAACCATGCTTTCAGGTCCTTGCCAATGCTTGTTACACAGGTTTGCTGTAAATCCACCCATGTTTTATTTTTTCAAAAGTGTCAAAATGTACGTACATACAATAGTCATATAACATAGCCCCCACAATCTATTCAGACTTTGCCCAAAAATTCAAGGTGGGCCTATAATCTTTCTCAAAACCTTTGTCCACATTCGTCAAACGGTAACAAAGCTATTAGCCATCTAAAAATGTTGAGACCCCCCTCTAATTTTGCCCCCTTGACAAAATCCCACAAAACTTTGCAAAAACATTCATATATTGGTTTACGATATATTTGCTAACTGATGTGCAGATTTGTCAAATGGCACATTTATAAACCTTTAAAATATTTTGGGAGCCCCCCTCTAATTTTGTTCCCTCTTGACAAAATAACACCACACTTGCAGAACTATTCACAATGAAATTGTAAAATGTTATGAAGTTTCATGGAGTGCACCAAAGTTGTAAACCCTCCAAAAACTGATTTTCACCAACCCAGTAATGCACAAATAATCATAGATGTCCCCGAACATCTCAGATGTTCGTGATCATCACAGCACTTCATGGACTGTTTGCGGACATCGGAGAAGAAACACACCTGTTTTTTTGGCTTTTTATAGCCATATCCCATCCTCATCTCCACAGAGATTGTTTCATTAGTTTGACAAGTGCAATGTTGTGTTTTTAATATGGTTATACGAGATGTATGTGGACAGCAGGCGATGTCTATGAATCCAATATGACGGGGGCTCCCCAAAAATTTGATGTACCTCATGCATTTCATCATCAAATCAGCAGGCACATCTCATGTCCGCGGACCTCATGCTGCCCTCTGGACCAATCAGAGGCCGATCCGCAGACCGAACAGAGAAGTGAGTACGTGGACCAAACCCAGATATCACAAATATTTTTTTACCTACTTTTTTGGTCATTTTTAAAATAAAAACTGGATGGATTTGCACTAAATTGACATGCATGTATTCAGGACCAAGCTGTTGCTCCTGCCACAAATTTGGTGAAAATCAATCCAGCAGTTTGGGCTATAGGCGTGAGCAAATTCTTTTTCCATTGCATCTTTCAGAAAAACCACTCATTTTGTGACCCCACGATAACTTTGCTCCCCCTTAACGAAACCTCACCAAATTTCACAGAATCAATCTGACGGGACCATATACATTTTTTTGCAAAGTTTTGTGATGATTCGTTTATGAGGGGGACGAAGTTATAAGCCACCCAAAAATTGCTCTTCCTATGGGTTGAGCAACTTATCCATAACTACAGGGTTGCTACCGAAGACCCTGTAATTCACTGAAAAAACCTTAGTTATGGTGCAGTTGAGATGACCAGTTTAGCTCAGTGTGATTCTGTTGATGTCCCTCATAAAGCTAAGTCCCCCTTAATGCCATTTTGTATGTCATTGTGAATCCCTTCTCTTATAATATGTATGCTCATGGGCTTGGCAACAGGAATGCAGCAAGTTAAACTGGTCATGACTTCCCACATCGCTGAATTTCAAGGTTTTTTTGCATTAAATCTGCACATATTAACTGCACCTTAACTATGTTTTTTTTCGGTGAATTTCAAGGGTTTTGTTATACCATAGTTTATTTTACGGGCCGCTAGATATGGCTTCGGCTGTGTCTGCAATACAAGTTTTCCCAATATGTTTCTTTTGGACCTACTAGGTGGCAACTATACATGCCTTTGGCCCTGGCCAGTGATCACGGGCTTCGTCCATGACCACAGAATTTTTATACTGTTATACTGCCTTTAACATCATTCAAGGAAACTTGTTGGCCTCATTGACAGAGTGATTTGCACTGCCGGTTTACATCATGGCAATTGCAATCAGGGGTTTGCTTTTCTGAAAGTTTGTTTTGGGGTAAAAGTTGGATTATTTAAATCTTGGTGTAGCCTTGTGATATGTCTCGCCCCCCTGTTCCTCCCTTCGTTTTCCTCATTCCATTTCCTCGCCTCCCTCCCCACCCCTATTGCAGGATTGGACTATCTGCCCGTCTTAATAAGTCCATCTGGGGCAGCCCTGTGCCCATTGCAGCCCCTGCGGCTAAGGGCCACAAGGCTAAGGGCAGCTCCTCAGAAGCAGCTCCAGATGGTGCCTGCTGGTGTCAGCCGGGGAAGCAAGAACTCTGCAGCTGTCAACCTGCTGCAACTACTGAAATAAATGCGGTGGGTCAAGGGGGGAAGAAATCACTGCACCCCACTAAACATACCCACCCTTCCAATTACTCCATAGTTCATATTGTAACATATTGAAATGTATTGCCTGGTCATCTCTTTATGAAAGTTTTTCTTGTCAACTTTTACATTGCTGTTGTGTTGAAACTAGTCCATTTTCCCACTTTTTAAAAAAGTCGAATCTTAGTGTTTTACATTGCTGTTTGTGTTGAAACTAGGCCTTTTCCCTTTTTTTTAGGAAAGTCAAATCTGGGTGTGTTTTCAGTGCACTTCCCGCCCCTGTTTTGCGTCCACACTACTCCTGCATTCCCCTGTGGTTGCTTGCTGTTGCCTCCTGTGTGCCTCCTTTTTGTGTGAACCCTCACCTCTGTTGCCTTCTGTGTTGCTCGGCTTTGGGCTGTGCTTCTTTCCTGCCTCAAAGCTCCCTTCTTGCCTCCTCACACCCTCTACGTTGCTCTCAATCTCTCCCATATTCTAAAACTGTTATCTCCTATCCTAGCCTTCTCACTAAATCTAGTAGGAACAGGTTCAAGAGGGATATCCTGGTCTCCAACCATGCCCTCCCCCCTGGTGTCCCTATCGCTGATACCCACAACAGCACTTCATCCAGACTGACCTTAGCCGACATCCTCTTTGTCGTCCCCTCTCCAGACGTATGAACCCCTCAAATGGTCTTGGCTCTCTCTCATATTTCTTCCTGACCCATTAACGGTGGCACACTGTGGGAGGTCCTCTTGGCCTCCTTCCACTACTCCAAGACCATCATTAATGTCTATCTGAATGGCATCATCTTGGTCCAGCACCCTCAGCCAAATCTTCTCCTTTTCGGTCGGCATCTCCCATGTCTTATCAACTTCCTTCCTTCTGCTTATCCTACTATTACCTCTCTGGCTCCTCTGCCCCCCCATTCTTCCACTGTCTCTCTGGAACCTTCCTCCTCCTCTCTGGTGACTATGCCACCTCCTGCTACCACCACTGCCCACTCTCGGGCCCCTCTACCATCCCTGTTGGGTGTACCTTAAGCCTGGACCCCACACCCGGAAGTCTTTCAAATGTGGCATCCTGCTCCACGTCGCTACTCTAAACTCTTGCTCTGCTGTCAAATACTCCTCTGACATCTGCCACCTCCTCAAAGACCTGGTTGTCCTCGCTCTCACCGAGACTTGGATCATGGCCAGCTCTGTCACGAGATTTGACACTATTCTCCCTGATGGCTACGAGATCCTCTCTGAGCCCAAAACCAAACCAGCCCGGAGGAGAGGTGGCCGTGATCTTTCCAGAATGAGTCCCTTCTTCTGTCATTAGTGAGCAGGGCTACTCATCCTGTGAATGCCTGGTCTGCAGGCTCTCTATCTCTCCTGGCCTCTCACTGACTGTGGCAACCATCTACAGGCCACCTGGCCAGATTGCCCTCTTCCTCTCAGAATGGGCTGACCTCTCCTCTTCTCTCCTTGCCTATTCCTCTCAACCTCTCCTCCTTGGTGACCTCAACATCTACCTGGATGCTTCTAATCCCTCCTCTAGGCTCACCTCTGTGACACACTCTCTCTCTCTCTATTGTACCCTCTGGTCCAACACATTCTGCTGGAAACCCTGTTGATGTTCTCATATCTTCAGACATCCCCCTCTCTAACCCTCTCACCACTCCTCGCTCTTGGACTGGCCACTTTCTGCTTTCTTCTCACCTGAAACTCTCTGTCCATAAAGCAAACACCATCCCAGCACTTCCACCTACCTTCTCAGTCATTCGGCCCATGATGTGTGTGTCAGTGGATGCCTTTGCCTCTACTTTCTTTGCTCCACCTACTCCTGGGGCTGACTCACACTCTGACACGTCCCTCTCTAACCTGCATCTTTCTGTCTCAAATGCCCTGGAAATCCTTGCCCCTGTCATAAGAATCCATCTGAAGCCTACCTCCAAGTGCAACTCTTGGTATGACTCTGACCTTGCCATCCTGAAAGGCAAGTGCAGGGTGGCTGAGAGGAAGTGGAGGGCTTTGGGTTCATCCTCTGACAAACTGGCCTGCCGCCTGCTCCAAAGGCAACACGGACTGTCTGTTATGTCCAAGATGAGAGTCCACATCGAAGCCTGCGTCTCTGCAGTTTCCAACTACACGGCTTAATACTTTAAAATCTGCAAGGAGCTAGCCAATACTTCTGCACTCTCCACCTCTCCTGTTCCCTCCAAGGCCATCTGTATGGCTCTGGCTTCTAACTTCACGACTGAAACTCGACACATCCTGTCCCCACTCTCCTCTTCCTCTCCCTCTACCTCTCTCGGCCCCCCTCTGGCTACATCTCCCTCTCCTCCTCCTATCCCCTCTTTCTCTCTGACAACACCTGAAAATGTTTCTAGACAAGTCAGATCTATGAAAATGTCATCCAAACAGGTGCTTCCCTGCTCTTCCAGTACCATAAAGGACCACATTGACACCCTCGCTCCAGCCGTGGCTGATTTCTGCAATCACACATTCACCACTGGATTTTTCCCCTCTACGCTTAAGCACTCAGTTGTGTAAGCCCTCCTTAAAAAGCCTTCTGCTGATCCTACCTGTCTGGCAAACTATCGCCCGATCTCTATCACTCCTTCCCTGGGCAAACTCCTGAAAAAGCTGCCCATATGCCAGCTTACTCTCCACAATGAATCTGTTGGTTGTCTCCATGACCATCAGTCTGGCTTCAGGGCAGCCAGAGGCACGGAAACTGCTCTCCTGAACACCTGTGAAGATCTGCGCTCTAATCTTTACTCCAGCCTTTCTTCTGTCCTCATCCTCCTTGACCTTTCCTCTGCTTTGGTGGCTATGGTCAATCATGCCATCCTGAGCAATTGACTCTGAGAGAACCTGGGCATCACGGATCAGGCCCTGGAGTTGTTGACCTCCTTACTCCTGGACTAATCATCCCAGGTCTAACTCGGGTCCTTTCTCTCCACCACCTCTCTTTCCACACATGGTGTTCCCCTGGGCACTTTCCTCTCATCCTGGCTCTTCAATGTCTACTTGGACCTTTGGCTGACCTGATCTTCAGCTTCTCCTCTAACTTTCAGTTTTATGCAAATAACACTCAGCTTTCTTTCAGGCTCCCCTCAGCCTCCTCTCCTCTCTCACTTATTCCTGACTGTCTAACTGTGATTCAGTATTGGTGCACCTCCAACAATCTCTGCCATAATACCAGTAAGACGTAGATCCTTCTCATTGGGACCCCTGCTCCCGCTTTCATTTTCTTAACTCTGGTCTCCCTCATTGGCTCCTCTTTGTTTCGCCTTCCTGCGCGGCGAAAAACCTTGGTTTCCCCGAGAAGCTCTCTGTCTCCAGAACCCTGGTTCTCTCTAGGCTGGATTACTGCAACAGCCTCTTTCTCAGCCTGCCTTACGCTACTCTCCGCCTGATACAACTAATCCAGAACAGGACTGCAAGACCTATCCTTGGCCTGAAGCCCAGGGACAGCATCTCTCCAGCCCTGAAATATCTTTACTGGCACCCAGTGGCTGCAAGGATCTAGTTGAAGACCCTCTGCATTGTCCACAAAGCCTTCTGGGTCCGGGCCCTCACTACATCCAACTCACACTTCCAAAATACCTTCCTTCTCGAATCCTTCGCTCAGCTACCTTCAACTCTCTGAGGGTCAGACGCTTCTGCAGACAGAGAGTGGGGCTTAGATCTCTCTCCTCTGCAGGTGCCTCCCCCTGGAATGGCCTCCCTGCCCCTCTCAAACTTGAGCCAGACCACCTGAAGTTCCAGAAGCAGCTCAAGACCTTCCTTTTCTCCTCTGCTGGCCTACTTGTCTGCTGTGTCGACTGGTTGCTTGGTATCCTCAGAGTCTCACTGGGTACTAGGCTCCTCCATGATCAGTCTTCCCTGCACTGTCTCTGGGCCTAGCGCACACTTAGGGGCTGTAACTGTAACCTCTACAGTCCCCTGCCTCCTTGCATTTACCCAGAACCGTGCTGCCCTGGCTGCACTTACCCAGAGCCATACTGCCCTGATTGCACTTCCCCCTCCCTCTCCCTGGCACTTCCCCCTCTCCTTTTCCCCCTGCACTTTGCATTGTTGGACTTGCATGATCTGAATGACACAAGGCCTAGTAAGATTGTTTGACGTGTCCTCCTCTGTCTTCCCTCCCATGTCTTGTTGCACCTAGAAACACTGTGCACAGGTGCATTATCAATGACATATCATATAATTTTCCACTCACTAGCCATGTCCTTCACCCATGACCAATGACCCCGGCCTTCAGCTGTGGCCCCTTTGCATGTTGCCCCAATAGCTTTCTTCTGGTCCCGGAAGCCATGCCAACAGGAGTGAGTAAAGTTGTGTTATGTATGAAGTGCTGAAGACGTTGTTACAATCTGGGGCGAGATAATAGTAACCTTCCACTGGTGCAAGTGGAAAGTTGCACGGTATTAACACTAGGATAACGTGTGCCTTATTTTTAAAAACAGTTGGCTACATTAGAAAATGATTGTAGCATGATAAGTGCAGTTTGGCATATTATAAGCAACAGGGTAAACATTGGCATAGTGCAAAAAAGGTGCATTGTTAGTGCATTTTTGCAACGGGAAAGTTTGCACTATGGCTAATATGCAACGTCTGCCTTGATGCAAAAATGCATGAAGATGTTTTTTGTGCAGTAGTGTAATTTTGTCTTGGTGCTTTTCATATGGAAACTGCACTTTTCGTGGTGCAATGGATTTGTAATGTGCTCCAGTGTTTTTTTAAAAGAAAGGCCAAATGTGGCCTAGTGGTAATACTGTACAACTGTGCAGTTGCAGCAGTGTATGTTAGCATGTGTTGTGTCATAGCAGTGGTTGTAAAAGACTTGTCTTTTTTATATAATGAAAAGTGTTGTGCTTAGGTTTGCCTGTTTTTAGTAGGAATTTATTGAAAGGGAATACATTTATGCATACATTGGCACTTCCCCCATATTTCTGTGTTTTTGCAGTAAGGAAAATGCATCTGCAGAATGTTGTAGCTACTGTGTTAAATGGCACTTGTAATGAGGTGTAATATTGTGTCACTTTATGAAATGTGGTAGCGTTGAGCGTAAAGCACTGTACATTCAGATGTAAGGAAAGCTGATGCGTTTTAGTAATGCCTACTTTCATTTGTATTTTAATAAGAAATATACAGTGTGTAGGCACAGCAGTAGTACCAAAAAGGTTCGTATTTTTGTAAAGGAAAGGAATTTCAGTTGGTAAACACTAGTATGTTACTACTAAGTGGTAGTTAATGTGAGTAGATGGTGAATGGTGGCACTAAAAGTGATGTGGTAGCAACATAATGAAAATATTACATTTATATGTAAGAAAAAATTCTGTTGTTTTGAAAATGTTTCTTTTTAGGAGCATTTTATTGAAAATGAAAAACATGTAGATGTGAATTCGGTGCTCCACAATTTGTAACTTTTTTTTTTAAGTAAAGAAAATGCACTTGCAAAAGATTTGCAGAACACTGTTAAGTGGCAGTTTGTGTGAGGAAGTGCAATATGTTGGCAGAAGTAACTGCCACTTAATGTGAGCAGGTGGATAATGTTGTAATGCATGGCATTTGATAGCAGTGGTTAAAATAGCATATGTTTATTGATATGCTTATTACAGTGGTAATGAAGCTTGTATTTGTATTTATAAAGGTGGTAAAAAATACTTAGGAAAATAGAAACATACCTGTACTATGTCTTGTTAGATATAGATATTGTTGAATCTGCAAATAGAAATCTGGGAGAGTTTCACACTAGTTTTTGATGGTCGAGGCTCTGAATGACAGGGGAAATGTACTGTCAGAGTAGAAATGTACATCTGAAGTGTTAAACTGAGGTTACAGCGTTACATGTAGAGTTTTTAGATGTGATTGGTGAATGCATGTGTGGCTGTTTTAAAGTAGTCAATAAGGGAGTGCTATACAGATAAAAGTAAAAAGTATAGAAGGGCTGCCATGTGCGTCGGTATCTGTGGATGTCTGCGATAGTCTGCGTTCTGTATGTGCCTGTATGGAAAGAGGACTGAGACGAACGCGGACAGTCACGAACATCTGCGGACATCGGAGAGTCACAAACGTCCACGGACATCGGGGGATCAGCCAATGAAGTTTCGTGGTTGTGGGAGTTGAAGTGTAGTGGAGCACAGGGTAGCAAGGGTTCTCTTTGGTGTGTGAAGCGCTGAATGTATGGCTATGAAGAGGCAGACTGTGTGGATGTTGGGAGATTTGTGTATTCATTGGTTGAAGGTTTATAATGAGCATCCTGGCATCTCTGAAAATGGTGGACTTGAAGGAGTGGAGGTGTCATGGTATGGAGTTTGTGGATTAAACTAGAAGGCATTATTACCCTGGTATGAGAATTTATTTTGTTTCAAACATCCAGATATCATTATATGACATTTTGAAGGCAACAGTTTTGGGTATGTTACTGGAATATCATTGCAGTTTGCCATGAAAGCTAAGTTTAAAAGGTTGATGGAGCTATGAAGATAATTTTTTCTCGGGTTAACTTAAAGGCAAATGTAGAAAGGTTCTAACTTGTTTTGTCCACCAATTGAAAAAGCCAAGCGGAATCTTAATAAAGCTGTATGTGCATTTTTACGAGATGTAGGAATGGCATATTTCCACAACGAGAATATAAAGTTTGATGGAGTGAACATTTTTCGAAGAGATATAGTATATTCAACAGATCTTGGAAATAAAGGTTTTCTTTCCAATGTCCAGAATGCCTTGAAACTGTTTTTGTGAAAGAAATAAAAACGAAAGACGGAAAATATGCTGTAAAGGTTTTGTTATTAGCTCTAGTACATAAAACCAAAAACACAAAAGAAAGTTTGAAGAAGTTTTTGTAAAAGTTATAAAAAAGGAAATAAGTACAATGTCAGGAATTAGGGTTGGAACAGGAGTGGAGTGCTCAAATGTGCGTACTAAGGACCAGGAGCTGGGGAAAGACTAAAAGACAAACAGCCTGATTCATGGAATTATTTGCATGAAAAATGCAGATTT